>NC_050598.1:9012500-9357500 GCF_013368585.1 Megalops cyprinoides
GGAATGTGAAATAAAGGCAGCGGAGGAGTAGAGAGTAAATGTGCCTGCCTCCAGCTGAAGCCTTGCGCTGTCCTGACCACAGGCCCCTGGCCCTCTCTCAGTGTGTGCCGTCCTGGAGGCCTCTCCTAGCCTGGTGGTCAGGGCAGCACGGTGAACTCCTGAATAAAATATGGCCAGGCCTGTCAGCACCTGCTCACCTCTAGCAATGCCCCGTGGCAGCCAGGAGAGCACCGATGCCCGGAGGAAACGGACAGCTGGCTTCCTGTTCGGCCGGCCGCCTCGCACGGTCACCTGGCCCCTAACAGCAGGACGGGGAGAACTCTGACAGGGCAGGCGTCAGAGGCACTGAGGGATGGGGGCGCCTCTGGCACTCAGCGCTGAAGGAGTGGATTCGGAGTGCATTGTGGGGTGTAAATCGTGAGGGGGTGGGTAGTTGCTATAAATTCAGGTGTAGATTCAGGTGCAGGTCACCCTTGGTGAGAGTATTTGCTGAACAAACAAATGTTAAAGAAAAAAAAACAACAAAGAAAAAAAACAGTGAACTGAGCCTTTTTTTCACACAACAAACCTTTGAGTGAACAGCATATGCATGCTGATGGACTAACACCCCAGTGAGAGATATTGCTGTAGCGCTGGGACTCTGTCCCTACCTCTCCTGTGCATGTTCCTGGTGGCTGTGGCGACTGCTTGGTGTGTTCATCACGCACCCTTATCAGCCGAACAGGACTCGGGACACCACTATCTGAAATTCCGCAGGAGAGATTAGCGTGTTAGCCGAGCATTTCATGTCTGTTTTCACAGACAACCAGAACTTTCTGGGCTTCAAAGCCCTCCTTCAAGGTGGAAATTCAAAGGAAAGATCGCGGCGATATCCGCCCCCCCCCCCCCCCCCCCCCCGCCTTTCTGTTCCAGTGTTTCAGCGACCGAGATCCTCGCGCAGATTGCGTTCGTCTGAACGAGTCCTTTGTGGCGTGTCCGGCGAGGGCGGAACAGAATTGTGCGAAACAGCTTGCCCCGCGGCGGCTGGGGCCGCATTCCGGAACACAAGGCAGCAGTGGCTTTCGTGCGGCCCAAACTGCAGCGCCGCCAGTCGGACATTCAAACATGTCATATGCCATTGAGCTCTGCTTTGTGTATCTGTCTGAATAATGACACCCTCCCCCCATCAGACGCGTCTGGGAGCTGATTAGGTATTATGACATTTAATGCCGTAAATGCCACTGCCTGATGGTTATGATCTTGCGTGCATAATAGCGGCGGGGACGGCGGAGGTGCTGATTCAGTCAGAATGGATAATTAGCGCCCTCGTCACGCGGAGATAACGAGGGTGGAGCTCGGGGTGTGGTTAACGAGGGCCTGAGCGATCGCATTAATACCCACGCCGGGGGCCCTGGGCCCGCGCTCCTCTCGTTCGCCCATTTCCCAGCCGCGCAGAGGGACGCGCCGGGGAGAGCGCGGTCAGAAAAATAAACAGCGAGAGCCGGGATCGATGCCCTTAACGTGACAAACGGCGCGGGGGGGGGGGGGGGGGGGGGGGGTCTCACCAGGAGCCGAGGCGGAGAGGTAATCCAAATTAGAGAGCTCAAATGGGGCCGCTCCATCTCGGGAGCGCCCCCCGTTACCCCCCGCCCAGCCCGGCGCCGTCCCCTCCGCCTCTCCTGCAGACCCCCGAAAGGATAAATCATTGTGCTGAGATAGTTTTAATGGCTTTTTAATGAGTCTAATGTTTTCTGTTTTAATGAACTTCTTACATCAGCTTTAATCATTTTAGAGGAATGAAAAATGATTGAGAAATGGCCTCCATTAATTTAATTTACTGTTCAATCTGCCTGCCGGTCTTTACAGCCACGGCAGGGCCGGGATGGAGGAGCTGACAAAGGGCCCGGGATGCAAAGAGAAGCAGGGGGTAATTTACGAGGGCGCACAATGGGGTTGTTGTTTTTCCTTATCTCCAATTAGACGCCTTTGTGGGATCTGCCGATTCGGGCCTAAACGCCTCTGAAATAATGCGTGGCTAACAGGACGGGCATTCTAGGGGAGAATCGGCAAATGAGTGTTCTCAAGCCCTGCGCCATCATTCAGAGGCAGAAACAACCTCTTTGGAGCAATCTAACATGGAAAGGCAAATTAAGGGCTGCTTTTTCCTTACACCCCCCCCCCCCCCCCCCCCCACCACCACCCCCTCTCCCCTCTAGGCTCTGGGTTTGAGTGCCGACGCGCGTTGGCGAATGTGCCGTGGGGCCCTTCTCATGCCAGCCTGCGCGTGGCGCCGGCAGAGACACAGACATTTTATCTCGCCGCACGCGCACCGAACCGAGCGCTTCCGTGGAGAACAAAGGCTCGTTATCCCTTCAAAACAGCCCTCATTATCTTCTCACTCTATTCACCGCGGGACGACTGATCTTGGAGGATTAAAGATCAATATCCTCCTTCAGTTAATAATAAAATAATGCTATCTCGCACAGGTACCCACTGGTGTCTCCCAGCATGCCAAGGGCTGCTCCAGCCAATTATGATCTGACGGTGTTTACGGCCTCCCGTTTAAAACGTAGCCGCCGAGGGCAGAGCTCAATATAAGAAATACTGTAAGCCCACACGGCGGAGAGTGGCGGGAGTGGGCGTGCCGGCACAGAAAAGCATTGTCTAGCGCGCTTTCGAAAGCGGTCCCCAAACTAAAAAAAATGCAGTCGCTGCTCCCCCGGCCGGTGTTGGCTCTGATTGAGCGAATCCATTAATGTTGAAAAGAAAAAATCAATGCAGCTCAATTACAATTTCCATCGAAAGTCAAATCTGATGATTCATTCTGTTCAGACACTTCCGGCCTACACGTCCCGCTTCTGAGAACTGGGAGCCGTATTACGAAAGAGTGCTGGATCATAACCAGAGGATAATATTATTTTACATTTGCTCTAAATTGCCACAATGACACTGTGGAGCCCTGGTCAACACAGTGCTCAGCCCATCCTTGTTTTCCAGCTATGATTATGTAGAGGCCAAAGCCTCTCTCGCACCGGGTCTCTGTGATTGTTTTGTATTATTTTCAGTGCTTATTTAATGCAGTTTTGCACCAGTGATTTGATAAACCCCAGAGTGCCTCCTGAGGGCTGGCAGAGCTGTGAACAGTGCTTAATGACCTGCTGTGTTTTCCCTAAGGCAGGCACAGCACCGACACCCTCTCTCTTCTGTCTGAACTGGCAAAATTAAATATGTGGCTTCAATAGCGAATAGGAAATGCGGACACATGCACACGCACATACACACACAAACACTTCCTACTCCACACAGACCTGCACACACACAACACCTAAATATGATATGCAAACAATCACACACGCCTGCACACAAATACATGCACATTTAAACAACACCTTACATATGATGTATTTCTCACACACACACACACACACACACACACACACACACACACACCTGCATATGAATATATGCACATATAAACACCAGCACCCTATATACGATGTATTTCACGCTGACACACACACACACACACACCTGCATATGAATATATGCACATATAAACACCAGCACCCTATATACGATGTATTTCACGCTGACACACACACACACACACACACACACACACACACACACACACACATACCTGCATATGAATATATGCACATATAAACACCAGCACCCTATATACGATGTATTTCACGCTGACACACACACACACACACACACACACACACACTGCGTAAACCCTCTCATCAGTGCGCTTGGAGAGCCGGTGCGGTCGGCACAGGGGTGGCGCGAGGGCAGGTAACGCTGCTCCCCCTCGGTGATTAGCGTCAGCGCAGGTCACCGCTCGCGGTGCACAATCTACATTTAGATTTGTTTTCACAGAGCAGGGCCATGTAGATGATGCCTCGGCTCCCTGATTGTTCACAAGAGCTCCGAGTGCGCTGTCTTTGAGGGAGCGCCAATACAGGGACAAGGTATTACACTGTGGTTTGGGAACAGGGTTTAAACCTTAGATACACAGGGCTGCAGCACTGTGCTGCAGTGAGGAAACTGGGAATATACTTTAGACACACCGGGCAGCAGTATTGCTGTCATTCGGGAACAGGGCTTAAACAGATGAAGAGGGCAGCACTGCTACACGATAGGGAACTAGGTTTAAACCTTAGATACACAGGGCAGCAGTGTTGGGCTGAAATGAGTGAAGTGGTTTTAAAGCTTAGATACACAGGGCAGCAGTCTTATGCTGTAGTTAGGGAACTGGTTTCAAACCTTAGATACACAGGGCAGCAGTGTTATGCTGTAGTTAGGGAACTGGTTTCAAACCTTAGATATACGTGGCAGCAGTGTTATACTGTAGTTAGGGAACTGGTTTTAAACCTTAGATACACAGGGCAGCAGTGTTGGGCTGAAATGAGTGAACTGGTTTTAAAGCTTAGATACACAGGGCAGCAGTCTTACGCTGTAGTTAGGGAACTGGTTTCAAACCTTAGATACACAGGGCAGCAGTCTTATGCTGTCGTTAGGGAACTGGTTTCAAACCTTAGATACACAGGGCAGCAGTGTTGGGCTGAAATGAGTGAACTGGTTTTAAAGCTTAGATACACAGGGCAGCAGTCTTATGCTGTCGTTAGGGAACTGGTTTCAAACCTTAGATACACAGGGCAGCAGTGTTATGCTGTAGTTAGGGAATTGGTTTCAAACCTTAGATATACGTGGCAGCAGTGTTGCGTTGAAATGAGTGAACTGGTTTTAAACCTTAGATACACAGGGCAGCAGTATTGCTGTCATTGTGTTGTACTGCGGTTAGGGAACTGATTTCCAACCCTGGGTGTGCCACGGCATACATAACAATCTTGAGCAAAGTAGTTAATGGGGTGCTCTCAATCTTTCAATCAATACACAGCTGTACAAAGGGATGCGTGGAATGTAAACAATGTAAACGGCCCAGGAAGAGGGCTTCCGCTCAGCTAATAAATAATGGAGTTACTGCACCGGTGCCTGCTGTTGAGCTCCGGTGATTTCACACACGGCACTGTCTCTTCTCCCCAAGATCACTCCATGCCTGGTACGCATCCACGTCTCATGCAACAAGCTCCCATGGCCCAACAGCAACTCCCACAGCCAAAATGGGTCAGGCCGAGCAGAGAAACCACCTGTAGGTGGAAGGGATGTAAAAGCGGGCTTTAATTCTGCACACCCTTTTCACCCTCCGCCGCCGAAAGGGCACTTGGCTGACACGCAGGTGCAGCCAGCCCAGCTGTCACTGTGTCACACAGGACTAACCCCGCCTCGCCCTCACCCCCCCCCCCCCTTCATTGCCAGTGCTAATTACCTCGTATGTTTGGTTACACACACCATTTAATGTGTCCTGTTTGAAGCCTCCTCGTGTGGTCGAACGGCAGTCCCTCGGACAGCGCGTCTGAATACTCCGCCGGCGGTAAGCCCGTTCTGACGGGCGGGAAGAAGCCATCCGAGGTTATTTAGGAGGATGTCAAAACCGGTCACTCCTCAGCGCCGTTCAATTACCGTTTTCTCCTCAGGCATCTTGTAAATGGCAGATCTCTTTAAAATATGCAAGTTACAGAAATACAATTTTCACCTTGACCTTAGATGTTAGGTTTTTTTTTTATTTTTTTATTTTTCCCCCGGCTGGAGCTCTATCCTTGTGGTGCTTTCCCGCAGCCCGGTTACGTAAAGCCGGAATCAGCAGAAGTTGGCGGTGATTAGCCCTGACGTGGCGCATCAGAGGGAATGCGGCGGCTGCTTTATTAAACTGACAGCTCCGCCTCGGCTCGCACCTCGCAAACGCCGCCGCTCGTGGCTGGTGCCCTCATCTGCTACCGTGCCCCCCCACCCCACCCCGCTCTCCCCAGCTCCCGTTCTCTGTTTTTCCCCTCTCCCACATTCCCTCTGTGCAGTTACCCCATCCCTTGTTCTTCTTCATCCACTTTCCCTGCTCCTCCGCTCCGGGTGAGAATAGTTTGCTGGTGCGACTCCAGCACATTCAGACCAGGTCTGATTTGAAACATACTGGATAAACGTACATCAACACCGTTTTTTTTTTCTCCCTCCGGGCAGAAATCCAAACACCAATATGCCTTAAAACTACCACAAGAAAGCTGTAAGGTCAAGCCCAATCAACTACTGAATAAAGGAGCGTAACTGACATGTACAGATGATTTCCTTTTATATTCTTGGGGAAAGGACTTTAAAAGCCATGGTTCAGTTCCCAGAAGAGAAAAGTGCTCTTTAATTTCATGTGACCTTTCTGTCCCTTGCCTTATGGGGACACAGCTGACATATTGGCTGTTTTAATAATTAAAACTGTTAACATTTAATTGTATTTACTGATTTTACCTGACATATGAAATTCAACTGCTGGGGAATTTCTAGTAAAAAAAAAAAAACTGAGGACAGAGGAAGACAAATTATGAGAAAGCTAGCAGACCTACGGCTGTCAGACACACCTAGCGTGATAAATAGAAATGAAGTCTAGGTCATTTTACCAACTTCTGTCACGTAGAATTTTTTCAATCTGTGCTACACACAGTTGATGCCAAAAAATGATAGATATGCAGAGAACATTTGTTCAAACTTTAATTTCAATAATGGACTTAACTTGGTGAGAATCCTATTACCGTGGCAGTGTGTTCAGTGTGTCTGAATGTGCCCGGTATTGATGCCTCCGGCGACTAGCAATCCAATTGTTCTTGCTAAGAGTCTGCACCAAATTAAACTTCTCTATCCGCTCAGCATCGCCTTTAAGAATGAGATTATTGCGGGCCAAAATTTCAAAATAGTTCCACCGTATTAAGAAACGTCGGAATGCTTTCTTCCCCTTTTCATTTCATCAAAAATGCAGATCATAATGAAACAGGGTTTTATTAAAATGACTACTGCAGCAGTGAAATCAGAGAAATAACCATTTGAGGGTTAGTACAAGCCCTTCAGCACCAACATAAGCTACATGACGAAGGCGTTAGCGCTCTTTACCAGTGCAGTGACCCTCAACACTGCGGCTACACAGACCATCACTATTACAACATTCAGCAGATCAGTACTGGATGAAAACAGCAGATGTTCCACCTCAGACAAATCGGTGCGCCACCGAATGATTGATGGCCCATGTATTTATTCAATTTTGATTTTGCAGCGTCTGTTTAAACAACCTTATTTAAAAAGTGACAGCGTGCCTTATCTGACCATACTGTTATTGTACTGAGGACGTGGGAAAGAGAATGTGTATTCATTCTGTCAGAAAAATTGTTTTTAACTGCCCAGGGGCTGGTTCCTGACCAGTAAATACCACTTTCACTGCATTTCATCTGCACCAGCTCTCGCTATGAGGGCGATGTACCTCCGCACACACAAACAAGCTATTTGTTTAAATGCACCTGGAGCATCACGCAATCAGATACAGAGCAAGTAATTGTTTTTAGAATAACATGCCCCAAATAATCATTTTCCTAACCAACCCAATACACTCCTGGGCAGCCAAGCTCAGAGCAATTTGTGTTTTAAGAGGAAAACTGATGTTATTTAAAGCATAAAAATAAGCAGCTTCCCGATTTACAAGCCCTGCTGTACTTCTGAGTCCCTAGGGTAGGAGCTTCAGATAACACCGGTTGTGCTGCTCCATTTTAATTTGCTATTGTTTTGATAAGGTGGGGTACCTAATGTGTTGACGGGCCACTGAGCTCGAACGCCTTGCCTTATTTGCAGTGCGTATCCCTGGTGGGCCATCTCTATGCACATTACTGCCTGCCTTATTCTCATTGAAGTTCACTTAGACCACTGATTCTCAATCCTGCTCCTGGGGCCCCCCTGCTCCGCACGTTTTCCATCTTTCCCTGCTCTACCTACCCGACCGAACTCATCAGTGGCACTTTTGATTAGCTGAGCACACCTGCTTTAATAAAGAGCATGTTAATTATTTCAATCAGGTGTGTTTGGAGCAAGGATAGACTGAAGATATGCAGGACAGGGGGGGCTCCAGGAGTAGGATTGAGAAACGGTGAATCTTAGACCATCCAGCTGTACACACTTATTCAAGCACATGTGCACATCCAGGGACAGATAGCACCCACACCTTCTTAAATATACACACACACACACACACACACACACACACACACACACTCAAAAACATGCACTCAGAACTGCAGAGCCAATCCCTGAGGATGGGATAACACCATAGACTTTTACATTACAATAGTGTACAGTGAAACATGAGTAGATATGAAAATATAATAACTGGAACTTAATCTCTGCTCCAGTGCAGGACACTTCTGGGCAAAGGGCCTTTCTACAGAGTCTCTCTCACTCCCCGAAGGACACGGCAACAGCTCCATCTCTCCCCTAATCCAGGGAGAGACAGCGGCCCATCTTTCAGCCACCAGCACGCGGGGGAGCTGGGCTACCTTTTGACCTCCGCAGCACTGATAGGCCTTTGGGGAAAGTGTCAGCTTAATTTCTGCATGTATTTACTCGGTGATTCGCCCTCGTGGCTGCACTCCGGCACGTCTCATCAGGATGCAGATTGGCTATGCCGTTCTCCAATTCCCTGCGATGAGTTTCTGGGGCGTCACAGTGTAAACCTCACAGAGAGGTCTCACTTTTATGTTCCTCATCTGATCCAGCAAAATGAGACCAGTAAAGTACACACATTAAATAATACAACAACCTGCCAAATAGCTCCCTGGTTTTAAATAAAGGTAATCACATGAATACAGAAACAAAACACATGTAGCCATATATATAACACATTGAATGTGACGTAGCTGGACTCTTTAATGCTGCACATTAAAGTCTGGAGGACTTCAGCTAAAAACTTTTTCCTTTATTTATTTCAGAATAGGACATTCACAGAGCGACAGAACGTTCCCCAGTCGGCGTGAACAGGAGAAAGGATGAAATGAGATGAAAATGTCCAGGCTGTGATGAGGATGGATCGGTCACGCGGCGCCGCGGGGGCGGGGCTGTCCCCCTCCCTCGTCGGCTCCGCTCACACAATTCCCTGATCTGGTTAACATCTGGGGCCGGGGCCCGCACCCGCACTCCGTCAGAGGACGCCCGCACCTGTCACACGAGGCAGGAAAACGATTTCGCCCAAAGATTGATGTGGGCGCGTGCTCCGAGAGGTGTTTTTCACCGGGCACTGCGCGTTACGGCTCGATAAAACTAAAGCCTGCCAAAAAAAAAAAACAACCACAAGACAGCAGCCAACCACTGGGAAGTTTATAAGTACGGAGAAATCACACACACACACACACACCTCCACAGGATGAGGGGAAAACTCCGTCCCCCAGTGGCAAGATCAGAGAGGGCGGCAGAAGACTCGGCTGCAGTGTTGGCTGTAGGACAGTGCTCCGCACAAACCGCTCTTCAGACTTATATTAAACAGATCTATTTCAAGCCCTGGGTCCGGGAGGGAGGCTCAAAGGAAACATCTGGTGAACAATTAAACAGACTTACTTAGGAGGAGAACTCAGGGAGAAAACGGGGGGCTCGAGCTTTCGATGAGAGGCTGCGGAACAGTGGGAGAAACCTTCGCGCCAGTTGGTGTCATCTGACAAAGAAATGAAGGGAAAAAAAAGATAAAAAATGAGGCCTGTTAGAGGATAAGCCATCTGGAAGACTGTGCAGAATATTCTAACAATTTGCAAAAACATAGGAGAATTGGAAGAGTGCTGCCAAGAGAGCTCAATTTAGTTTGAAAAATGAATCGCATATTCAAAACCAGGGAGCAGGCGCAGTGGGTGGGGGGGGGGGGGGGGGGGGGGGGGTTGGTGGTGGGGGTGGCTGGGGGAATGGGAGATGAAGACGTCTTCTTATCTCAATGACGGGGATTCTTCTGCGTTCAAACATCCTGATGAAGTAAATGTGTCTGTCGTGAGCTCGGTTTCTCTAAAGTGGATGTGGTCACCTGCAGCACTATTGATTTGAAGCCTTGTGGGTTTTTCTGCGGTGTAGATGCCAGCAGCTACTGTGCACTGAGACGGGAAGATACCAGAGAAAATGTGGCATATTCAGGCTAGACAGGTGCGTCTCCTCCACTTGCTGAGTGAGCGCAGTTTATGCATTGTGGAGGAGAAATATTTGAATATGCAGCTATTTCCCCCCTTTTCCCTTTATCCTATTTGCTTTTTTTAGGTGTGGGGGCGGGGGGGGGGGGTGGCGGGGGGTTGGAGATGAATTTCACGATGGCATTTTCAAGGTGATTTTTCTTTCTGGACACAGTCAGCTTCACACCATTTACCTTGGCAAGGCCCCAGGTATTGGGCTCTGTGTGTGTGTGTGCGTGTGTGTGCGTGTGTGTGTGTGTGTGTGTGCGTGCGTGTGTGTGTGTGTCTCAAGGAGAGGTCACATTTCTGATGCTTCCTTGAAAGTCCAGGAGAGCCTAGCTCTGCTATCAGTAATGGCCAATTCACTGCTGGATCCCTTTCACCTACCTTATTTCTTCCACATTATGCATCAGTACTGCATTATTCCTCACCTTTGACCTAAGCCATGCTTAAAGCAGACAGACAGTGGCACACTTTTACTGCATTTATCTTAATGGGAGCCCTCCCATCCCAATTTTGCCACAGAGGAAGGGATTAAGTATGACCTCTTTCCCATCTCTTTCAGTAGATCTTTCTACCAAATACCTCTGTGTTATTCCACCACTCTTGAGCAGCTGCATATTATATACACATGAACATCTAAGTACTTCCAGTCACCTTTCAGTGTCTCCACAGACAATCAGCAGTCATAAATATTGTTTATTTTTTTATTTGAAATATTTAAAATTCTGTTTAATTATAATAAGAGAACATTAATGTTATTAGGCATTTTACAGGCAGCTTAGTAGACATGGGACATGTCCATTCATACTTGCAAACGATTCAGTCTTAGAGTAGACTATGGCTACGCTGAGCAGGAATGCGCACACAGCTTGTTGTTCTGTCAGTTAAGTCTCTACCAGATTGAGCCAAGGAACCACAAAATCAACACAATTACAAGTAGTCAAAGCCAAAATAAAGTAAAGAAAATGCAGATATTAAGATTGATCTGAAGTGAGGAAAAATTATATTTTATACTGGGGAAGACATGCAGAAACAGGAGGATCACATATAAGTATGACTGTGTATCCCTTCTCAAAGGCTTGACACAATACCATGTCTATGGAAAGAAAGGCCATTGTGAGTTGTAACTCTCAGGACCTTGTGTCTGTGGTGATAATGTTTATCTGTTAATGAAACAGCACTTGTGAGACCTTCACGCTCTGCTGCCGGTTTGAGAGAGAGAGAGACAGGGCAGAGGGAATTTCACAGTAGCGCCACACCGGGTCTCTTTGGAAAGAAGTGACAGGAAAAGTTCATCAGATTGAGACACCTTTCTTTCTCGGCTTCTTCACCACCATTCCCGCCAACTCTGTCACTGCTGACTTTGGGAAGGGCTGACCGTCGCGCCCCCCCTTCACCTTCCCGCTCTCGGTCCCCAGAGGTCCTCTGTACGCGCAGCTGCTAGAGGGCTGCCACGCTCAGATAGCACAGTGCCCTTCTCTATCACATATGCTCAAAGGTCACATGTGAGCCACCTGCTCAAACAGGTAACGGAAATGTCACTTTCTGCGGAGCTCCTCTCAGCGCCTCAGGGAAAGGGAATGTGAGCGTGTGAGTATCTGTGTGATGTGTATGTGTGTGTCTGCGCATAATGTGTGTTTGTGTGTGTGTGTGTGTGTGTGTGTGTGTGCATGTGCATTATGTGTGTTTGTTTATGACTGAAATGTGTGTGTGTGTGTGTGTGTGTGTGTGTGTGTGTGTGTGTGTGTGTGTGTGTGTGTGTGTGTGTGTGTGTGTGTGTGTGTGTGTATTTATGGCGGGTGTTTGCTCTTTGTAAGTTGAAGTCCAGCTCTTCGCCTACGCAGTTGAACACAGTGCACAGACGGAGCACCGGGGTCAAAGTCACACTGACAGGGGCTGGTGATTAAGACTGCCAATCCTTTCCATTTAGTTCCTTAAGAGATCATCTCTCCCAACAGGGAGCCTGCTCTCTGTTCTGTCTCTGCTTCACTCATTACGAGGACTCAGCTGTTTACCCAGTGAAAATATCTTTCATTACACCACCACCGCAGACATACACACAGACGCAGACACACACTGAATGCACTCGCACCCCACACACATATATGCGTGCACATACACACACACACACACACACACACACACACACACACACACACACACAAAGCTTTTATTGAACAAGAACCCAATTACTTAAGCCAGCTTCAGGTTTCATTCCTCCTTGGCTCCTGCACCTTGACAAGGCCTTCCTAATCTCTGCTGACAGGCTGAGCTGTGCAGGCACGCTGATGCAGTGGTGACTCCTGACCTACCTATAAGAACCTGATTAAATGAAAACTCTGATGCCCATCTCTGCTTCCCTGGGCCAATGAATATCAATGAGAGACAGGTTTCACTGTTCTGTGTGTGTGTATGTGTGTGTGTATGTGTGTGTGTGTGTGTGTGTGTGTGTGCGTGTACACGTGTGTGTGTGTGTGTGTGTGTGAGTGTCTGCTGAAGGGTGTCAGCATGTGCTATCTGAGCTGTTAGAGTGTGTGAGTGTGTGTGTTGTGTGTGGAGCTCAAGTATGTGTGTGTGTGGAGCTCAAGTATGTGTGTGTGTGTGTGTGTGTGTGTATGTGTGTGTGTGTGAATGCAGTTTGCATGTGCACCATGCCTGTACATCTCCCTGTCTTTCCCTGCTATATCTCTGAGGACCACAGGAGCAGTTATTAAGCTCTCTAATAAAGAGGTTGTGCATAATTTCATTTGCTGTAGGAGGACCCAGGGACATTTTTTATTTCAATAAAGTACTTGATATTTTCATTTGAAAGGTGATTATTCTTTGGCTGTGACAGATATTGGGGTCACTGCTGGTAAATGGGCGATTTATCGATCTCGTTTTGAAAAAGAACTTTTGGTTCAATCTGTTTGGTCAGTTAGGCTCTTTTTAGGCCATTTGATCCAACGTTCTGTAACCCTCCCCAATGATAAATGAGAATAAGGAATAACCTTTAAAATGCGTAAATCTATTTAATTTCTTCTTTGAGCACAGCAATATGCTCCCTTTCTGATCCAGATCCTGATTCACCACTTCTAATCTGTTGAGGCTGAATGGAGGAGTACAAGTATGTTCTGAGCATGTGCAGAGGGGGTGAAAGGCTAAGGGCAAGAAACCATACTACACTGGTGTCCACACGCTCACCAGTTTCCACAGCATTGCAAAACATTTTTTCATCCTTATGAATTTCCCGATTTCATCCTTATTTTAAAACTCAAGAAGCATTTCCCTCAAAAGGCAACCGGGGTCAAGCAATCAATTCAACTTCGTTCCTGATCCATTACGTCCCCATCCAGAACTCCCTCATCCCGAGCGTTCTCATACCTCAGTCTGAAAGGCGTTGTTTCAAGCACTGTCATCCAGTTCTGCTTCATTCTTTATACCTCAGCCTAACAGGCATCATTTCACACGGTGACATCCAATTCATCCTCATCCTGAAGTCCTCCATCCAAATCCCCCTTACGTAATATTTCATTTCCACTGCAAAGGCGGAAGCCAGTTTTTACTGCCTGGTTTGGTTAACATGTGAGTTGTATTTTAATTAATGTTATATGGGGGTAAGAAAAAATAATAGAAGCAACAAATGAAAAAGGACATCTATTTGGAAGTAACTACACATGTGTTTCATATTAATGCCAATACTAATTACCAACACTGCTATAAAAGATATTTTTAATCAACACTTTAATATGTGAGTTTCTAAAGCAAAATGAATTGCATAACAGATTTTGAAAGAGGTTGAACAATTGGTGTCTGTGAAATGGCAAAATTATTTAATGTGTCAAGGGAAACAATGTCAAAAATCATGACAGTATATGCCAAACAATATCAAACTGCATCAGGAAAGAGAAATAATGTCACAAGTCTAAGCTCACTGACAAGGATAGACAGGCACGTAGCAGGATAGTTGCTCAAACACCAGGCTTAAAAATGATCACAGAACTGAATCTACATCTTTAATGATAACTATACAAAACCATTGCCACCTTGTATTGAAGTAATGGCTTATGGTAAGTATACTTGAGGAGTTAGAGGCCTGTACATGCACCTGCATTGTTACTAGCCCTTCTTTAAACTGACACAGCTTGCTAGCCAAATTAGCCCTCTGCCCAAATTCTTATTACTGCAAGAGGCTTGGTCAATGCAGCGTGGGCCAAGTCCTTTCCGAAATGAGTTTTGATTGACTGCCTCAAAAGTAATGCTTCACAGGCTGTCTTAAAAATAAAGCAGTATGAACAAATGTTAAATGAAGATTGCAGGGGTAATTATTCATTTTATTCCTCCACAGAGTTCCCCTTGGTCCCCTTCAAGGGGTAAAACACCACCACCATGACCCAAACAACAACAACAAAAAACACTCTCTGTAGTCATTTATATATGGATTTATGTTTACAAATCTTCAGTTCACCTTGGTTCTTGGTAATGGTCCTGAATAACCATCTAAGGATGCAGACTCTGTATTTGTGTCTGAATTCCAGAATTGCAGGTACATTTATGTCCACATGACATTAGTCTGTCACCTTAAACACAATCTGCTAGACAGAGGAGAGCAGAGAAAAAAAATGCATATCTATATATGCATATATTATATACATATAGTCTGTATTATTTATATAGTAATACAGACTATAAAAACATCATCTGAAATATTAATATGCTTCAAGGCACCTAACGCTACACAAACATTGCCGTGGAGCATAACATTGCCTGTTAAACTGATAAAAAAAAATTACACTTCTCACAAAATAAATGAATATCCACATTGCCTTGCTGTCCTCCAGCGACTATTTTGGATGCTTATATGTATTCCGTGGGCTGGTGAGTAGTATTTCAAATCATCCAGTGAAATTACTCGGGGTCTCCTTCAGCTGAATCTCCCCTCAGGGGCGGGGCAGACGCAGTCAGACACAAGGGGAAATGCGCATATCACCCCCCTACGCAAAATAAAGCTCAAATATTCGCCCATTTGTTTTTTAAGGGCCACATTAAATTATGTGATGAAATATTAAAATTGCCACATTTCACACATATTGCCTCTATGACTTGTAGACTTTCCAGACATTTGTTTCCACTTTAGTTGTGTAAAAAAATAGGCTGTGTGCTCAGGCTGCTGTAGAAAACGCTAGGTTTCAGTCACAAGTGAAAACCGGTAAATTGATGTGACAAAAAAAAAAATACATTAACTACCTCTTTTCCGTGCTCCATTAAGTCCCAAGACTGAGCCTCAAGTGGTGATAAGTCAGAATTGTACATCAAGTAAACATGGCACAAATGCAATAACATGCCCATCTTCCCTAATTGTGGGGGACGCCTTAACAGAATAGGAAGCTGTCAATATACAGTTTATATATAATATACAGTTTTTGTTTTTTATAAAGTCTCAGTGGAACACAGTGCTGTCTAGGTTGGCCCAGACAACAGATGTGCACATTTGAGGCTGCCTTCAATGCACCATGGGAAAAAAACAAAAAACAAAAAAGAAACATGTAGACACTAAACTTGCCTTTTCCCATCTGAGTCATGACCACTGCCTTCCATTAAAGGAATAAGGCTGTAGTTCACAAGCCCGCATGACCTTCAAGCTAATCCGCACCAGCTCAAAGACAGGGCCGGCTCACCTACTGCTGCCCCTACGCCTGGCTCCTCACTCTCTCAGGAGGGGTGTTGTAACACGAAAAGGTCCCAAGCAACCTCAGAGAGGGCCCCGCTATCCAACGTAATCTTGTTAGTGTGAATTAACAGGAAGCCCTTGATTCACCTGCACACAGTATCAACAATCCTCTGACAATCCACCCCCCACCTCCCACCAACTCCCACCCCTGTGGCGATACTCAGCTACAAAGTATCATTACAGACACTTATTCCCCATTTGAGCAGGAAGAGCAGGAGGCAGAGGAGACGAATCCCTGAGCGACAGCGCCAAGAAAGGCTCAGAGACTCAAAGCTTCTGCCTGAGCAAATCTGAAGGGAAAGACACCTGCGGCTGCTCTGCTCCAGGGCAGAGGGAAGGAGTTTGAAAGCGGCAGGCCATCTTGTTACAGGAGGCAGCGGGGGGACCGGGAGGGCGGGAGGGGGAGGTATGCCTTTGTTCGCCTCACCTGCACGACACCGCGAAGAACCGAGCATAAAAGAGTGGAAATCTAATTTGCTTTCATTCAAAGCAACTTCAGTTGTGGCCTGGTGCCTCAGTGTTAATAATGTCTAATTACAACATGGATCCCCGGTACCCCTCTTAACAAAAGCCATAGAAAGTCAGAATTTTCCACAAGAAAAAAAAATTCAATTCAGCCACGACCCTCATCACATTCAGAGGTATTAAAAAGCCTGAAACAGGGCATAGCGACCAACTTGTTTCCTTTCTTCTTTACACGTGAGCGAACAGTCGGCATGCCTATTGTATCCTGCCAGGTCATTAAAATAAGATGGGGGGAGGTCAGAGAGTGGTTGATGTATCCTCTTGGACTGTACGGGAACAGAGTTGTGGAATTGTGAAGTGAAAGGGTTGTAACTCCAATCTGTCTCAACGGAAGCAGAAGACAGCAGGTGATATGACCTGGAAGCAAAGCTAGAGTCCTCCTCCTCCTCCTCTATTACTTCTCGATGGAAGGAGTTAAACAAGAGACCGTGGTATTTCCATATTTTTGATTTTGTTAATGGAAAGTCCTGCCATCACAAAATTACCCTCCCACCACGCTGCCAACAAATTGAATCGGTTAATATCCTTCGCAGGAGTGTTCTGGACTCCTGCAGCTCTGGGGAGTCTGGGTGTGTGTGTGTGTGTGTGCGTGTGCGTATGTAAGCGTGTGTCTGCGCGTGAAGAAAGAGAGGCGAAAGGGAGTGTGTGTGTTCGCGCACGCATGAACGTGTCCCTTAAAGCAATTAACATCAGGAATGCACTAATCACAAAAAATATATATGTATATATTATTTTCAAAGGGATCACTCATAACAGCCCATAGATGCTGTGCTGCTTAAGACAGATTTGTGTGGGCTAAACCTCAGAGTGAGACGTCACTGGTGTGTCCGTGGGTGTCAAAGACACTGAGAAGATGGTAATGCTTTTATGCAACGCTCGTTGAACCAAAACAAGAACGCTCCCGGCAGGAGCAGCGTGCCAAATCAATTTCCTCCTGTAGAACTGAGGTGCAAATAATTTAGAGGGTACAACGGAAAAGTTTGCTTCTATTTTGCATGAAAAAATACACTTTAATTCCAAAAGGTGAATGGTGGAATTTGATCCTGTGGAGACGGCACCCATGTATCACTCTTTAGTGGGCCCATTTTAGGAACTTTACCTTATATTAAAATAAGCAACAGCGCTGCTTAAAATTCATTGATGACTGATTTTCTTTTTTAAGTACTCCAAAAATGAAGTTTTTTAGGGCCTGTTTTGCCTAGGAGGAAAGTTCTTAATTACATTGGCAATAATACAAAACTAATCCTATTAATGTAAACAGAGAGAAACCAGCTTCATGCAGAAGTTATCTTTAATGTCTGCAGACCCATTACAATCTCCCATGCTGAAGACGTTAATAAGGCAAATTGCGGATTAAAGACCGTTACGCTGTCAGGCCCCGGAGGCTCTGCTAGCCACTGGTATCAGAATTAAAACAGGAAGGAGGGGAGGAGATAACGTGCATCACAGCCAATTAAATGACCAGCTGTTTCTCCATAAGCACAAAGGCTTCTGGGAGCAGGGAATCTGTAACCTTTAGACTTCACTCACAGAGCTCAGCAGGAAGCGGCTTCTTCTTTTATGTGTTTTTTGTTTTGTTTTTTGTTTGATGGAGACATTATCAGGGTGGCAGTGGGTTGCTGGCCTTATTACGAAAAGGGATTTCATCTCAGCATGAACCTATCTTACTTGACCAAGCTTGGCAATATAGACTATATACTCTCTACACTCTCCTATCTGAGCATATCCCTCTCACCTGGAGCAGTATGACTGTACTCTTAGCTATCAGCCTCTTCACTGGCTATACCTGCAGCCTCGTCCATCACACACTCTAAAGGTTGCAGCCTGTGATGACATCATTACGTCTGTGTTGAAGTTAAAATTTGCTCACATGGCCCAGCAGAGTGATGGTAGACATGTTAGCCTGAGCAGTTATGCCCTCCACCTCCCACCACTATTCCAGGTGCTGGCATCCTTCCCCGGTCTCCCATCCGCTGCTATATTGAGGAGTCTGCACTCACTGACCACAGAACAGCCTCAGGGTACTCCATCCCCAGGCTCAAATGCACCTGAACCAAACACCCTGAGAACCTGCCCCTATGTGGCGCAGTTCAAAGGGCTCCACCAAGACACCACACCCAGAAGGCATGACCTTCTGGTGAGTGAAAGGGAGGTACATGTATAATCATGTATAGCCACTTTACCTCAGCGCATTACCTCACAGCGAGATTCTGCAGGGGTAATTACAGGGAGAGCAGTTAGAAGTACCGCTCGCAGGCCAGGAGAGGAGGTGGCCCTCTCTCATCTGCAGTTCTGAGGAGGGATCTGTCTGCAGGGTGCGAGTCGCATGGCGATGCCACTTCATTACTGTGCCTCACACCGAACAACCCACCAACGACTGGGCCAGTCTCTGACATGGTTCCCCACCAGACCCACACATATGCTTCTCATACAGGGCAAATGATTTGACGTATTCAATAGGGGGTTCTTTTTATTTCTGAATAAGCCTTTCGCTGTTCAGAAAAGGAACAAGTGCTGGGTCAAACAGCCTGTATCCACTTCTAGTGAAAAATGACATCAAGGAAACTAAAACTTAATTGCAGAAAAAGCATTTTGCCAGAAAGAGTGCTACACATTCATGTCTCTTTTGATTTCAGAGAGATTCCTCCTCACACCTAGCAACATGTTATTAGCAATTAAAACAAACCTTTATTCTGTCTCGACTAATTTCTTCTTGACGGTGGTCTGATCATTCTGATTGACAACTGGTATTTGTACCCGTTACTGTAAAGAGCAAAAATCAGGCCTGATGATCTAAATGGATGTAGCATACAATTACCTACTGGAGTAGATTTGTTATGTGTTTATAAAGTGCTCACACACATGCATTTATTCAGGCTGGGGGACGCAGAGGCTGGCGGTTGAGTGGCGATTTGCACCACACAGCCGGTGGGTCTGGGCGTCCTGGCGCGCGGGGGCCCAGCACGGGAGGCCTGTTCCCCGTTAAATAAAGAGCGCGGCGGGCGCCATCACAGACGACCCCCTCAGGCACTACGGCCCGATTGATCTAACATGCCCACCGTGGATACTGCTTACTTTCCATTTTGTAAAATAGGGGCTGCACCTATTTGTCTTCTCCCCAGTAAACTGAACTACGCTAAAGATGTAATACCATAAAAGCATGCAATCAATACTCCAGAAAAGGTACTCTCATTTATTATTTTGATGGAGAAACCAAATATCCAAACAGCTTATGTGGTGGTATAAGAGAAAAGATGAAAAACTGACGTGGCATTCCATATTAAAAGAGGGGTGGGAGGAGGGTCCCAAAATGGTCCTCTCCTGCAGAGGTTAATGTCCTCAGCGTGTGGCTGTCCCAGTCAGACAGCCTGACAGGCCGCTCAGTTCAGCTCAGCTCAGCTCAGCTCCATCCCCAGAGAACCTCAGCACTGGCAATTTCACTCATTTTTCTCTTCTGCAGTGTATAAGACAGTCCACTAGGTGGCACACCCTTTATAAACTATTTTTTAACACAGCTGCACCTGTGTTAAAACTGTGCCTTGGACACTGAGAAACACACAGCGTCTGCCATTTCTTCACATTTCTAAAAACGCTCTCAATTTTCTGCTTCATTCAAGACGTACCATCATATCAAAGGGTAAGTATATAAAAGCAACTGAATATTCCCAAAAGTAAGTATACTCAATACAAAGTGTTTCATATTATCTTTTTATAATGTAGAAATCAATACTACCTGTCATAATACTGTGTGCATCACATTCACTCTCTCCCAAACACACACACACGCACGCACGCACGCACACACACACACCATTATTAGTGAAAACAGCTGTGCTGTTCTGAGACCTCTCAAAGCTGTTCTTTGCCCTTGCACCGGGTGCAATTTTAAGTCCATAAATGTATTTATAGTAAACTGTGCATATATCTTCAAAAGCGGGCAGATCACTTTTAAATCACAATGTCTCTGTTTTCAGCACAGTAAAGTGGCCTAACAACATAAACATCATCTTCCCCCATATTTCCTTTTCTCCCTGTAGCATTATACTCATCCTCTGTGCCTCTAACCTCCTTACTCTCTGTTCTTGTAGGCAGAAAGGGCTGGGGATAGACTTTGCTCCAACATTATTGCTGAGGTTATTAGTGCCCAATAACCATCTTTCATTCTGTACATTTTAAACATGTGCTTTTACCATTAAGAAATAGATAGCGGTTTTAGAAAAAAATCAATGAAATGTGTTAATGGTTATTTTCAGTGTACTTCTTAAGCAATCAGCTATTCAACAAAATAAAAGTCAAGTAGGTAAAGTCAAAGGAAGGAAAAACAATTTGGGACTACCAAGCAAGCAGAATCTAACCGGACCAAACTGGTTTCTGTCCGAAGACAAAGACGGGCTACTTGATGAACAGGGGATATTAATTAATCAGCTTTTGGAGTAGTCTGTGGAAGCTCCCGGAATGTGAATCTGAAATGGCTCTGCTTTTAATCTTCAGGAAATCTCTGTAGATCTTCTTTTTGTTAACGGCAGTTAACGCACTGTAAGAATCTTGGCAGAACCTCTAATGAAGAGGGGGGTCCTGTTATTTTCAGTTTAAAGTCAATGCAACCTTCAGCAGCCTTACAATTCTACACTGCACAATGGGTTTAAGCTCATGATTCAGACTGACTCTGTCAGGAAGCTAACAAACATCAGAACAAGTGGCCATTGTTATTTTGTGCTTAGCTAAGTGTCCTCACCAGCTACAATTGTCAAACACAGCGGTAAGCATGATAAGTAACACGAGGCCAATTAATTTCATTTTTTAAAATGTCAGAGTTTATTTCATAAGGCAGCCATCACAAATCCCCTGCACCTTGTATCTCATAAATGCGGAACAACGGAATGCAACACTTACTCGTCCATGGCAAAATCTACATAGCAAAAAGCTGCAACATCTCCCATTGTGCTGGTGGCAGTTGCTAGACAAGTGTGCTACATTAGTGCAGACTGGTGGCATGGGAGTTACATTTAAAGAGGCTGTTTGTTCAAATCCTGAGTGGGGTAATGATATACTAATGATCAAGGCATTTAACCTGAAATGATTCAGTCAATATCCAGATTAACTGACAGATAACGTGCAAAATGGAATGGAAGGGAATTAATGTAAAATATCAGCAATATAAGGATCTTGATGGACGATGATCTTAGTAAGCCCATAAATAAGATAAGATCTTAGTGATCTTAGTAAGCCCATAAATAAGATAACATAAACTTCACACAATGTGGGATTGGGTTCCACGCAAACTTGTTGCCTTCCATGTCACAGACAGACAATGCCTCAGATACGAGACAAATAACTCGCACTGCTTAGCTTGTTTGACTTATGACACATTCAACAATGTGTCAATTGTTATCAGCACTGGAAGACACTCATCAACAGGCTCGTGTTAATCATTTTCTCTGTTAATATCATATGAGGGGATTCTACTACAGCACATGCTGGTTTTTATAATAACCTCGTCTTTATGACAATATGTAATTATACCAATGTGCAACGATGAAGAGGGTCCTGATGTATTTTCTGCTCTCACAAACGTGTTGCTGCAATGAGCATTATGCAAGGACTTCAGTGCTGAACGTCAGAGGATGCAAGCACAGAGGGTAACCTGCAATCACAGTGATTAGAGAAAAATATGGTTTTGTTCTGTGTTTTCAGTGTTTTTTGTACCCCCCCCCCCCCCCCCCCCCCCCCTTTCTCACAGAGTTATGAGTGAACGGGTGATTTGGAATAATTTTCAGCCTAGTACTTTGCCGCTCCAGGTATAACGAGGTTGCCAGGCAATTAAGAATGCAACAGATCACAAGCACACAAAAGCTAACATTCAATAACTAATCTTCCTGGGAAATGTAGGCAATTATTAATCGCTTCCATTTGTGTGGAGCTGAATGGGAGTTCAAATTGTTTCATTCTTCTGAGGGGAATATTTCCTGGTGCCTTTCAGCAGGTCTCGCATAATCATCGTCCATTATACGCGCAGATTTCAAAGTAAGAAATCAAGATGCCACATCTATCAGGACAAATTGGTTATTTTCCGGAATTCTGCAAAAAACATAATAAACTTATTTTTCATTTTAACAAAACTTTAGCAAAGTACAGAAATATATACGAGCATATTTTCTTTATCATTAAGCCTTTTGAATCATGAACAACTAGATTTAACTGTTTAGCGTCGAGCTCATGTCCTTTTTTGCATCTAGGCCGAAATTAGAAACACTATACTAAGAGCATAAAGCAAGCCAAACAAGAGGAACTTTCTTGTGTTTACAGTGCAGTTGTAAGCAGTAGTATTAGCAATACAAAGCAGGAATAATGAGATGGCCAGCTTCAATAGAATCAAGTGGAGAATCCAATTCTTTGCAGTATGCACCATTTAATGCCCCTAGTGAGTAACAACCTCGGAACTCTCATCCTTGACACAACCTTGAACACCACAATATCCCCATCACTCTGCTGAATCATTGGTTTCTACTTGGACACCATAAGGAGGAGGCCATCCATAAACAGTACTTTCTTCCCACATTCATCCCAGGAGGCCACCCATCCAAGCACTCACCACCCTTAGCATGTAATCATGTAGTGTATAGCTGACAGATTCAAAGTTATAATGCAATTAAAATGCTTAGGGTAAATTAGACATCATTATCAGAAACGTATTAGGAAAAACCTGTGAGCTTTGCTTTTGCTTTGAGGCACACATCAAGTCAGATAGATAAAAACTATATAAAGAAAAACATACATCAGGTGTCACTGTCAACCAAAAGAATCAAAAACAAATAAAGGGGATATTGTTCATCCGCCCTGCATCTGAAATGGCCAGCTTAGGAGGCACTTTCAGAGCATGAGCCAACTACAGACATCTGTAATGGAGTGAAAGTGGCTGACTTGTGACACCATGAGCATCAACACATCAAGACATCATTTAAAATGTTGGGTCTGCTGTCAGACAAGGGGGTCTTCGCGATATGGCAACCGCCGTAAATGTTTTACACCGCCCGGGGTGCTGAAAAAGCAGAAGAGCTCAGTGCTATGCCTAAACAGTGCAGTGGGGGGAAATGATGCAAAGATTTACAACACACAATTAAAATCAAACTAATTACGGTTAAACGGAACTGAGGATAGCGGTGGTTTCAGAGCAATATTTCTGCACATAGAATGGAGAGAGCAGGCCAAACTCACTCACTTGCTTTTTATTGGTACAATTTTGTTACGACTTTACTCTCACAGACATTTTTTTTTTAATAAGAGAATTAAATGTTGGTTTAAAGTGATGACTAGACAGGCAAGAACATTCTACACATACATATAAAGGCTTGTGTGTCCCAAACAAATATATCTAAAAGACCCATCTGTGTTGTCTAGGCCAAGTTTATAAAGTATGATATACCAAATGGCAGCTTCATTGTTTTAGTCCATTTACCCTGTTCAGTTTCTTGCCATATTTCATTTATTGCATTAATGTTGCGACTAAAGTGTGTGGCGAGTCATCTGCATTCGGAGTTCTTCATCTGAGCGAAGTCAATCCTGCTGGCCTCCAAAGAAATCCTGCAAACAGAATGTAATCTCCTCAGCACCTCTCCTGCACTGCAGGAGAACAGCACCGCGCTTCCGCGGGGAGGTCCATGTCACAAGTTCTCTCCCTGTCGGTTCACGCTTTCTAACATGCCCAGACATGTTCCGTTTGTATGTCTCCAATGTGTCATTCAATTTCCCACGCATTCTGTAACCTAATGTCCTCACATAATCATTTAACATAGGTCCTCAAACGCACCCGCAAGCTTCATGAGAGTCTTTCCTCACAGTTACAGGAGCTAAGCACAGATGCACAGTTCCCGTGCGATGTACCAGTCCACTTCTGTGTTGTGCTGTCTTGAGAAATGGCTTTTACGCGCAGACATAATGTCACGTTGATATGATTTAGGCCCACAGGTGTTTTTAGTGAGACACTAAATACTGATGTTTATAGTGACACACTAAAAACCTCAAATTAAATCAAAATACTAACTAGATTTTATTTTTTGCTTAAGTCATCATACCCAGTGACCCTGAAGGTCCATAAAATGTTGGCACCAAGGTCATTCAGGGGCTCAAATCCAGCAAGTTTCCTTTTTTCTGCTACCGTTTTCATTCATAATACTGCTTTCATCAATTCTTGTTCAGGGGGAAAAACAAAAACAATCAGTCAATTACCACTTTAAAAGGCAATATGCCACACATTGAACACTCTCACAAATTGCTTTGTTTAGAAAACAACATCTTGGTTGTCCATTACAAGACATTAGAACTAAATGGAATAAAAGCCTCGGAGGTAGTGGATGTATGAATTGACAACGCGAGAATACAGTATGAGGCACCTCTCCGTAGCAGCAGCCGTCCTCCGTTCTCCTCCAAACCCATCAATCTTTATTTACAGGCCTACAATTACAGCTGCTGTTGTTGCAGGTCGCTACTCTGCGGTACTTAATTTCCAGCTTTTCCATCAACATTAAAGACTTTCACCTGTTTCCATCCAGCTAGTTAATGCTCTGAGAGACAGAAGGAGAGACAGGGAGAGAGGAGAAAGAAGAGAAGGAAAGAGGAAGAAGTCAGCACATACAGAATGGAGATGAATAGGTTTTATTATCGTGTTTGATGCACAAAGCGGCGGTTCAAAGCCGCGCGACACCGGCGTGTCTTTTCAGATTGTTTTATCGCTCCCAGCAGCCGACTGCTACAATTTCCAGCCTCCGTCCCAAGCCTGTGACATCTCTGCACCTTCAATACTGGTGAAAAAAAAAAAACACATCGGGGGACAAAACAACGACAAAGATAAACAAAACGGGAACACATCACACGCAGATACAGCCCTGTCGCTAAATGTATCAGATAATTGAATATCAAGAGAAAGATAACGAATAATTAACCGGTACACACTGTCCTATTCGGTCCGTATCTCTGACACCCAAATAACACTTTTTTTTTCCCCCCCGGCCGAGTGTATGTTTCTCCCCTGGGCAGTTTGCGATTTTTTTTTGGAAAAAGGTTTTCCATTACAGCGCGACACCGGCACACCACTCTCACCGCAACATTCTCTCCGAGCCCCAGATCTCTCGCAGCAAAACATCGATCAATAAAGGCGCGCCCCGCGCATCTCAAACCTGCGGTTTGAGGACGGAAGTAAACCATTACACGGCCTGTATTTACGGCGCATTTATCACGCACTAACTTTTACTTTAAAAGTCTGCCTCTGACCCGAGAATTTAGGGCCTTCAACCTTGATGTGGTGCCTCAGCTGACATTAAAATGGAGGGTTTTAAAAGCGCCGGCTGGAGACTAACTGTAAATACTTGGCTGTGAAAATGACAAAACCCGAGAGCAGACGTCTGAAAAAAAAAGGCAATCCATCATCCTGCCACACAGCTGAAGAGTACAGTGCATTCCTCTTGCCCAGCTGTCGCCGCTCCCTCCATTTCTCACTTCATGTAACTTGCATGTTTTCCTCCTCTGACTTTTTGAACAATATTATTACTATCACTATCTGACATGCAGCTCCACGCTGGAGGAGAGAGATAAGGAGACACACGGAGACCATCTGAAATTGAATTCTGCCCAAATCTGGCAGTGATGAAGTGGTTTTTATATCCCGCACAATTGTCTCTATCACGCATCCTGTCCGGGCTTATTAAAGCCGGCTTGTTTATTCCGGCAAGCCCAGTCATTTCAATTTTAAATAACACAATTGGAAAACAAAATTCACTATCGGCTCTCTTCATCTTCACAATGAGCTAAAGAGCAGTGGAGATGCAGTGGGGCGCTGGAGCTTGTCGTAATGAGGCGGCGTTTCTCGCCAGTTTAATGTGTATAAAAGGGCCACCCTCGCCTGTCTCTCTCCCTAATAAAATCGGCTTTCCCTCACGCCAGTTCTTAATAACGGGATAAAGTGCAGCAAATTGATCAGGCTCCACCGGCTTCGGGAGGGGAGGGGGGAGAGGGGAGTCAATAACGTTGAGGAAGACCTTGGCCTTTTTCAGCCTCTCCCCGCATATTGGCGGCTTCGCCGGCCTTGGAGCATTACGCTCTCACCTTGAGGAGAGGTGCAGAGGGGCCAGGTGTTCGCCCCTGAGGAGGTGTGTCGAAGGAGAGGGGGAGCGGCACCGTGACAGCTGTTCCGCGGTGTCATTTTTGCCGTTCCCCTGCAGGAGTGGGGGGGGGGGAGCGAGAGTAACTCTCAGCGGCGTCCGTGACCAGCCCAGCGCCTGTTGAGGGGCTCTGGTGAGCCATGTACGATGTTGAGTGCCACGGCCTTGTCCAAAACTGCGCGTTTCCATGGTGAAATATCATGAAATTAGGTGAGCTTACATTTCTGTAATGAACTGACCTGAAATTAGGTGAGCTTAATGTGGGATGCAGGTTGATTGACGGGACGTGGCCCCCATGTACAGTACTCAAATCATTGAGTGGCACACAATGGAGCAAATGAACCATCAGTATCTTTCATTACCAGCCACCAAATAGAGTCTAAATGGAAGACGCATGACCTGCAGCACAGTTGTTAGGGGTTTTTGTGTAAATTTATTCCAGACCATACTAAATAGAGAGGTAAAGCAATAGTCCCAGTGAGTGGTCTGCGTCCCCGCTTTGAAAGAAACATTATTTAGCACTTAATCTTCCCCATGGCAGAAAAGCTCCCTGCTTTGGATAACAAAGGAGAATTGCAATGACAACGACTGGCAATGAATTTACAACACTTAATAGTTGAAAAAAAAACGAATGGCCCCTGAGCATTTCTTGTCATAAGAGGTAGAATACTAGTCATTATCACTGAGGTCCTCCACTGACCTCCTCAGAGGTCTATTGCTCTTATTTGCTGTAGTTACATTGTGCTCCTCTCCTCCCCTGCATTTTGAGTGCTGAATCTCTCTCTATGAACCAGGGTATCAGTCTGTTGTAATTGGGGGAGGAGGGGGGAGCTTCAACCAACCAGAAGTCTCCTTTACAAACAGGAGGGGGAGCAGACTATAGGTGCTCCAGTAGGGAGACCAGTGGGGGCACTGATGCATTTCAAGAGATTCAATTTAATCAGTCTTTATTATTCTATATAAGAGAACAGGATTTGCAGACAGGTCCACATGCACAACACAAGAAACACAAGAAAAATAAAAACATACATTATTAAAAAAAAAAAAAAAACGTTCACACAAGGTGAAGGAGAGCAGTAAGAAGTGGGTGGAACATAGAGAGTTGCATCTCTCCAAATTTTGTCAAAACTTTTGTCCCACCACCCTCAAAATCCTGTTACATTCAGTAAAATGGAACAGTTTTGCAATAAGGAGGCCACTCAATCCTTCCACTTGGCAGTTTGCCCTGAACTTGGTAAGTAAATTTAAGAAACTCACTTTTTTGTGACTCGCTTAACGCAAGATTGGTTGTGGCCGAGCAAAATGAAAAATGTTGCATGAACAAAAAATGAAAATAGGTAATCCTCGGTTAAATTCAGAGCTCAGAAAGAAGCAGCTGACAGCAAGACCTGACCAGCCGGGAGTCCTCCAGTGCCCTATTCTGAGTCAGAATTCCACTGTACGGGAAGGACTCTTTAGCTGTGTGGGCCCTCACGATGAGCCTGACAGCAAAGGAAGAGAGACACCTGGAGCAGAAATAGGGGACAGCGCTTCTAAACCACCCTGATTACCGCGCTGCTTTTTATCAACTTCCTGTTTAAAACAGGATATGCTGTCTAAAGAGGAGACTGGGATTCTCGGGTCAGGTAAGCAAAAGTCAGAGAGAAAGAGAGAGAGAGAAAGAAAGACAAAGAGAAAGGCAGAATGAGGTTGGAATGTGACGTGATTCACTTTTTTTCTCTTTTAAGAATCAGGACAGGGTTTCCATAAAACACATAACTCCCTGCCTCTGCTTTCTCACCCCCTGTAACAGCTTCTTTTTTTCCTCTCATTTCACACGAATTTCAAAGAGCTTGAAGAAAAGTGACAGCCTGATGATAGTGCTGTGGCAAATATTTAACAGAATCACTGTCAGAGACACAAAGCCATTATAATTACACAAATGCAGGGGGAAAATGCTGTTTAATAAAACTTGGACGACTGAAAGAGACTGAATTTTAATGTGACAGGCTGTGAACTAGCGAGGGCCCCGCAGTGTTTTGCAATGTAAATAAGTCTGGTGCAGAATCTTTCCATTGCAGTCTTCATTCAGTGCAATGACCACAGGGCAGAGGAGTCCATATTTCTGCATTCAATAGCAGGGAGGGACTGTGGTCCAAGAGACACCATGGGTGAATGCATGAGACTGTAAAACCCAGGGAAAGTGTTTGGCTGGATGTACACGACCAAGTATTTATAAATCACACATGCATTGGCTAGATGTGTGCCTGGTCCATTCTGCTTTTAATTTAACGAGAGAGAGACTTTTTAGTCTAGTGTCAGGGGAGATCTGACTGAAGTTTTTTATATTTAAAATGGACAAATAACAGGCTTCTGTCCAAGGTTCGATCTGGGCTGTGTCACCTGCCAACAATAGTTTTTGCCAATGGGGATGTCAGGAGAGGTTGCTCATCTCACTGGTCTCAAGCACCCTCCGGTTTGTCAGGTGCCTATGAGTTGCACAGATGACATCAGCGCCTGTCCTCCAATGAGTGACCACTCTGCTGTAGTGCACTGTGTGACTGTAAGAAATACCTGTTGGCTATATGAGAGATGAGCCTACCATATTATATAATCGGTTGTTCCAAAATAAAAAGGAAAAAGTGTTAAAAAGTGAACAACAGAAGCTATTTTAAAACTTCTTCTGTCAGCAGAACAAGAAGACATAAGTGGAAATTAGCAAGTAAATGTCCTGCTAATACCAGCTAAGCATTTCTTTCAGAGGATTATAAATGCATGGAATTACTCACAGGAATTTGTAGTGGAGGTAGAGACACTTCACTTTTTCAAGACACAGTCCTAGATACACTGAGGACTATACACAAAATGACGAGCCTAGCTGGGAAAAGTAGCCTGTTCTCACCACTTGACTTGGTCACTAGAATTGGGATTTACTCCAAATTACTTGCATTTATTTCCAAAACAATGACCTTTCCAGGAAACAAATATCAATTTTAGGGGGTCTACATCCTCAATCTGACAGGACCTGCCACCCATAACTAACCCCATGTGAAGAACATGGGTCACAATGAACAGCACAATGAAGTCACAAACTTCATTACAGGGACCACATTTTTTCTGAGCAGCTTCTCCCGAAACACTCAGTGACCACTCTGGTCCATCGTGATCAGAGAGCCATGCGTACTTTAGCTGCTCTCTGCTGGTACCTGAGCTCACGACGCTGCTGCTGGTTAGGTATGGTAGGCGCCTTTGACACAAGTGCATAAAAGCAGGAAATGCAGTCGCCAAAGCAGCGGCCTAAAGTTAGTGTCCATTTGTTTGTTTGTTATCATCTCTGTTAAATCCCTCTTGCCTGTGGGAATAAAGCTATTAGCAGCTGGGTGCCTTGAAATCACTCAGGACTGTGCTTTAATGTCTTTTTAAAACAAGAGAGAAACACCCACTTGTGTGTTTAGTAGGTTTATTTTTGAGGTCCACAGTTAATGACAGAGATAATTTAGAAACCCCGCACACTCTTTTTACTGATATAATTCATACATCATTATCAGTACGACATTTGCTTAACACAGAGTGACATTTTACAATTTCTACATGTTTTTGAATTATGCAGCTGAATATTGACAGAAGCAATTTGGGTAAAGTGCCTTGCCCAACAACAGTAGCACACCTGGGAATTGAACTTTTGGGTTATACTCCTTTCCACTATGCTACACTGCTGCCCCTAATTCTGAAGCATGCGGCACTACAAAGGTAAATACCGTTGTCGGTATAGTGCTCTCTGGCTGCCTTGCTGAATGCAAAACCAACGAAATGATGAAAATGAAGAAACACCAAAACTATAAACAGACTTTCAGCAACATATTTGCCAATATCTCGCTGAGATAGCTCACTAGTTATTCCAACGTAATCTCTTCAGAGATTAGCAAAGTAAGTGAATACCACCTTAAGCAGGCTAAATAACTTGGATAGAATATATTGTACAAAGCGTGTGAAGGCTGATACATCAAGATTAACAGGAGAATGTGGGAGGTACATTGCCTGCCATTCAACCCCATCTCTCTCTTTGTCTCTCTCAGGAACACATCCCAGCTGTGCTGATGTGTATGTGCTTCAGTGCCACGCAGGGCACACATCCACACCACTGTCGTCTGGGGTGACAGTGGAATGTGTTCTACTGGCTGAGGAGTTGAGCAGGTTGCGGGTTTGATTCCCATGTGAGGCACTGCTCTCATAGCCTCGAGCAATGTGCTTTAACTGAGCTGCAAGTGCAAATATCCAGCTGCATTAATATATGATGTAAAAAAGAATCTAAGTCACCCTGGATAAAGTTATCTGGCAAAGCAAACAAGTATTGCAATGTTGATTTAATTAAATAGTACCTTCTGTAAACTTTTGGTTTCCTAAAATTAATCAAAGCCGACAAGTTCACTTGAGTTTTTTTTTTTCCATTTATGTTCTGCTGTTGCTAGGTCCTTTTTTCCCTCAGCTTCACTCAAGGTGACTCCCTGCTTCGAAAATATCTCCAGTAGGTCAGTGACACCATGGGAGAGGGAGGTGTTATCATGAAATGGCCACAGTGTCACAGTACAAATAAGCCTCAAAAATAACAGATCCTGTAAATGTGTCACGCACAAACAGTTTGGCAAGTTCTATGAGGAAAAACTATTTGCATTGACAAAGCAAGAAAATTTACAGTTACTTGTGAGTCAACTGTTGACTGAATCCAGGGGATTTGCAAAGTAATGGTGACACAATTATGTGTAGCTAATAAGCCACATAAGAAGGCTTGTCATGAAAATGAGAGGATATTTCCTAGCTAGGTAATAGGGTGTTTGTGGCTGTCTTCACTCTGTGCTATTGTCTCACCTCAGAACTCCATAGTTATGCACTACAAACTACAAACTCTACTAGCAGGCAATTAACAAAAATTATACCTGTGTGCCCACTTTCCCCTACATGCATTTGCATTGGCACATTGGCACATTGTGCAGCGGCACAACAGGTAATTACCGGGGTTGCAAGCTCCTACACTGACATCTAGTTGCACGATCACCGCTGCTGTGACATCAGACACAGAGCCCTATTGTAATATGGCTACCCACTGCTACGTGTTGTTACCTAGCACAACCTTGACTACTATCCAGTGAACTGAGCTGGCTAGTGCTCAGTGTTGCTGCCTGGCCCCTGTTCTATGCTAGTGCTTCAACCATTCCTACAAGTTGCTCTGACCACTTTTCCATATCACTGCCCTAACTGCTGCTCCACACTATCACCTTGACAGCTGCTCCACACCTTTTCTCTAACTGTTGGTTCACACTGCTGCCTTGACCACTGTTCCACACTGCTGCCCTGACCACTTCTGCCCTGCCCACTGCTCCACACTGGTGTCTGAACTGCTTGTTTTCTTGGTTGCACCACAGAATGCTTCCTCTGACAGGTAAAAATGTTTCATCTTGTTCCTCATGGAGAGGCTGTCTGTCGATTCATTACATCAGACCCCCCAACCAGCAAAAGGAAACGTTAATTTGCAGAGCGTACGGAATCCAAGCCCGACACCTGTGTCTGGGCTATGAACCTAAATCAGATTCATTATGCTGTCAGCTCCAACACTTCCAGTCAGCAATGTTTACTGCTTCCAAGGGAGAAAAATCTGCAGTTAGAACAATGAAAAAAATGTTAAAGAAGCAGAACTTCAAATACACAACATCAAAAAGTCTGTCGAATACTGAGACTTATTAGTTGAACACATTTGGAAGGGAACGGCTCTTTCAGTCAGTGAATGAGAGTGAGGAGAGGGTGTCTTAAAGCAGCCATATGGGCAAACCGCATGTTTTAGGCACAAGAAAGCAGCCAAACATGTTTGAGATATGAGCACAGCATTAACAGCTTCATTCAAGTGGTGCAAAAACCCCAGATACAAACAGGTACATCATCAAAAAGCAGACAATGTTAAATCAGAAAATAAAACCATGAACTGCACTGGCTGATCAAGGAATCTTTTCTTTTATTCAGATCATTGGAAGATTGCCCTCAGATTAGTGTGCACGATGATTTTGTCAAGTTGTGATGCTACAGCTTCAAACTAAACACTCATCACTTGTCTCCGACCACCATTTTTAATTTTATACTTAATTTTCAACCCATGAAATTCAACACAAATACCTTTACAAGAAAAACAAACAAGAAATAAGAAAATGCTCTGTGTGTCAGCATTTAGAATCACTCACCACACTTCCAAATAGGGCAGTTTGGAAAACACGGAGAGAAGGGTGGGTGACCTTTAAAATACACTAACAACCTGATGTCTTGTGAGCTACCAGTCAGATTCAATACATTTCAAGCGGAAGCAAAGGTGGTCATGTTGCCACAAGTGACCTTTTTAAAGCCAGCACTGTCACCCCACAACAGATTAATCTCACTAAAACCTCGTATTCAGGCATCTCCGAGATTGAACAGTGCACTGCAGTCTAACCTTTTCTAGCAGTTTTTTTTTTGTGTGTCTCTCTCCCATCATTCTCCACCGACTGTCTATTTATCCATTTTAACAGCTTGAGAGACGCAGGGTAATTGAAATGCAGGGTTTTCGACAGCTCCGGCAAGATCAGCAAATGATGATATTAATGCCTGTTATGTCTTTTGATGTTACTGTTCTCATTTGGAGAGAAATGCTTGGAAGCCCCTTATCCTCCCCCTCCATTAAACTTCGATTGAGGGGTTGACCTGTTTGCTGAGGCGATAGATTTCATCGATGGTTTGGACACCCACCAGGGGAAGCACTTAACCAGACATGCCATCAAATTCTCCTACGCCAGGCTGCTAATGGGCATGAAGATTTTTGTGTACACGCTGTACTTTTTAAAACAGAATGTGCCATTCAGCAGGACATTAGCTTTCAACCACTTTATTTATGATAAATACTATATAAGTATGAGCTATGAAACTCAAACAAGAAAGAAATGGAACTTAGATGATATTTATGTTAAAAATAATTCATATAGTATAATAAATATTGTAATATTATATTTATATATAATATTTATAATATAATAAAATAATTCATAACGACAATGCTCAATCAGTCATGTAACATATACTTGGTGCACCCATCAAGGACACTTTCCCACAAGTATTCTTTCATTTTGACGTTATCTAGAATCACTCAGAGAGTATTCTTAATACATAATATGTATTGTAAGTATACAATTACAATTTAGGAAAAACAAGTATAACCAACAGCACGATTCACAAATCCTAAACAACCACATGTTTACTCGGATAATCCCATAACACAGAGCTTAAGTAGGTACATGTGCTGTGGATGGTACAAAATTCCTAACATAGGTTAGGTTTAACTTGTACTGCTACGTGCAAATAAGGTCTAACAAATGAATTAATTGATTCCAGTATAGTTTAAGTATTAAGTACGTATTATCAGAGAAAATCTGCCAATCATTGTCCTTCAGTCCAGCATTCCCTCCAATCACAGTCTTTCAGTCTTAGTCTTACCTCCATTCACTGTCCTTTAGTCTTAGAATTCCCTCCAATCATTGTCCTTCAGTGTCAATGCACCTCAGAGAAAAAGGCATTTCCAGTGTTCAGGGGGGGAATAGTGCTATCCCTTCACAGATTGGAATGTGCATTGTGTTTTCAGTCTAAATCTGTGGGGGCACTGCAAATGACAAGTAAACAAGATCAGATTCACAACTCTGTAACAAAGTTTTCCTGCTGCTCTAAAATGAATAAGAGGCAAAATCTCTAGTCCATAAGAAAAAAAACACGTTAGGCTACCTCAATATTCTAGCTATTGGGTATTAGAGAGGAGGAAAAAAGAGAAAAAATAATAAGCTGAGGAAAAAAAAAACAACTTCAAAAAATTTTTTTCCAAAAATAGGGTTCAATATCTAAAGCGGTGGTCTTTGATGCAGGAGCTGAGGAAGAGGAGTCCCTTGAGACAAGTTAAGATGGGGAGCGGAGGAAAAGAGGAGACTCAACCTTCAAAGCACCCAGGGTGTGAGCCATTTCCTCTCGCTGTCTCCCAGCTTCCCCACAAAAAAAAAAAAATATATAGACAAACTGTGCAGAATTCACTTCAGAGAGTCTGAAAATGACAATGACGGTGCACTCTTTTTATCACTTCTGATTACAGCCACAGGTCTATGGCGTCGGATTTTGGTACATTTGGAACATCACAACTTATTCAAATGTCCAAGTTTCAAAGGGATGATAATTAATGCAAAAAAAAAAAACTTCCATTTTTGGAAGGCATTTAAATAAAAGCATGCAAGAGCTCTCTTTTAGAGAAGCCTCGGGTGGCCAACCCACTGGCTAGACAGGAGTTGAGCCTGGATAGGAGTCATAACAGAGATGTGGACTGGACCAGGCCTTCTCCTTTTGCACATTACATCAATATTTAATCTTATACACGATACATTCCTTAACAGGCTGCTACTGGTCCTCTCTGTTGTGGGACATGCATTTGATTCTCACGCACATCAGCTTTGTAGTCACGCCAACCATCTCCACTGGTTAAAACACAAGTATCAACAAAGTTATCACTGCAATCCTCGTTAAGCCTCTTTTGCAGAGAATTTGCAATACACTGAGTACTTCATTTACAAATTATGAAGATAACTATGTAATGTAGATAAGAGCCACCCAAAGAAATTGCCAGTGCTGCTGGCATGTTCCTATGACAACAGTCAGCATGACAACAAAGCAACTTTGCAACCATATGAGTGATATTTTAAAAAATCTGTTTGTTTACAGGTTCCTCGGCAGTGTCCCCCCGACCGTAGGTCTGTCAATCTAGGAGCAGTGCATTGTGACGAAATGCAGATTCTGTGCAGCGGCACCTTCTGCTCAGCACACCAAAGCCGAACCAAGAGTTCTTAACATGGCCTCTGCACACCGGGGCACAGAAAATGCAAAATCATTACTTCCAGTCTGACGAGCAAACCCCTCTCTGCCCGGAGGGAAGTTTTCTCCATCTCTATTTTCAGTGAGCAGGCCCCCTACACGAGCCCCGCCAGGGAGGGCGCGCTCCGAACAGCGGAATAGACTCCTCTCGGTGACTGTCGTCATCCCTCCCTCCCTCCGCCTCATCATCTCTCTGCATCGCTGTTAATACATAAGCTATGCAAGGCAGTGCTTATCGCGCCTCACTCCGCTGAAAAGTCAGTGAAATTGATTGCTATTTAAAGCTCAGTAGTATTTTCCTGTGGGTAATCTCCCGGCCTTTACAGCGGCACATTTTGATGAAGTGGCTGAGTTCGCCGTGCCAGGAGGAGACGGGCGTGGAATGCGGATTGAGCCGGGTCGCCGGGACCTTCCCGGTCCCACGGTCACGCTCGCCCCTACATCCGCCTCACGCATTACCCATGCACTCCTCCTCGATTTAGCGCAAAATTGCTTAAGCTGCCTTTTTTTTCCGTTTTCCAAAAATTACCTACGCATTCCTATGGGGTTCACTGTAATAATATGACTCTGACCTGTTGTTCCAACTGTTGCCCTATGGTGCATGTCAGCAATTTATTCCTGCCACTTGCATATCTCACAGCACAGTGCACACACATATGCACTTATCAATACATAAGTGCATACAAGGGGGGGGCAGTGTATCATAGTGGACTTGTAACCGAAAGGTTGCTGGTGCAATTCCCTGCTGGGGTACTGCAGCTGTGCCCTTGGGCAAGGTACTTAAACCAGAATTGCCTCAGCAAATATCCAGCTGTATAAACGGATGACATGAAAATTGAAAATTGTAACCTATGTAAGTCACTCTGGATAAGAGGGTCTGCTACATGCCAATAATGTAATGTAACATATGAATTTCATGTTCAATGTATGGCATATGTGTGTAAAACCTATACACAACGGGATCAGGTGTACAGTCTCGGGTTGCAAGTATCCACGGCCTCACGCAGCGGTTGAGTTTTGAGTTCGGACCGGAGAGAGGAGGGTCACGGAGATGGGGTCGACACCGCGGCTCAGAGGGAGTGAATGAGCGGGTGCAGGTGCAGTCTCCCACAGCGTGCCCACTTCAGTTCATCAGACTGCCGGCACGCCCACTGTTTCGGGGGCCGCTCGGCGGAAGAGGCGCGGGATGAAGACATCTGCATCGCCCCGCTCCCCGAGGGCCCGGGGTCCCGCTCTCTCTCGCCGAGGCGCGGCATGCTAATTACTGACCGCGGGACACCTCTCAGATGCCATCTGTCCACTCCGGCCACGTGACCAGAGCGGGGTGTCACACGCCACCCACAAGCCAGCTCCCAACTCTCCGGTCACATCATCTGTCTGTCATTGTGGGCCGGCAGAGGAAGGGCCACAGTTGTTTAAGATGACTGTCAGGTGTGTGTGTGTGCACGAGCACACGTGTACTTGTGTAGCTTGTACAGTATGCGTGTATATTACAGGCTTGATCGCAAAAGACAGCACAGTCGTCCCGTCCCCCCCCACCCTCCCCAGCTGATGAGTGCGATACAATCTGTTCTATACCGCAGTAGCTGAATCATTTGAACAATTAGCCTGACCCTAATTAGCTCTGCTTCTTCACAGCAGTCTGCAGCAAGACACTGGCTGACTATCCCAGAGGCTGCACTTCCAGCCGCACAATCACTTAATCAGGATTTCACATGTCATCTGCGCAAACAAAAGCTCTGGAACACTTCAATTAATGTGTAAACTCAAGATAGTTGACCTGTAATCAGAGTATAATTGTTTTTTTTTTGTAAAACTGTTTTTTTTTTTCCCATCTGAGCGGCAGCTTTCATTTCCCGTCAATGGTAGCAATAAAAGAAAACTTCAGCAGTGATTAATGTTGGGCTTATGTTTTCAGCCTGCTCTTGCCTCTTCTTATTTATCAATCTCTTCATGCCCTCTTCGCTGTGCTGTGATGTTTAAGGGAGACCAGCAATTCAGAATCTTCAAGCTCCACCAAAACCCTGCCATTCCACAAAGGCGCCAAGCCCTCTGTTCTGTCCTGTCATTTTTATACCTCTTTAGCCCTTGCACCACACTGTCAGCACCCAACGGAAATGTTCCCTTATTTACCATTTTACACGATGCTAAAAAGAATGGAGCTCGATGGCAGTGCTGTCAGGGAAAGTGACAGTCAATGTCGAAACGCAAAATTGAACAACTGTCACGTGGTCTTACAGCCTGAAGAATCATTGTGAGTATGTCTTATCAAAGGAAATGGTTTTAATTATGTCATTCACACCCCCTCATGTTTAAACACAAAGAAATTTGCACGATATGAACATAAGGCTTTCCGGGCGTAATTAAAACCAAGAGAATGCTAAATCAATGAGGGGCGATATGCCTTATCATTATCCATTAGCTACTCCCACTTTCCCTTTTAAAAAAACTTTAGAAGCAATTTGCAGTAATGTTACGTCCTGTAATTCTTGTGCTCTCTGTTGCTGGTATCGACAGTGGTTGTAATTGCCATTTTACTCATAGCTGATTGATTAGAACATAAAGTAACAAGAGAGGAATAATCATGTCAGGGAGACGGATGGGCGCGCTCAATAGCCTGGCTTTGGAAGCTGCTCATTTCTGCCTCTCGCCTGGGCCAGTGACATGGCGGGCCGTAACTCAGCTCTCGGAGAACAGGGCTCCCTCCACACTGGGAACCAACCCGCAGAACTCACCCACCCTGAAGGCTTTACATCCGAGGGGGCGGGACCACCGGGATGGCTTAGAGTCCAGGGTTTAGGACAGAATTTGAGATCATAGGTGTTGTGCAAGCAAATGAAATGGACAATGGGGTGTGTGTGTGTGTGCGTGTGCGTGTGCGTGTGCGCGTGTGTGTGTGTGTGCGCGCGCGTGTGTGTGTGTTTCTATAGATACATGTGTGTGTGCATGTATGGGTGTGCACACGTGTGTGTGTGTGTGTGTGTGTGTGTGTGTGTGTGTGTGTGGTTTCAGTGGGGGGTGGGAACAGAATTACTGAAGTAAACAACTAGAAATGGCTTCTCACTGTGGAGACAGAAGAGAAAAAACAGAACGAGAGAAAAATTGACAGGAAGAAGAATGGACAGAGGGAAGAATTAAATAAAGCAGCTACTTCTGGTAGATGCTGGGACACACAGAATGATATGGTGCAGTCCTTATGGCAGACATCACCACCACAACGCAACTGGGGGAAATGTGAGTCACAAAATATTTACAGCACCCCTAAGGGACAAAGTACACCACGCGTGGCAGCCAGACAGCCAGACGGATGAAAATATGAGATCATGTTCAATTGGTTCAAACTCCACAGAGCTATGCCTCCTCCTGGCCCATCTATGATCCATGTGTCCATCTCACGTGTTTGAATGGGGAGGCCTGTTTAGTTTTTGAAAGGCACAGACTCAGTTCATTCATGGCCTACCTTTCAAACCACAGTTATTGGCCATATATTTATCTTCCTCCTTCCACTCAAAAAACATCTGTAGGGGTCAGCAGGGGAGCTAATGGCTGAATATGGACCCCAGGAATTTTATCACAGAACTACCCTCAAGTTTATGACTGTCAAGGTGATCACAATACACCCCATGTAAAGGGGGCCATTAGAGAGACAGCACAGCACATTTTCAATGGATCTGGGGAGTAATCATCTGGGCATCAGTGGTTTCACTCACCACTTCTATGAATGTGGGCTAGCATTTCTCTTCAACCCAAATTCATGTGAGGGAAAAAACGCAGTGAGATATGCAGCTACGGACCCATAGAGACAGTAGACTGAAACTATTAATGGAGCATAACCTATGCACTTAAATGGAAGATCCCCTCAAATATGCAATCAATGAGTTCAGCCCCCAGGCCTGCCCCTCAGTGGAAAATCTGCCAGTGATGTAGTTCAGGGAAATCTACCTATTGTATCGATGTAGAGATGGTGCATAATTGTGTTACCCTAGAGGTACCTATACTCCGTGCTCGTATCCTCAAGGCCTCTCTGGCTGAAGACACTCCGCTATTAATGGGAGGGACAAGAGTCCTCACAACACATCCTCAGTTAGATTAAAGGCCCTTAAACACATCTTACCTCAAACACCCTGTAAATAAATAAAAAAACACTCTCTCTCTCACACACATACACGCACACAGAAAAAAAAAAGGAAAACCTGACTACTTCAAACAGATTCTGTGATGTCCCGATTGACTCCACCGTCTTTCAAAGGGAAAACGGTGCCTCAGATCAAAGAAATGACATTTTTTTTTGTTTTTCCATACTTATTGGAATACTGTGCAGTGTTTCCTCGTCCCTAGCAATCAGCCTTGAACCAAAGGCTTTGAGACACAAAGCAACCGTAATCCTTTTTTGTTACTTCCTGTCAAATACATTCGATTCCTGTGACATTATCAAGGGCCCTTTTGCCTGGCTGCTTCTTTGGAGTAATAAATCATAGAAAAGTCAATGGCATCACAAAATGCCATGGAGACAAACACAGTGTTCTGCAAACACAGCCTCTTCGCTGCTTAGGAGCTGACCAGAGGAAGGTGGGAAATGCCATTTGTGGAGGAAATTTGGGAGCAGAGCAACTGCTACTGCCTTCACTCAAAGGAGTCTGCCTGCATCCTGCTTGAGGATTCGTCGTGACCCTCAGGGAGCCCGCCAGGCTCATCCCAAAACACGTCAAGGTCACTTCCTAAGCCTTCCGGCCCTCTCATTTCATTTCGCGCAGCCTGTCTGTCAACGTGGGCTGATGGATTCCGCAAACCCGCGGAACGCCTCACACGTACCTGCAGAGCGGAAGGAAATAAATAAGACGCCGGTCTAAATGAAACCTCTCAACCTTGATGCAATTACAGAACAACTTCCATTTAAACCCACCGCAATTAACAAGCCGTCAGGAATGATGGGAGGTTAGTCCGAGAGCCCATATAATACGGGGCTGCCGATGCAAACTCAATAGACTTAATTAAACTGTTCAAAAATACTGTCAGTTTGTGAAGATTAAGCGGCGGAGAGCGATCTGAAAGCGCACTGCTGCTTCTAATGAAAGTATTTCTCCATTCAGTTATTTAATGAAGGTCAAGCAGTTTTCCGGTTCCCCACTTCCACTGTACGAGTGGCTAACTTATAATTGTATCAATTGATCAATCAGTCTTTATTTGGTGCCTAAATACTCTGGGCACCATGCTCTGTCAGTGAGCCTGAAATGGAAGAAGAAAAATCATACACATAATGCAATTCATCATTAAATGCCACATGATGATGTTTAAGACATGAAACAGCAGAAAATAAATCAATGAAGGGTCTGGGAGGGTATTAATTAAAGCATTCGAATGCGTGCAGATCTACTCTACAAATCAATGCTGCTACGTTAAGACCGAAAAATCAGCAGGTGTTTCCTGAGGTCTTAGCTGCTTTGAATGTGCCCTTTGAAACTACATTAAAATGTACTTCTCCACACAGCTTTATATAACGATCATGTCAAACACATTTTCCCTTAACAAGGTCTTCAGAAAGCTGTGTAAATTAGATACAAGCAGTTGTACTATGGTATGTTTAAAAGGGTAAATGACTCTCACGGGAACTAGTATGCTGCATTATGCAATTGAGGTGTTTGGAACAATCCCTTGCAACCTATAGAAAATGTAATCTTCTCAAGGAGATCAAAATTCACAGCCGCCTTACAGATCAGAGGAGCCTGAACCTTATTTGACTTGGAAATAGTAATAGGACTTAACCAATAAGATTTGATATTTGTGGCATTTGTTGAAAAACAAAGCACTCTCACATCTGAAGTAATCTATACTCCGGCATTTGTTTATGCATGTGAATCACCACAGGTAAGGAAAAAAAAGAGAAGGGATATACTCGTAAGACTGAAGTCGGCTTTGTCTGAAACATGTTTGCATTCTTTCATTCCTTGAACAGCAAAGCAATAACGCCTCAGATGAAAAGCTGAGAAGTTCACTGAACCCTTTCTGGTTTCACTTTTCGAGTCACTGCACCTGCTTATGTCACGATCCTTCCGTCCAATTAATACAGGGCACCTTTGTCATCTGAAACCGAGGGTGCACCTCAAATGAAAAGTTCTTCAGTCGCTGGCTCAAAGTGAGTGATCTGTACTCATCTAAGTCTTCCCCGTGAGACGTGAAATAACCACAGCGTGAGAACGACTGTCAGCTTAACATTTCGCCCTCTCTTTAATTGATTTCTCTAGTACAATCGAGCACTCTGGGAAACTTGAGAGACTTGAGGTCGCTTTCAAAAATTTCTCGAGCGGCCTCCTGTGACTGACAATGTTATTATTGAAAACTAAAGTGGCATGCAAACAGTGGCATGTAAACAAGCTTACTTAAAGAAGGGTTGTCTGAGGAAACGTGACCAATGGAGGTAAACTGCCATCCGTCAAGGCACAGTGCAGTCAAGTCAACAGATGACATAGAAGCACAGACAGACGCTTCCACGGTAAGATGCGTAATTCACTTCAAAGCAAATGCTACATGATTCATTTATATGTTGGCTTACTATATGGCGTAGCACCAAACACAAACAACTTGTGGCAGACCTGCACAAGTAGAGGATCCATATGCTGCAAAATAATATACATCTCTAAAGATGCATTCAGAAAATAGTTATTCTTCACTTAACTGAAAAGGCAAAGTACACACAAAACATGTAACTGCTGAATACGGGAGGGAGGAAACAGCAATGGCATTTTTGGTGCTATGCCATGTTCCATGGAACAGGGCGCTGCCAAACCCATTAATACCATTAGGCAAATATTTGGCGAGCAAAGAGAGAAATGGCACAAGACAGGCAACACCGATGAACACACCTTCATTTTATGTTTTGAATGAAATTTCGGGAAGGGGGGGGGAAAAAAAACACTCGCATTCACTTAGGAGCACTCCGCGTTGCAGCTTGCCCAAATTTGCATTCCAGCACAATCAAGTGATGGGCAATTACTGTATTTCTCCAGCGTGTGTGGAAGATGGGCCCCCTAATGCTTCCTATGCGTAAATTACTGCTTTAATTACACATGCAAATGTTTTCCGTTCTATCAACTATTTATGCAAAGTGGTACTGTGAGATGTTCAAACATTATCCTCAAGGCACTGCAGAAGTCTGTGTGGGGAGGGCTGGTCTGAAACCTGCCCTGTGGGTATTTCCCCCCCCCCCTCCATTATCCATGCCTCCGTGTTCACTCGGTGTACCGCGCCATTTTTGGTATGACATTAATTCCCACTTTCGACAGGGACCCTCAGAGGGAAAAATCCCAGCCGTTCTAAAGTGAAACCTCTGTAATTACAAAGATGACCTAAAGTTGCGCGGAATTGATGTCCTTCGCAGTCGGGCATATCCTGGAATGACAGACACAAGAATGAATTGGTGAGGTCTAATCCTGTGTGTCTGTATTCTTTTTTATCAACCTATAGATTTGAGGTCCAGTAATTGGCAGTGCCCCCTGAAGGTCCTCCCCCGGTGCTGGATGGGGCTGCTGTGTGACAGAGTTTGGCCTGTTAACCTGCACAGAGGCACATGCAGTCATGTGTGTTGCTAGGGGCGTGATAACCTGCGGTTTATATCTGCTGCCGCTCCGCTGCCAGCATGGGTCGCGCAGGCCTCCCACACATTTCCAGGAACAAAGATCATGTCTTTCATCAAGACTCAAGTCTCCGCATTGCCAAAGCGCAAAGGTAGAGGAGCTCAACCTTTCCGCCGTCTTTCTCCACCGCCTAACACCCACCACGCGCCTCACGCTCACCCCCCCGGTCGCCACCGCGCTCTGCCCCCTTGTCCACCTGCGATCTTCCCTGTCACTCTGGCCAATCGGTGAGAGGAGCCAGGGACGCGCCAGCCACTGTTTGACAGTTTTCAGCTGCGTTTTCAGGCCCGCTGACATCGAAATAGAATTAAGATGGAGCGGGCTGGTGGGGGATGAGAGGCCGAGACTCCGGGGGGCGAATTGTTGTATGGTAATCAGAGACTTAAAGAACTGCTACATGTTCATCTGTCTCCTGCTGTGCCTTACTGCCTAAATCAATAAAAGAGGGAATTCAATTACATATTTGTATTTCCCACTGCGTATGTAAATGAATCCACCCATTTCCAGTAAGGAACCATTTATTTCTACCAAGCAAATGGTTACGTCTTCATCCAGTACTCACGTCTCTGATACAAAAGCAAGTTTCAAACCGAAGGCTTTGTTTTTCATCAGGGATGTAACTGTTTTTTCGCTACAAATAAAAATAAAACCCAAGATGTTTCATTATCTTCAGTGTGCCACATCAGCCGAATGGCAAAATTCTCTTTTCTCTGCAATCGACATCTCAGCTACCATTGAATCTGCATGGAATTAAAGTGAGAGGTTGACACTTGGAATTAACAATTGAGTGCAGTGTCAATTCACAGTTATTGTATCATTTTTAATCAGAAGTCAAAAGAGGACCAGTCTGTGGGCCTGAGGGGCTATTCTCTGATACCTTTGTGAGGAAAAACTCCAGGCAGGACGTTATTGTGTGAGAGTCTAAAGAGCAGAGGAATGTTCAAATGTCCCAGGTACGTTGCCATTACACGGTTCTAATCTCACTTCCTTTCAGCGTCAGCCTTTTGCATCTCAGAGCTCATTTAGAAGGTATAACAGTGCTTTCCCCTCTAAGCTCAGATCTCACAATGACGACAGCGGACTTCAAATTAGCCCAGTTTCCCTGTCTTACTCCTCTGCTCAGTCAGCAGTTCCATTTCTACAAATCTCTTGCACACACACACACACACACACACACACTCACAAACATATACACACACACACACATACATGCACACATGAGCATGCACAAATGCATGAGCACACACACATTGGCGCGCATACACACACACACACACACACACAAACACTCACACTCACAGGCATATGCCTGCACAAAAGCATGACAGCGCCCACGTTTTAATTGAGACTTAATTGAGAAATTGCTACTGGCTGGCTAACAAGCGCCATATTCACAGGTATCTTGGCAATTTGTGGGGGATCAGTTCTGGCGATCCCCGGGAATGGGTAATCTGTGAAAACTGTGCTACACCCATAATAAAGACTCGTGCACGAAGGGGATTTGTTCCAGACACAACTTAACCCCATTCAGGGTATGAAAAACAGCTAATAATGCAATGAACAAGTGATTCATATGTATGTTTACACAATATTGCAATCAACGTGTGTAACATAAATATAAAAAATAAATTAAAATTAAAAAATTAAAATTAAAATATATTCAACAGAGTAGGTTGGTGAGACACTCTGTGGCCCAGGAACAGACTAAAACCCGGGAACAGGGATTGCTGCCTGGTGCAAATATTTGAAATTGTGACTTCCAAATCCACAAAGAGTCTCCTGTACTTTTGCAAATACAGTCAGGCCTGTCAGATTATTGAGATTAAGAATTGTTTAGATTATCAGGGTATTCCTCAGGCTGCACTGGCAAAGTGTGAGGTCTGATTGACCGGCCTGCGTTTTCCTTACCTTAGTAAAATGTAAAACTCTTCTATAAGTCTAAATTAATCCAGTCAATATCTTCAGGGATGCTGCAGACTGGCTCATAAATTGCGAGCAGGCAGAAGACAGTGCCTGGCTGTGGTCTCGCTCAGCAGATGGTAGTACAGACATGTGGATCCAGGCTGACTGATACCTGGGGAATGGGGACTTATAGTGCAGAGAAACCGGGGGGGGGGGGGGTGAGAGTGTACTGACTGGGGAAGGCCAAGCATCTCTGCACCTTATAATCGACGTACCTCTACATAATCATCGGAACACCTTTCAAAAGGAAGGACTTTTCTGCATTGATTTTAAGACAGTGAATCGTTATAACACAAATGCACAAACATGCACATCTATCACATAATTGGAGAGAGACCATCTCCATCGAAAGAACAAACAAAAAAAAAACACACACTATGCATAAGCAATGTGTGGAGCTGAATGTGTGTCAAGCTTCAGAGGAAAGTGGTTTAACTCTCCTTCCTGCAAACCGATCTTGACTGCAACCTCTGGCAGTACGCGGTGGGAAAGTTTAAAAGAAGCCCCTGAAACTAATGAATATGCAAGACACAGGCAAGATCCTGTCATTACACAACTCCAGCAGCAGCAGCAGCAGCAGCAGCAGCCTACCTGACTACAAATGCTCTCTCTCTCTCTCTCTCTCCTTCTCTTCTCTGGACAAAACTCTGACGGAGAGCAGTCGCCCTGGTTTCCGGATGCTGCCCACGGCGTCTCTCCCCTGTCCCTCCACAGAGCAGCCAGTGCAGCCTGTGAGTCCTGGTGTCTCTCCGGAGTCCCGCTGACAGCAGCTCCCTCCGCCGTGGCTCGCCGGGTGCCTCGGTCTCCGAGTCTGCGCACGTCTCGTCACTTCACTCCTCCTTCGGTCCCCCCGCTCTGTCAGCGGTGTCCGCCTCGGCTGCTCCGCCACCGAGCGGGAACGTCACTCCCGCCCTCCTTTCTGGGAGTTTGTGGGAGTGGGAGAGAGGCCGGAACTGAGTGGGCTGTGTGCTAGTGGCAGTGTGGATGTGTGAGCGGGAGAGAGAAAGGGGGAGACAGAGACAAAAGAGAGAGAGAGAGAGAGAGAGAGAGACAGTGAGAGAGAGAGGGAGGGAGGTAGAGAGAGAGAGAGAGAGAGAGAGAGAGAGAGAGAGAGAGGACGGTGTGACAGAGATGCTGTGCCTCCACTTGCCCCCCACTGAGATGCACCGTGTGAGGGGAATGCAGACAGAGAGAGTCTCAGGCAGCTGCCGCAGACATAACGTGGCTCTCCCTCTGATTTACCCAGATTCCCCCTCTTCTCCTCCGTCTCCCAGTGCAGGGCCGCGCTAAGGATTAAACTCTCTCCGCTGTCCAGGAAAACGAGTCATTTGAAATAATAAATTAAATAAAGGCACCTAGAACAGGGTTCAATTACCTTTCCTTCTGCCCCCTTATAAATAATAGATATGCCGAGTACCTGAGAGTTACTCTTCACACAATTATGCAAATCCTGTCCTGCTCCACTGTGTTTCATTTGATTCCGTCATCCCCCTGAGATTTCTTGCTTCCAGGAACGGGATGCTAACCTGAGAAAGAAACTGGAAATCGCGTATCCCGGAGACATGAAGAAATTACCCACAATACGAGACGACTTAGATTCGATACAAACACAAACTTTCCTCTGCAGGCGAGCCTAAGTGGAACTCACAACAAATAAGTTCTTACAGTGACTGGGGAAAACACTTGACAACCTTTATATTGACCCAGCAAAATAAAGCGATTCATCCTCCCGTCTTTTATAAGGAGCTGAACTTTAACAGTGAACACCCCCCCCCCCACGCAAATGTCCGCTGGCACCCAGCCCTTCTGTAGCTATAAACCAATTGGGAGTCCCACAGGAAAGGTGAAGGGTTTGGCCTACGCTATAATAAAGGGCACAGGTGCTCTGCACCTTGCACGGGCAGGGCTCTTTTGTCACACGCCCAGCTGTGGGTCCTGACTGTGTGCTTTCACAGTTAAAAAATAAATAAATAAATGAAAGAGAAAGGCTCCGGCAATTCACATTTTGAACTTGAGAAATGGACACCCTCCCAGCCTTCAGATCGCATTTAAGCCGGGCGACTCAACCCCTCACTCAGTCACACAAGCCTTTGTGACAGCAAATAAAACAAGGCGGGCAGCTGAATGGACCTTGGGATTCCGGGTGCGCAAAGCCTGCGGATTACTGGCTTTATCTGACACTGTAGTGATGCATATATGGGACGCCGAAATCGTAAATGTCACAACAATCTGGGATACAGGAGGAGTATTACAATGGAGACAACAGCGGCTTTGCAGAAGAGAGGAAAGGCTATTGTTTCATGAGCGACAGACTCAGTAAAGATTTAAATACCATTGTTATGTCCCCACACAAGTCTTGAGAGCAGTCTTGAGAGCCTTTTACTTATACAATACATGGCTGTTAGCATGTAACTGAACAAACCTCTGCGCTCAATGATGACTATCTGCTGAATACCTCTGCTCTGCTTCTCTATGCCAGCTTAGCACACAAACTGTGTTATTAATGTAAAGTTAATTACCCTTGACGAGATGTGACTGTTGGGAGCAATTCACACCAATTGCAGAGCAGCGCTGTCAGGCTCCTGTGATTGGCTGCTCTGGACACTCATGACTAATTAGGACAGGTGGAGCACAGGGAGGCAGGCCACCTCATATTCTCCTGTTTATGCTCAATATGCTGTCACTTTCTTGGGAAGTAGTAGCATACTGCCTTGAAGAGCTCTGTACAACACAGGAATACACACATAATGCTGATTAATTTTGCTAGCAGGGCTGCTCTGAGTTCAAAGTCATTTTGAATTCACAACCCTCAATATTAGCAACACAAACTTAAAGAGAGGTGTGTGTGAGAGTAAGAAAGGAAGTAGCAATGTGTTTGAGTGAGGTCTGTGTGCGTGTGTGTGTGTGCGTGTGTGTGTGTGTGTGTGTGTGTGTGTGTGTGTGTGAGGATGAGGGAGAAACAGAAAATTGTGGAGGCATGTGAGGTGGCATGTGTGTCAGAGTGAGTGAGGTGTGTGAGAGGGCAAAGGAGGTGTGTGTATGTATATCTGAGTGTGTGTCTGTGCATGAGAGTGTGAGGGAGATGTGCGTGTGTGTGTGAGAGTATTAGGGAGGTGTGTGTGTGCATGCGTGAGAGCGTGATGGAGGTGTGTGTCTATGTGTGCATGAGTGCTTGAGAGCTGTGTGTGTGTGTTGTGTGTGTGCGTGCGTGCAAAAAACGGGCAGTGTGTCACAGATGGTGGGAGGTCTGTGTCGAGGAGGAAAGGGAACAGAAATGCAGTCAGGAGTGAGCTGTCAGCCCGTGACCTCTAGCACCCTCCGGCTGGAAGTGCCGCCCTCAGCAGAAACGGCAGCCGAGTCGGCAGAACTTTTAAAGAGGAAGTTATCCACGCTGGGGCTCCGGCTTCAGCGCTCTAAATCACACACACTGCCCCTCAGCCCCCCACACGGGCTTCCTTTTTAACGCTCATCAGCAATACTTATCCCATCTCTGTATCCAAATAAAACACTGCTATGGACTGCAAACGCACAGGCAATCTGATTGGACATAAATGTGTCTAATGAAAATGAAATCAACCTACAACTTCAGTTTTAAGTGCCCTCCAAAGACTTAGGCTCCTGCAGGGCTTTGTTTTATTGCCACTAGATTGCAATTCTTTACCAAGCCATGTATGTAAAATGTATGCAAATGTATGCAAATTACAGTGTAACACAACATTGTGATGATATGAAAGTCGCACAATCATGACTAATGATTTTAAATTAACCACTCAGCGGGGGAGGCCACGCCCCAGACCACACCCGCGTTCTTACCGTCTGGCTCCCCAGCCCTCCTATCTCTTAGCATTTCACCGTACCATCATGCCTTGCACCGTTTGAAAGATTTTTGTTAAAATCTTAAAATTGAGATGTTGTTAATAGTGAAGGGGGAAGTGGTGTGAATTGTTTAAAAATGCTTCGTCATGGTCAGAAGTTAATCATTTGCAATCTGCTGATGAAAAACTATTTTAAGGGGAAAGAATACTTAATCAGAAAAAACATGACAATTCTGCTGAGAAAATTACCCATATAATTGCATGTATTATTGAATGAATGGGATAATAACAGGGTTGGGGACTAGCAGAATACATGTAATGGTATTTTTATAATTAGTAAAATAATACAATTGTTTTCCACAACCAACCAATCAAAATCATTGATATAATTAATTTAATTATTAAATTTAATAATTAAATTAATTCAAATAATGGCAATTCAGATCTCAAATACATTCACAAGGTTCAATGGAATAGAGGGATTACCTTTTAATCATTTACTGACATTAATAAGGTTGCCGTCTCTAGGAAACTCAAGCACCCCCGGCCTCAGTCATCCAGGCCCATTGAGTTGTTACTTTTGTTGTTGTGTTTTCTTTGTAGTTAATTGTGGCAGTGGGCTTCATGGCTTTGCTGAGTCAGCTTTGAGTTTATGGAACTCCCATGAAAAATAGTATCAACTGGCAAACATATGCCAGAGCTGAGACACAAAGGAATTAAACATGAAAATGGAGTCAGAAAAATACACCTGGCCTTAAAATGAGTCAAAGGCCTTGAGTTTTAACATATTAATAAATATATAAATAAATTAACCAGCATGACAATATATGAGAAAGAAGTATCTCCCACTCTAGGAGTATGGATGGGCATGATGTAATGTAATGTAATGTAATGTGAATGAATGTAATGTAATGACGACCTCGCTGGCCAATGAACACCAGCATGCGATGAGGTTGTGTGAGGGCTAATGAATATTTACCCTAATACCGGCACAAAAACTATCATTGCTGTCCTACTCTCTCACCTCTGCAACTGCTGTTGCACATAGAGGTTGCAGGTTTCACTTCAATATATACAGTATTTTGTTAGCAAAAGTTTGATCTCATGTTGTGTTTGTAAGTTTTACAATAACGTAGCATCAGTTTCAGTTATTTTCCATTTATGCAGCAGAAGTAGCTGAGTCAGTGTTCCAGATCAGGGTATTTTACCTTCAGCTTCCATATTCACCATAAATTTATGGTAAAGTTGAGGGTTTTCCAGTCTAAAGTGTACTTCATCATAGCTTAGAATGTGCCTAACCTTGTTTAGTTGGCTTGTTTACAACCTTAACTGCTCCAGGGAGTGCTGATCTAGGATCAGGTTTCCCCTACATTGGCATGGCTTTGTCTCAAAGAAGCAGAGGGATTCCTACTGCCCTACCACTAAAATCCCCCCTTTAATTTCCACTTTGAAATTTTTAAAATGTAATTTCAATTACTTTGACACTTTTTTACTATAAAATATTTTCCCAAAACGTAATACCGTGATTCAATTCCAATTTTTGCAAAAATCCCACAAAGAAGTTTAAATAGTTTTCATTACATCACCACAAAAAAAAAATTATATCTCCTTTTCATTTCTTGAAATTCCATTTCTTCAATTAAATTCATGTTTCGTACCAAATTGTTCTTTCAGCTAAACGTCTAATTCGTAAAACTGTTTTAACAGCATGTTTGAGCTGGAAATACAGGCAAATGCTTAACAACAGAGGTCAAGCTTTTGCTGAAGGTCGTTGAGATTTAAATTGGAGCAGCGTTCATATAGATGGGATGAATGTGTTAACACTGATTGCTGGGAGTGTTTAAAAGTAATTGCTGCATTGTTAATTTGAAACATAGGGTTGTATCAAATAGGTGTGTAGCTGCAAGAGAGGGGAGGTTTGTTATGATTTCCAGCATTTTCCCAGCAAGTTCTGAGTCACTTGCCGTGGTTTTATTTTGAACGCATCCACGCGTTCTTACCATTTCATTTACGAAGGGGAGATCACCCAGGGACAAGTTGCCAGTGTTTGACTCTTCAAGGTCAAATCATATTGGTCTGTCAGTCTCATACCTAACATTGTCATTCCTAATAACACCCATATGTGCCATCCAGCTCAAATAAAGTTCTCCAGCACTCCATCTGAATTTAAAGTATGGTAATCGTGCAGGACTTCAGGAAAAGGGAGCACCTGGGTCAGCCTGTGAATTCTGAGCAGCATTCCCGGGGACGGCAGAAAACGGGGGCAGTCCGCCGCAGCCTCGCAGCTGAGAGAGCCGCCGCCGTCGCCCGCCGGCCCGTCAGCTCATTTCGCTTCCCGACCGCGGTCCTCTGCACTCTCTCTCTTGCTGCTCCCCGATAATTGCAATGCAAATTCCTCATGCGCTTCTTTGGAAACCAATTACCATCTGGGTCGCCGGGAAAAAAAAAAACTCGGGGAGCGTGTGGCCCGGCGACGGGGACGGCGGGGTTTGTTTACGGCAGCATATGTCGTCATGCCGGCTGGAGAATGTAAAAAAACACACACGCCCGACTTGCTCATAAAATCTGTTTTAGCAGGTGTGTGATAAAGACAATGGTGCAGAGCACAAATGGCTGGTATTACAAACTCTGACGAACCACAGATGGCACTCAGACATTGAGGCACAAGGATAGGCTAAAGGTGTAGCAGTCCTTTCCCCTGTCAATCATCCATGCTACAGTGGTCTGCCTATGGTAAAATCACCCTTCAGTGTTCCATTATAACCATGTAATACAGGTTGTATAGCTTACCTGAAGCAAGACATACAAATGTCAGCAAGTGATGGGGAAGAGTAGCTGGTGGGGTAAGATAGGCAGACAGTCTAGGCTCAATAACATTGTGGTTTGTTGGCCTGACAATGCTGGCCCACAGGAAACCGGAAGGAATAACACAATGTCATAATATTGTGTAGCTAGTGTGGGATGAAAAAAGGGCCCCTCAGACTCTTGAACATCATTCATTACCATGGCGCTGAAGATATTGCATTCGGCCCCCTCTATATTCCTCTCCTTCTGGCTGTCTGTCCCCAAGCACGCCTCAGAAACTAGTGGTGTGTTTCAATTCAAAAGTTCATGCCAAAGAATAGCATGTCCTTGGATTTGTCCTCTTCGGTGCTGGCTTTTACCAAGACAGGATCCAATGAACCAAAATCAAATTCATCAGCAGAACGTGTGAAGCAGTGAGGCTTTCTTATTTTCATAAATTAACCACTAGGGGGAGCCTGCGCAAAAAAAGCATACCTAGGCATGAGGGTCTGTGGTCTTTAATTATGCTTGTTCTGTGTTCTGTCCAGCGCACACATCTCTTTCACCACAGTGCAGTGTATTCTCTGTGTATTAATTATCAAACTCTGGGATCAAAGGGCATTTCTTAGACTTTCAACATCTAAAATATAATTGCTATAAAAATACCGCGCTGATTGTGAATAAGAACCTCAACAGGCCCTGATTTAAACCCTTCAAGCTATCTCATTCCTACTTCAGAGTAGTGCATTCCGAACCAATCCTAATGAACTCCTTTTGATAACTCCAGATGACACAGTTCTATTCATGTTTTTTCATTTTTGATTACTTCAAACACTACTCTGGTGTTCACCAACACGTTTGAACCAAGTCATATTTCCAATAACCGCAGGAAAACCATTCCTCTCTAAAGCATGTTTTAATTGCATTCCAGCCTACCTTTATCTCAACCAAAGTGACACTGTAACAACATTGTAAAGATGTTGTGACAATGTTCTGGGGTTATTCAAATGACAGAGATGACAAAAGAAGAAACAGGATGTGGCATATACTGTATAAACATTCTGTATTTTTTCATGGTGGATAAATTATATCCCTAATTATTGGCCATTTTCTTCACCAGGAGTCAAACTCTTTATTGAAATATAGTTGGGTGGAGTATCATTAAGGGAGATATCACAAAGGCCTTAGTGAGTTTGAAGTCCCCCCAGAGTCAGAGAGAAGCAAAATAATTTTCCCCTCAGCATGATCTGATTAACTCAAATCTAATTCTGTTCTTTGGAATATGTTTCAGGTTGCCACAGATCCTTGTCTCTATCTCCCTTTTTCCTTAACTCCCTTATCTCTTCATCTCTTCTTTTTGTCTTCTTCTGTACCCCTTCCTTCCTTCCTCTTTCTCCCCTATCATTTTCCTTGTCACTTGCTCCTCATTCCCCTCTGATTAGCAGAGGCATGGCAGTTATACAGGAAGCTGCTAATGTGGTTTATAGTGACCAGATGACATCAGTAGCCTTACTCTGATCAATCCCACAGCGTCACTCCGATTAATGGGGGGAAGGAATTAAGTGTGACACTCCTTGTAAATCCTGCAATCAATTACTGGGGAGGAGGAGACACGGAATGTGTTACTGCATACTGTGTGAGGGGATTCCCATTCTGGTGCATGTCAGAAAAGTGTATAGTGTAAGATGTCAACGATTGGTCGAGGAAGACTGTGGCCTTAACTTGAGCAGCTGAGCACCAAATTTTCATAATCTGTTATATGTGTGCTTTACACCACAAAACCAACAAACCGCAGGTCTGACTCACACTAGGCATTGAAGTTAATGTAAGGATTCAGAAGAAGTGACCACATTGACCCCATTATCTCAAATCATACTTTGCTTTGTTTTGTACAGAAAATTACCTGGAAAAAACATCAGATAAATGCATAAATTTGTGGAGCAATGTTTTAAGGGTTTAGCCTTATAGGCCGAGGCTCTGATGACTGAATCTCAACAAAATCAATTACATGACTACCAGATTGGTCCTATCAAGGCATAGTCTGTTAACCGTCTAGGTTAAAGTGGTCACTTAGATAGGATAATTATCCTCAATAGCTGCACTTCAATATACATATAGTGCTGTGATGTTCCCTGCAAAACAACACCCAATCAATTTCAGCCTTTCCCCCCCCTTCTGATCTTATCTTTCTCATTGTAGTTAAGGGAACAAGTGTGTCCATTCAACAACACTCAACACCAGAGTGCTGCCACTGCGGCTTTTCAAAAGGAATCGTGATGAGTAGCCTGTACAATCAAAGGGGGAAGGGGGGGGTTCTATCCCCACCAATCTCAAGTCTCCAAATTCAACCAGCATTGAGTCATCGTCCAAAGACCTAGAGATTTCATACATTTCCGCACAGTAGTTCGTAGTGTGTGAAACAGGAAAGGCATTCCAATCTGATTTTCGGCATGCACGAGCAGTCAGTTTTTTTTTTCTTCCATCACAGTGGGCCATTGTGAGATGCTTGAAATTCTGAGGAAGGAGCCGGCCTCACGCTGGTCTCACTCCCACTTCACGGGAAGGAGCGCACACGAAATTGCGCTGTGTTACACCCATTACCATTTTGCAGCTACCACCCGGCAAACGCAGGACGTCCTGCCAGCGCAGGTGCAATGTTTTACGAATGTCCTCATACTGACAGATGGTGTGTGCATGTTATGTGTTTGACTTTCAAACAACTGTGAGGCACTAACACGCTATGGGTAAGGGACGTTACGGTATAAACGCAAAAAAAGAACACACAAAATTGTCATGCAAAAATGAAGATTAATGAATGTGTCTCACGTTTCTACATACGGTTATGAATGAGGGGAGTACCGAAGCAAATTAAAACCAACCAATGTCATTCATTTCACATATTAATGCAATCAGATTCCTGTTCCTCGTTTCTCGGTGAGGCTGGCTCATTAACACATGTACTACTGCTCTGATACATATTTAAAACGGCAACAGTTTACACGTTGAAGTAGCAGTTAATTTGTGTTTAAATCCAGCTGTTTAAGTACAGCTCGTAATTTATTTCTGCTTCTCCCAGGGCCAAATCCGAGGCAGAACTGTTGAATTAGCATTTGCTGTGTGCATACTTTCATGTGAGGCCTATCAAAACTACTACATTTTTAATACACACATGCAGAGCTTCCAATTAAGTATTGTGAAATATATTCAAAGTTATGAGAGGCACAGAAAATGAATTGTTGAGAGAAGAGGCTAGCAGAATACCGGAAAATACTCCATTGACCTCCCCTTACTATCGTCCCAAATCCAACCTTTCCTCTCCACGCTCCATGAACAGGAACAGCACAGCTGGGTTCAGGGAGAGGAAGGGGGTTGTGAAGAGGCTGAAGAGGAAGAGGAAGTTTGGGGGTGGATGGAAACGTGGAGTCCGAATGGATCTGCCTCACTAACCAAGCTCAGGTGAATGGACAAGTTTTTTTCCCCCCTCAAACGAAAGTAAAAAATAGCTGTAACCTTGTACTAGGATTTAATGTTTAAATGTTCAGAACGGACGAAGGCCTTGGAATGTTTTTTTCATCACAACTGCAGATTATTTTGCTTGCTGGGTGGTTCTCTGATGGGATGGCCTCACAAAAAAATCATAAAGATGTGAGTGGACTGAAAAATTGCAGGCATGAGAAAGAGATAGCATAGCTCCCGGTGCGTGTGCCGGTCAGACCAACAGGCCTGACGAGGGAGCTTCACAAAAAACACACAGCTCTCCGTCTGAGTTTGGACTTCTCGCAGTAAGAACGTCCTTGCTCCTCCTTGAGAGCTGCCATGCCGAGCCCTTTCAGTCTTTTCCTCATAAATTCGCTAAACACCAAGCATTAACTTTTTTACCATTTCCCCTCTCTTCGATTTTAGATTATAAAAACACTTCTCAGTAAATTGCTACTCCATCAGATCCCTGGATGCAGTTTCGTCATATTCTCCCCTTTACTTTACTGTCAAAACTAATTGCGGGACAATGACTGCCAAGTGAGTAATGCATCGGACATTCTATCACTAGCAGCATCATAAATTTGGCAGGATAGACACAGGGGTTAAAAAAAGTCCCGGCTAGTTGTTCCACAATGGCAGTAAAAGAGTAATATTTTTCGGTGCGCCTGACGTTTTACAAAGATTGATCATTAAAATCTGCACAGACAATTATAGTGCACTCTCCATTAATCATGATAATGAAGGTTGTGTTTTTTTAATAGTAGCATATCAATACATTTAGGGAGAGGGAAATAAATGAGGGAAATAGCTCCACCACAAAATTTTAAATGACTGCCTGCCAAAGTAGCAGGCTTTATTAGAACATACTGAAAATCAATCCTAAACCACTGCAATTCGTAAGACTTTTGGGGGGAAGAATTACAATAATACAGTTTATGAGCAACGTGTCCTTCAGTGGAATGTTTGGCGAAATCCTACGGGGAGAGGGTGTTCACGACTCTGAAATGTTGTGAACTCGAAATTGTGCTAAATGGTCATAATTTCATATTTCATACTGGATGTAGACAAATTACCCACTTTTGTGTAAAACAATGGTTGTAAAAAAATTGGTTTACTTTTAGAGCTATCTGAAAAAAAGCACAAAATTGTGTATTTATTTTTGCTTGGGAGTGTGTAAATAGGCACTCCTCGGTCCACACGTGGCGTTAAGTTAAAGCCATTAACAGTTTGGCTTTCTGATGCGCTGCAGACGTGCAGAGAGAATGGAAAAAAAAAACGAAAGCTCTCACGGCACAGTGAATGGAAACGCATGACTGTGCCTGGTGAGAAATGGAAATCTTAAATGGCACAAGCTTCACTCCCATCCCATAATAACACAGTTGCCCACTCTGCCAGAGGTCCAGCTCTCGCCCCCCCCCCTTTACCCCTGCAGCCCACCTTTTCAGTTTTGGGCGTCAAGTGATCACACCCATCAAGATGCACCCTTCCATCTACTGAAAGAATTTGCGATTGACAATGGCACTGACAGTGTGTCCCCTGCTCTAACAAATATCTAGGTACATCAGGCAGCACAACTGTTTTTGATTGACCTCATGTCCTAGTGCTAACAGCACGCACACTAAATAAATTAAACCCCCACAATGAGGGCCTGTCTCAAACCATACGCCCCACTCCTCGTATTTACAGCGTTTGTGCACTATGTAAAATGGCATAATCATAATAAATCTCTGATTGCAAAATAAAGGGAAATGAATGTTAGTTCCAGTGCGTGTGGAGAAAAACACGGGAGGCAAAAAACCCCCACCATTCTTCAGAAACGCAGGGCCATTGTCAACATCACGGCATCCAAACTGCCCTTTCTGGAACAATCGCAGTCGCAGGGGAGGGCCGCCTAATAATGAAAGCCATGCCGCATGGCTGAGGAGAGCGCCATTATCAATGCAGAGAAAGTCTGAATCGCACAGGCATGCCACGAGCACGGCCATTGTTTCTCCAGGCAAACCCTCTTCCCCCTGGATCTGTTGGACCTGAGCACGCAGCTGCACAAAATTAAGCCATCCACATCGTTCTGTGCCCTTCTTTTCCGTAAAAATCAAAAAATGTCCCCCACCGCTCCGCGCATGAAGCGCCACGCTTTCGTCCTTTCCCTTTCGCTCGTAAACCCCCGGTTTCTTAGGGCCCTCAGCAATCTCCTCCCAAATTGCCAGGACTGAATTGTTCCTGAAGCAGCATGGGGTGGAAGGGAAAGTGCGTGTGTGCCTGTGTGTGTGTGTGTGTGTGTGTGTGTGTGTGTGTGTGTGTGCCTACATGTGTGGGTGAGTATGTATGTGTGTGTGTGTGTGCTCGTGTGTGTGTGGATGTGGGGGTGTTGAGTCCTGTAGAATGCTATCACCATCACTTTTCATTTTCCCTTATGACTGTTGTCATGTAGCAAAAAAAAAAAAGATATCACTCCCAATCCCCCTTACCTCCACCCCCAACCCTACCCCCACCGGGCACCACGCTCCAGCCCTAAATAAGAGGAAGAAAAAGAAAAAATACGAATCGACAAATGACAGGCACCTGAAACGGGGACGGCCTAATCCAATGCCTCTGCTGCACCTTAATCCCTCCCACCACTGCTGTCCCCTGACATTTTTACAGGAATAACGGCCGCACGGGTTTTGCCCTGGTGCTGCTGTCTGTGGGGGGGGGGGGGGGGGTTTGCGTGAGCCAACAGGGCCACAGGTTCCGCTTATTGCACTCCGCGCTGATAACCACATTACCCTCACCTTTATTTCACTCACCCCAGGAGACCCGTCTCGGGAGGACATTTTCCTCCCCGTCCTGACAACTGGCATCCATTTCACATTCTCCAGGCGTTCGCGGCCGGAACGTGAAAAATGCAAAAACGAACCCCCAACCCCCCACCCCCCCCGACAGCCGCTCGGCGTGCTTTCAACACAAACTTCCCACCCTCTCATCTCGTGTGCATTCGGATAATTCTCTCCAAGGTGATTTTGATTGCGCCAGGCTCTTTTTCTTTTGATTAGAAAAAAGACAAAAAAAAAAAAAACGCGCTTTTACTGGGAGCATAAACCACGTCTCTGTGTCAGAGCGAGATGTGCCCTGCTGTATGTAAGCAGCGCTTTGTCCGCCAAGGATAATGGAGACTCGAAACCGTCATCGAAAACACCGTCTGTAATAAAAGGGTGGCGGTACATTTTAATAAATGCATCGATTATAAATCGGCGCGCAGTCAGCAACACACTACATCAGCCTAGGGGGTGGTAAAGTCGCTGTGTTTCTCTCTGCAGAGGCAATTACAAAGTAAACCGTCTAAATTTCATCTTGTGCTCCACATTCTGAGGCTCATAAAGGGCGTGATTTAAACTCAACTGCCGCAGTGAAATGCTATTTAAGAGCTTGACTCACCAGTCAGGACCAATAGTGTTTTGGGGCGTGCGTACACACACAACCACGCGCACTCACACTCCGCACAACACAAAACAACCCCTCTCCAACAAGCCTGCTGCCGCATATAAAAAACCACAGTAAGAATCACAAAAGCAACCTCCAGTGGCAGCACACAACGACGACCGCTTCCAGGAGGTTAGAGATAAGGCTTTGTATGCATGCAATACAACAGAGAAAGCCACCCAAGCTGGCACACAGCGCTTCTGGTGAAACCACAAACTGGACTGGAGGGGAGGTGAAATGGGGGCAGCCAGAGCAAAGGATCTCATCCTGACAACAGTGAGGAGAACTCCAGGATGCCCTGGCTGCATAAGACTCAGCAGAACCCTTTCCTTTATGTGGCACAGTTGAACAACTGTGTCCCACTTTCCTCATCTCCTGCCTTCTGTGTGCCACAACTTCTTTTCACATACATGCATACAACCTTACAAAACCTTTCAAAAGCATGCAGTTACATTGGACGACTAAACAAGGCCAGTAAGCGGTCCGGTTCCGTGAAGCCAATCTATGTGCTCGTGGTTGGCCGCACACTTTGCGACAAAATGCCTGGTACTGCTTTCTTGTCAAGTCAATTGGTGTCTCTTATATGGATAGGAGTCCCATGGGTTAATTCTTTAATGGCCGGACCTCTTTTCCAAACTCAGGGCCAGGAAGGAAATGAATGGAGCGGTTCTGCTGTGCTTGGGCCTGCAGTCAGACAGGAGGATCATGGGAGTGAGCTCTGACAGAAGTGAGTAAGTTTCTACTCCACGGATAAAAGCTCCTGGAGTGGTGGACTGATGTGCTGTTTATTTCGGGACAAGTGCTGATGGAATGGTGTCTGGCAAGTGCTAAAACAGTGACAGCATTCCAGGTGTCACCCTCGCTCTTACTCCGGCCCTGGAGCAGGCCCTCGGTCCCACAGTGAGTGCCTCATCAATGAAGTGAGGTGAAAAACGAACAGTGAAAAGCGATGGATATTTTCAGAGATGTGTTTACACCATCTGCTAATAATAAGCAATTGGGACGCTGCCCTGTTCTGAGAGCTGATGATAAATATACACACAAAGTAGCTATATTCAAACTTGTTTATTTACTAAATGATGCTTTTCAAACCAAATTGCGGTTATGGATCCCCCACACACACAGCCATTTTCTATATGAAAATAAACCTCTGCACACTCTTTTTAAAGCCCTTGTTTGTACTTCACTTACAACATGTGTTGGTGCTGCATTGTCTACCTTTTGAATATCTGAACAATCTTAATTTTATGATGGCATAATTTCACTTCATTTATTTATAACTTGGTAGCAAACCAACTAGGCCTTACAACCCATAGCCAAAAAAGATAAAGAGAGAAGTACTCTATGTTATTTGAACCCAGAGGAGGACAACTACTTTTCTTAGTCTGATCCAATAAAGTCTTTGCTGTATAAATTAAGAGTGTAAATTGGATTAAAAATGGTGGTAGATGGTGATATTCTCTTAATCAAGTGCATTTCACAATAGCTCTCCCCACAAACACTGTCACCCAGAGCCCTTCCACCCATCCATCAGAAAGGTAACCCCATGACTCAGAGGAGCCCGTGTCCAAATGCTGCAGACAGCACACCCCACCCCGGGGGTGAGAGAAAGGGGTATTAATCTCTTTAACTCACCCGGGGGGTTACATCACCGCTAACCCCGCTCATTACTCTTGGAGGAGCATCGTTAACAGAGGCGCACACGCCGATTCATCAGGGCCACTCACCTCTGTTTGTTAAGCATATTAAACCGTCCCGGAGACGGAGCTCAATTAGACCCCGGTCCGGTAAATCACTGCCCGCCCACCCAGGGGGGTGGGCACGCCATCGTCTCCAACAGACCGGCGCGGTCGTTCGTGTCTCTGCCTCAGATCTATGGGCCCGCTCGCCTCGATTGGACCTGGCACCGGAGAGCGATGGGCCACCGGACTCGCTGACCAGAGCCACTCGCCGGTGATTGCTGGTCCTCACCTTGACAACTCGCCCCGCCGATTCCCATCCATCTCCAGAATGGCAAGGAGCAGCCGATCTGAGACCAGATCACTCAAGAGACAAGCACAGTTCTGTTCTCCCTTCCTTTATAAGCACAGACCTACATACTGTGTATCGGCTCAGGGTTTTTTATTCTGTGCAATACATGGGTTTGTGTTGAATTTTTATGTCGTTCGGTGCTGGTTTTTATAAACCTACTTGTTCATGCACTGATGCATTGACATGGATGATTTGTTTGAAAGGCAAAATCATTTAGTTTTGCATTTCCAGCTAATCTTGTGGACAAGTGACACCCCGTTATTATGGTAATTTCAAGCCACTAATAGACAACCTCTCTACGATGTTTCACGGCAGTTCATGCAGACTCCCGGCTCTTCTGTTCAAGTGCCCCTCTTGTAAAGCCGCCCGCAATTTTCACTTTTTTTTCCCTGCCATTGCATATTTCTCCTGCAACTACCCCCTCCGTCAGCCTCTCCTGATGAACCCCCATACAAGGATGGACAGCGTGGCCCCTGAATCCCCTCTCTGCTCCGCACTGGCATATATCAAGAGGTCCAGTGCTGGCAGCAACCACCCCCACCTCTTGGCAACCTATGTAAAAGGCCCAGGGACTCATAAAGTCAACTGTTCAACTCTGGTCACCAGCAACTGCACTTTTTTTTGTTTTGTTTTCCTCTTTTTTTTTTAAACAGACTACTTTTTCACCAGGGTGTGTGGACTGTGAGTGTGTGAGCTCCTGGGGCTTGTGGGAGTACTGTGGTCACAGAGATGAATTGTTGGAGGGCTGAGGACACCTGTAATTGACCTGATTACTGGCCTGATTACTCTGCACAGCCTATACTGCGCCTAAACACTCCCCCGGGCGCCGTTTGATTTAAACGCAGTCCTCCGCTCCCACAATCCATTTACTTGTGAGGCTGTTATTTTATTTTCTGTAGGACCAACAACCCTTTTTTTATTTTTTAGAAAAAGCTCTTTAGGGATCTCGAAGGTCCTTCAATCAACACATTAATACCTTGCCTGCAAAAAGCAACATGCAATCTCTCAGACAAATACAGATTAGGAAAAGGCCTCTCACAGCAGACTTCCACATGCACCTGAAAAGGGCATGGCAAAAGGTATTCGTATCCAGTGACGCAGATTCTCTGGCTTTAAGTCTGTTTAAGTGAGGCTGCTCTGTCTCGGTGTAAGAAATGTTTCCAGCTGCCTTGCTGTGATTAGTTACAGTGCTGAGTGCAAAGTCCCACAGATCAAAGACGAGTGGATCTACAGATTGGTGAGACAGGGGATTTTTGTCTTCTCTAATCTTGTTCTTAACCGAGCTGTCTCTCTCGAGGGCTTGTTCTTTGACAGTAACATTGAGCACTCCCTACATTTAAAGAGAACCTAGGACTGTTCTCTGGAAATGATCAGTACACTATGTTACATCATCATTCAATATGTTTACGCAATACCTTTTTTATGTTTTCTGGAAAAGGGCAATGATATAAAATCAGTGTGTCTAACTGAACGAATGGGGACTTGGCCTCAGTGTGTCCAACTAAAAGGTTTCCCCGCTGTTTCATTTTCACACCCTTTCAGCTTCTTAATGTCATGTCAGTAGAAGAATCAGAAAAATGCCTGCTTTGTACTCTGATCCAATGTGTTTCAATGCCACAGATAGTAGGAGAGGATTGGAACCTCTGTTCCTAGTGCATCCGTCAGCATAGGGGCTGATATCTCCCTCTAAACCACTCTGCCAAAAGAGACAGGCCCCAGAACAGGTCATTCCATCACTACAGCACAGTATCTGATTTACAGGCTGATCACCCCAGCACAGTCAGCATATGGCATCGGTGAGGGACACCAAATCACAGAGCTTAACAATAAAATGGCAGTTGTATTTGTCTTGATTCTGAGTTGTTAGAGCAATGTTTTCCCTACAGCAGATTGCTAGTACGGTAGAACATCAGATCAGTTATACATCTTATGTTTGCTTGAAAAGGAACGTCAACTCTCCCAATCAAAAAAAGCCATCAAAACAGCTAATATGTATTTTGTCTAATCTCCCGTGTGGACTTGGATGCAGGATGACACAACTGGCAAGCCCCAGCCAGTTTCCTGCCATTGCGCGGTGGAATCTGTGTACCGAGGGTCTCTCGCACAGACAGCTGTGTCATTCATTCAAATCTAACATCTGGGAACGATTTTAGAAAGGCACAATTGTCCCTCAAGCATATTACACCCCGGGGTAATGCCACAGTGCGTTTTCATAAATGTATCTCTTTGTGGAGAGGGACAAGTGAACACAAATGAACACATTTATCAATTGCTGCCATGCGTTTGCCAGGACTGTAAAGCTCACAACCGAGAGCCCTTTAGCAGGCCCCTGCTACCTCTAAAGTAAAGTCATTATTTGCCAATCCACAAAACACCAAGACGGCAAGAATTTAATGATGACATTCATTTACATAAGTATTAAATATCTCGTATCTGTTGAGGGTGTTATAAACATCAAAAATAAAGTATGCGTGCTGTTCCATTAACCAGAAAGGCAAACGTTTTTGCAGCGATCTAAACTATTCTATAATGCAAATTATTAGCAGAATATGTAAGTCACTTATTAAGCTAAAGTCATAAAGGAATAATAACACACACAAATGTGTAGAGGGAAGATGACAATCCACCTCACAGCTAATAATCCATGAGCAGGGAAGGAGAAATAAATGTCATGCTAAATGTTCCTTTTCACGTTGGCAAACATAGATTTGATACTCCACTCCATAAGGTTTAATACATTTTGTAATAGAGGCCTTACATGTAAGGATTGAAATTATATGGGATGTTATTTTTATTCATTTTTGGATTCTCAGTTTGTGCCTGGAATACACAATTGTATGTCTTAGATAGTCTTATTTTCATCTTAATCAGACTCTTTCCAAATTACTGCCTAAAACACATTTGAAGGTATGTTGTGTTTAACGATTCAGCGTTTTCCTGGTAGTTTGCTTAATACTGATTTGAGCTAAATTTTGCTCTATTCCCTTAAGGGACAGAGCTGAATCCTAAGCTTGCTTTACTTTTCACAACACACAAAAAGGAGGGTAGATTATGGCTAAATCAGTGTTTGTTTTATGGCTTGCATTATTCATTTGATTGCAATAATTAAAGAGAATGTAATATGTATCTGTCCACTTTTCTGAACATCAGACAACTAAAAGAAATTCCCCTTTCAAAACAATGACCAACATTAAGTAGCAAAATGTACTAAATGCCATCATTTCTTTGTGTGTACGAATGTGATTATTTTTTACCTTTGCCATTTTAATACCTAAGCAGCAAGGAGACAATATTGCAAGAATAATCAGTTACAAAATCTCATTTCATAGTTTTTATGATCCATTTATATAAATTTAATGTATGCTGGCTCAGCTCCTGTATTGTGTCATGTACAAAATTGCATATTGATTGGTGCTCAATCAACTGAATGAGTTAAAGACAAAACCCATCTTTGGTAGCCATATCCCTTTGGCTCAAAAAGAGTTAAAATATGAGTTTTTTTCCCAGCACTGACGCAATATTTCATTACAAGGGTTAATGTGCACCACTTTTTACACTGGCTACTAGTAGGAAACTCTGGGAAGGGTGGATTTGTTTGGATTAACCAATCAAGAAATATGAAGATTCCAATTATTCTTCCTAATAATTCACCCTTTGAACATGACAATATCATTTTACAATATGCAAATTGTGTTTTAAAGCTGCATTCAGAGTATCATATACCAATGACATTCACATAAGGAACATCTCATATTGCTGACACTTTTGATCATTAATATGCAATAAAATATTACCGAATATGTAGGTCTGAAAATAAATAACGATTATGAGGTGGAAAACAAAACAAAAGCTCTTCCTTCTCGAAACAGCTCAAACATTTTCCTCTGGTTGGCTCACATTAATATTAAAACGTGAGAGAATTAAATTAGACATTCGCTGCCCTGTGCGTTTTGTCCTTCAGTATTTTCCGCCGCGCTGATTTATGAACGGTTGTCAAAGACGGACGCTGAAGTCATCCATTGCAGCAGCGCGCACTTTCACGGAGGTGCGGAGCGAGGCAGACTCGAGCGCTGCAGAGGCGAGGCGCCGCATTTCAGCTGCGGCAAGCGAGGGGCCTCCAAACCGGCCTCCAGACTACCGGCGCTGTTACCTCGCCATCAAAACGTCTTCGCAGTGATTACTGACTGTTAAGTGGTTAATGGAGTTTGTTGCATTCGTGCCGCATAGAGTGGAATTACAGAGGGGGTAGAAATACATTTAGATCTCTTGCGTCAGAGAAAATGGGGACAGTCAGTCACTTGGTTACCTGCGGACTTCCCTCCTCCTCTCCGCCGCCTCTGCGTTATTACAAGGAACATGATCAATTGTACCGTCAGATATGATTTAAAGTAGCAATCTCCTCCAGCTTTTTTTTCTCCCTCTTTCCAGTGTAGTTTCTCCTCACTGAGATCAGAGGGACCCAATTCAAAAGCATCATTTCCATAAGCACTCGAGTGCCAATGGAAGGTGTAGGAGTGGGCTAATGCTGACAGATGCTCTTGTGTACAGGTTTGATTAAAAATGTATTAACCATCATAAAACTTAAGAAGCTGGTTTAGAAACATTTCATTGGAAAAAAAAAGTCATTGAGGAGAATTACAATAAAAAAGTGGAGTTTTTTATGCAGGTTCGGGGAGTCGTTCCCTGTGAACTCGAGACGTGTCTCGCCAGCTGCTGCGGTAAAGCTCACGTTGCACCGCCACTGGGACTGCTTAGGGAGGGTTCAAGTGATTTATCTGAAGCCACCACAGAGCAAGATGGCCACGTTACCGTAATGAGTCAACACAATTCCTCCAGTTCTGCATATCAGCTGTAATTGTGTGGACCGCAGAGCACGGCTCTCATCGTCTGACAGACGCTTCATAATTTACGAAGCATTTTGCGGCATACGTCCTCATTTGGTATTATGTACACAGTGCACCCGGTCGGAGAGGGGAGACTGATCATTCCTTTATTGACGCCATTGACACAAATAACCCTGCATGGCCTGAATGCTTGATTCCTCATTACGTCCCTCGGATCCAAACGAGGGGACAGCATGCTTTTGTGAATGCCAAGCGCTTTTCTCTTCCCTTTATGGGTTCACCCTCACAAAGAGTATCGATACAGCAAATATTTGGCGCCAGGCAAGGGAAATCGGAAAACCATGACTCATTTATAGTGAGATTTAGACTTCGTTTAGAACGTGGAGGCAAAATAAAGGTTTTCAAGGTCAAACATAGAACCTATTCGATTCTAACTAGTCTAATTGTACATTGACCTGTGACTGTTCAGTATAAAGGAATGATGGTCTTTGACCAGTTCCTGGTGGGGCAGAGTCCATATTGTGCATTGCAATGACTTAGTGTGAGGGGGGGACACTACCCTGTGAGTGGTGAGAATGAGGTGGCAAATAGAGGTTATGCACTGACGTCACTTTCCCGCTGGAATACGCCCCCTCAGTTGGACTGAGTGGCAAAACATCCTGCAACATGGCTGCCTTTAGTAGGGGAAACTGCGAAAGTGGGAGTAAAACAAACAATTATCTGCTTAATTTTATGGCAGGTGGACTCGACAGTGATCCTTACACAACTTACCAAAGAACCAGTGCTCCATGGACATTGACATGTTGCCAGGAATCAGGTTTCCTGACATTCCTGATGGCACTGTAATTGGCAAGTGTGATATAGGAGGCTGGCCTGTGATTTGTAAGACAAGAGGCAGGGTATTGTCCTCTGCTTGAGGTGGAGTGGGGATACTGCCCTTTGATTGGTAAGGATGAGGCAAGGTACTGACCTGTGATTGGTAAGGGCGGTGTGGGATGCAAACCTCTGACTGATAAGCTCAAAACCTATAACAAGACTCTTTGGACAACTGCATTAGCCTCACAGAGACAAACAAAGAAGCAAAGTTGTAATAGTATAATTCTGTTTTGCCTTGCAGTACTGAAGAGATTATGAAATGATAAAATAAATGCTGAATGAACAAGACAGTTAAGTGGGTATTACTAACAGCAAAACAAATGGCAGCAATAAAAACAAAATGATTCAGGGACAATGTGGGATAAAGATGAGCAATAAAATATATTTAACAATACGATAAGGCCAGTGGCATGTATCTAGATGCTTTAATAAAGGTGGAAGCACAGAACAGACCATGACAGAAACAAACTAGATCGTTAAAGTCTGTCAAATAATTTGCATAGTATTGATGGAGCACAGGAACACAGCAAATGTAATGGCTGTACTAGTAAATATGAATTATCTTGCACAGCAATGTCCAATATGCAATATCACAGTAGTTACAATCTCAATACCAGTTGCAAGACTCCATTTGCCTCAGCTGCCAATGCAATGGAATCTCTACAAACAAATTAGCTGAATGACAGAGCACTGTTTTGAGGCCTCTAGATTGAATAGGATGTCGTGACACTGTCAGGAAATACGTTTGGAGAACAAAGAACAGCCTAGCTCAGAGGAATGAACTATGCCATTTAGGGAACTGTCACCATGCTGTGCCTGAGAAACTTTAGGTATCCTGAATCAGACGAGAGGGAGGTGCACCGTTACTTGCTACCTTTCTGCTCTGAACCCTGATTTTCACCCATAACCATAAGCATACTCTGCAGATGAGCTGGACCCCTGATGAATTTGACCATGTGATTCTGACCGCCTCACACACATACACACACACACACGCACACACACACACACACACACACACACACACACACACACACACACACACACACACACACACACACACACACACACACACACACAGTCAGTCAAAAGTTTGGATACACCTAAGGGTTGTTCTTTCTTTTTAGTATTTTTCACAATTTACAATAATAGTAAAGACATTAAAACTATGACACTATAGTGGAATTATGCAGTAACCAAAAAGTGTTAAACAAACCAAAACATTTTATTTTAGATTCTTAAAATTAGGCTTTTTATTAATTTTTTGGAAAGACATACATACGCATCAACTTCACTGTTTATAGTTGACAAGGAAACAAATTTCAAGCATTCGCCTTTAGATCAGAATGCCTTTGAATGCATGTTTCCCATTATCTTAATCAGGTGTGTCCAAACTTTTGACTGGTACTGTATATATAGAACAGGGAAGCAGCAGGGGTAATGGTAAATTATATAAATTCATCAAATCAATAGTACATTATCTCAGTACTGGATATTAAAAGGTTATGGATATATTGACTTACAGTTAATTGGATAAATGTAGTGACTTGTGCTGTTAATTAAGATGCTATGATGCCTTCTTGATGAAGTGATAAGACACAGAAAGGGTGGCGTCGGGAAGGACAGGGTCATTCACTACTCGATAAGGACTCAATATTCCCTACTCTGTGAGGACTCAATCATGTGAACATGTATACTTTTTCCAGTATGCTCTCCATGACTAATCTGGGGAGATTGGGTGGTATTACAGGGCGCAACATTCCTAAAATTTGTGAGTCAGCTGAGAGCTATGGACACTCGGTCGAGGGAAACTGTTAACAGATGTACGTGCCACCTTTAGAATATGGAACATGGAAGCTAAAACACACTGTAACAACACAATCTCTGTTGTAATGGGTAATAAACTCTTGTAGTACATTCTTGAATTGTACATCCCACTCCAATCTACCAACCTGCAAGTCCTCCTTTTCACAGAGCCCTGTCTGGAAACCTTTCAATATATCCAAAAAACAAGCAAAAAAAGACACGTATCACATTTAGAATTCAATTTCTGGCACCGACCTGGCTCCCTAATTTGTCTCATCATTGGAAAGTTATTGCTAAACAAATCCTTTGTAATGGCAGGAGTTTGTTCAATAAAGCTGATTTACGCCCTGGCTGTTAATTTATCTGCTCTCATTAACCCAGCCGGGTGTTGGCTCCGCTTCTGCCCGTAATCAGCAGCTTCTGCCACAGCCCGCATAAAGAGCAACCAACTGAGAAGAACTGCAGCAAACCTCAAATCTCCGGGGGCTCGCGTCACAGCTACCTCGACATTTATTTCCAAGCGCAAAGGCCTAACAATCTGACAATTTTCAAGTTGTTTTTTTTTTTCTTCTCTAGCAGAGGTCATCAAGCGATTCAGAGGGTTAAATGTACCAGCAAAAACATGTCTCTCCCAATTGCAAGGTTATTTGTAAACCCTGTATGATTATGATTGCATGTGAATATGTATACATCATTCAGTCCTCAGTACCTGCTGCACAGAACTTTGTGTTTACATTTCATGTTTCCAGGCAAAAATAGAATGAGAAACAGGTACACCTGCTGAGAACTGTACACCTAACCGAGTTCAGGGGCATGTTATTTGGCTGGTGTTTTGTGTGTGTGTGTGTGTGTGTGTGTGTGTGTGAGAGAGAGAGAGACACACACACACAAACAGAGAGAGTGTACGTGTGGGAGGAACAAAGAGGGTTCGTGTGTGCATGTGTATGAGAGAGAGAGAATGTGTGTGTGAATGTGTGTGCATGCACGCGCGCTCATTTACTGGGAGTCTTTTCATCCACAGCTCCACTTCTCCTGCTCCCTTTGAAGAGCAGTGCCTCGCCCTCCGGAACCTTCCCCTAATTAGACGGGCAATGAGATCTGATTTGACTTCTGTTTTGATCATGACCTTTCAGATTTATTTCCTCGGAGTCCTCCATTCTATCCATCCCTTTTATCTCGTTGTCTGCCTCACCCTGGACAGATGTGCTGGTGTTAACAAAAACATTCAAATCAACAAAGTTCTTGTGTGCTGCAGCAGACAGAGGCCCAAGTCAAAAGAGGTCATGGAAGTGTGTGCACAGGGCACATTTTCCTTGTGTAAATATGACAAAACAAATAACTGGATTTTAATCCAATGTTAAAAATAATCCTTGTGTATAAGAAGTGAGATGTGTCTGAATATGGTCCCCAACTCACAGATTCAATACACATCCATCTCCCGTCCCCTCTCAAGTGATACAGTTTACCCAGAATGCCTTGTGGCATCACAGCAGTGAACAGGACAATGCCAAAGACAGGATTTCCCCAAGAAACCTGTCATTCCATCAAGAAGGAGCAGAAACCATGGGAGCATAAAAGGATCCAGTCACCAATGTCGTGATTTCTTTCTTTCCATTTCAGTTTTGCCAATGTCCTGATCTCTTTCAGTCCTGTTCTCTTTCAGTCAAATATAGGTTGACAATGTCCAGGGCCCTTCATAAGAGCTACACACACATGGAAGTGTTTCCAAAAATGACACTCACCCACCCCACACACATACGGTTGCACACTCACACACACAGAAATGCACATACACACACGTGCGCACACACACAGACACAGGCACACATCCACATTGTGAGGGAAGCTGTTTCATGACCAGAAAAAAAAAACCACTCTCAGGGGAGGATGTGTCCGTGGCCCATTGGTGATTTTGTCACAAAGGGTTACTTCTGGCAGCAAGCTGCATAAATTGATTCTTTTGATCCTATGCTTTAAAATTAAAATTCTAATTCAGGCAATAAAAATTTAATAACCATTTTCCGGGTTTCAAAGAGAATGACAATTAGTATTTTCACGCAGCAACTGTATTACACATGTTAAGTAGGGCTAGGCATTCAAGACATTTTTTTTTCCTTTTTTTGTGAGAGGGGATTGTTGAATGAATAATGACCTTCACCCTACGAAAGTCAAACCCCTCTTGTAGAATGCACTCTTTCGAAGGATAACACCGCCGCAACAAAAGAGCCTTTGTGACAATCAAACAAAACCTCAAGAAAGGACACTTTAACATGACAGGAATTAGCAAGCAATTTCTGCCCAGGAGTTCAAGTCCTCCAAGCTAGAGCTTGCAGAAGAACAAAATACTTAATGGACATTTTACCAAGCAAATCTGCAGTCTGTATATATGAAAGTAGGGGCCCCCATCGACAGGCTTTGACAGATGAGAATAAACCCAAAAGCCTGCGTACTAACTGCGTACACCCCCAACGAACCTTAATACAAAGCATGTTAAGATACAGAACATAGCTTTATAGGCATGACCACAAGTGTATTAACCACTGCTAGGTTAAGTTGGATTAGTGTGGCAGGCTGTGGAGAGGGTATAGATTTTTCACATGCATCCCACCTCAACACCCTCTCACAGCCCACTAGTTAGTCCTGTCCCACAGATTGCGAAAAACTGCCTGAACCGATAACCAGTGCTCATCCAAGCACTCTCAGACACCTCAGACTCCACAGGAGGGCTGACGTGTGATATTATGTGCTGGCACTTGAGGCATTCAGTATTAAATTTGGGCCCATGAAGGAAAACCATTCAGCCTGGTAATTGCAGCGCTAATCCAATTTAGCATCAACCCCACACATTCTTTCACAGTCACTTTTGACCCCTCTCCAGGGAACGGAGCCTGCTAACTCGGGAGACCACAAGAGACAGCTCACAATGTAAACAGGAGGGCCGTCGTGAGGAGGAAAACAGTAGTTTTGACATTCTATCAGTGCCTCATTTGCTTTTAGACTTAATCAGTGTCCTCTCAAAAGCCCATCCCATGAATGATACAACAACACTCAAAATCACTGACAGGAAGCAACTATTATTTTTTACAACACACCAATTTATATATAGCAAAACCTGGCTAAATCTCAAATTAACCGAAGAAAGTAAATTAAATGCATACCTCTCTTGTACATGTACCATACCACTGAACATGAATCTGAGGAATTGGACACAATAAACAAACCTTTATGAATAAACTTATAACCTCTACAGGGAACATAATTGCAGGAGAAATGTTCTAAGTTATGAATAAATATTCATGTAAGATCCATACAATGATGCCATAGTTCAAATTATTAAGAGAACTTCACATGATTCCTTTTCAGGCAGAGAAAATCTGTAGGCAATTTGCATCGGCAAGACCTTTCAAGGGCTTCTATAGAATAAATAAACAATTCTGATTCTTTGCTTTTGCCTTTTTTTTTCTTAGAAATGTCAAACTCAACACACAAGAAGTGTAACAAACAGTTTAATCACACTGGCTAACAGTCTTAAAATGGTTTATCAATAAACAAGGGCCTCAACAAATTCAGAGCATTAGTTGGGGGGTCATCCATAATGCAATATAACAGAATACTTTAGCATGAATGAATAATTCATTTGCAGATGTAATTCTCTGTAAGCACATTCTTGGAAAAATAATGGCAGGAGTAAAAGATCAAATAAAGTCTTAATTATTCAAATTAACCCTTGCAGTATATGTGCTCCTGTGAAGCTTGAAAAAGGCATTTGGTAAAATGAGATCATTGTTCAGAGTGAGGGAAAATGAAACTTGCTAATACTACACTGTTCCTCGGGGGGCTGTGTGTTTGTAAGTGAGCGCTAATGGTTGTATGATCATGCATATTCCAGTTCCAAGTTGTATATAGTATAGTGAAAACCTCTTTAGACATATAGCACTTACTGGTATCATCTTCCCTAGCAAAGCAACAAATAATTTCTAAACATGTTAAACAAGGTAACTTACTGACCAACAGTTAGAAGCAATCTTGAGTCTTCTAACCAGGGGATCGGAATTTATGTGAGGATCATTTGACCCTGGTCTTGTTTGACAAACCCGTCACTTGCAGGTGTGCCCTTGAATTCCCAGTGCTATGGAAGGGTCACCTTGACTTTCTGCATGCCAAGTGAAAGCTGCGATTCTCACCTTTCTAAGGAATTACTGATCCTTCCTATGGGGTGAAGACTGCACAGTGTGAAAAGTGAGGCAAAACCAGCTGCATGCAGCTATGAGATCAGTCACACAGCCTAGAAAACACACAGCCCCCATGCCCCCACAGCCCTCCCAATTAAAAAAAAAACGCACACATCAGTTTTCATGTCCATATGTTCAGTAGTCATCACATTTTAACAAAACATTCAGAGCTATTTTTGTTCTATTTGCTGTTCATGCCTTTAATGCTGCAAGGTGGTTGGAAAATAACAAACACTTTCTATAAATACTTATGGTGTTTATAGAAATGAGGGGAAAAAATAGGTCTTTGGTTTATATACCATTATCATATGCTAAGTACTGCATGATAAGGCATATATATTGGTGGTCAACTCCTAGACCTTTTGCACCTCTGTAATGGAGTGCATGTCCATAGACCTTTTTAAAATGAACACAAGAACTTCCCTGACAAATAACCAAGGAAACCAGCTGAAATATCTTCAGATGCAGGGTGGCCAACTGGATGTTTAAGAATTTCTAAATCTTGGACATTTTTGTCAATATCCACCCTCTTAAAAGCTAAGTAAATTAAATGTTTGTTTGGGAGAACATGGCTTACCTGGTCATTCAATGGCACCAGCAGGACAGACTCCATCAGCCAATAGTGTTGGGAGAGCACTGGCAAAGGGGGCTGAACAACATGGGCTGTATGTAACTGGAGGGGGGGGGTTCCTGTGTTTGCTTTTAAATCATTTATAATTGATTTGTATTGTGTTTGAAAGAGGCAAAATACATATGAAACATTTTAAATATGGTAGAGAGATGCCTGTATGTCAATACCTATTGGTTTATTGCCTTTGTTCAGTTAATTGATTTATTTTATGCTTCTTAGATTATTCTAAAATGGCAGACTTCCTTTATAAGAAGCAGCATTCAGTCAGTAGGGAGAGAGCTGGCTACGAGTGCAGTGGTGTCTAGAGCAGCGGTATTGATGTATTCTCTTTTTGCCTGCTTTAGGTAATTATTGTTTGTATTTTGTTTGTTTTCTTGTTGGGTTTGTCTTCATTTTGTTTGTACTAGTTTTTTATATTAAGTTAGTTTAGCATTGCTTTTGTTACTTTCACCTGTCACGGGTTTAGGTGAATAAAACACTATCATGGCATCACCAAACCTTTGGTTCTCCATTGCTTCTCTGCTATTCTACAACAACCTCCAAGTAGCACTACACTGGTTTCAAGTATTTTCAACATTAATAAATATCAGGACTATATACTGTGTGTCACTACACAGAATGCACCTCAAAAAGTATAGGGCAGCAGTACTAGATATGCTATAGCCACTCCATGCTGAACACCTCTCTCTCTTTCTCTCTCTACCTCATGCCCTCCAGTCCCCATACACCCATCTAGGGTTTGCATTTTCCCCTGAAAGTGCTGCTGGATCTATAACTTAACCACACGCTAACAGACTCATCTTGTGACTGTACGGAGAAGCGATTCTCTAGATGTAATCATTATTTCATTTCCACCTTGTTCCTATTATTATTTTTCAAACGTAGGTAACCGCTCTTTAAATATCCCAGTGCAATGAAATAGACACTCACTTGAGATCGTTCTTATCATGAGTACATTCTGTCCAACAAAAAAACAATTTGGAAAATATTTATTCCGGTGTAATGCATTCAGAATATCCTCCCATTTCTGCCGTGCGATGTCGCCAGAATGTCAATGTCAAGCTTTTTAAAAGCATAGGACACAATTTCACCTTCACAGGTATGAAGAAAGCTCAAAGAAACAACATAATTGAATATCAGAAATATATTTATTGGAATATTAAAGTATGCAGTCTTGTTTATGTTGCTGGAATGCTGTGACACACAAAGACATAGGGACACGATAACTGATGTGCATAAACATTTTTTGTAAATCTCTCTGTTTAAGAGCATTTGACAAATTGCAAAATGTTAACTCAGAGAAGAGAGAACCTGTGCTGTAACTGGCATCAGTAGTGTTGAAGCCACCGTGCATGGGCATTCTACCTAGCTGGCGTTAAATTTGTAATTCAGGATTATTTTGCTCAATTTTTTGGCAGGCTTTAATGCGTCCAAAAACTGAAAAATAATGGAAAGCATGATGTTGAGCATAAGCAATCCTTAAACATAAGCTAAACCTGTCACCAGTCAGAGCCCAAGGCAAACTAGTGCTGCCTGAAAAGATGGCATCCCAATCCCAACTGAGCAGAGGTCAATGCAGGTAACCTGCCATATGTGAAATGATCATCCACATGGGCTCTGGGGGGGGTTATTGGGTACATTCATCCCAAATGGGCATGGGGCAGAAAGCAGCAAGCTGAACTGTATTTCTCAGATGGCTCCTCCTAATTGCTCCCCCGGATTTCTGGATCTGTCACCAAGCCCGGTTCTGATCCGTGGGCCATGAGGAGCAGGACCTGGGAGCCCTGCAGTGAACGAATTGGATTGCAAGGTAGGCGCAGGTGGATGATTTAGAAGGACAAAGGGGAGGCAAACAGCTGCTGGGGGTAGAGAAGTGATGACACAGAGCCGCTGGCCTGGCCTCGGAGACGTAATGTGGCTGTAAGTCTACGCACGCCTCTCAGAATAATTGTATTCCTAAGCAGCTCTCTCCCAGCTCCCGGTCGGAGGCTGTGCTGCTATACATATTAAACAGTGTGCTGGGGCGTCTTCCTGTGATTGGGGGGGAGGGGGGGTGCTTATAGCAGGCCCATCTGAGGACCGAGATGGAAATGGCACAGTGGGAGAAAGCTGTGAGTGATTTTCCTCACTTTTACATGGAGATTGGAATTTGGACGATCGGAGTGATGAATGCCCTACAAATGGGCATGGAGGTAGGCCTCTGGAGAGTGCCGTGAAAGTGTCTGAGAGCTCAGCTGCGTGGGGAAAGAGTTTGGGAGGTCAAACCGAGTTGCCCTTAAAGCACACCCCCCCCCCCCCCCAGCTTTGTGTCCAACCGTGTCCTGACGCACCCCCCTAACGTACTTTAGAAGTCTGTTGATAGTGCGCCTGCTCCCCTCTGAAAGGGAGAGTCACATCCCTCTGGTAATGAGTTTGGTCGCCTTCCAGAGCTGGCTCTGGCTTTTACGGTATAATGCGCCTTCAATGGTCTGCTGGTGACAAGGCTGCTAATTCACTCCTGATGATTGCAAAAATATTCACATTAAATCACTGGGAAAACGGGCTGATGGGAAGGCTGGAGCCTGCCTCCGGCCGTCCGTACTTTGCCATAGTGTTCAGCAGAACTTGGGGGCCTTTTGCTGAGGTAAAAAAGAAAACTATTGTTAAAAGAGTGATAACAGATACTAAGGCCCTCTATACTTTTGCAAGCCTCCTTTCCTCCAAACTTTAGTTCTCTTTATTCTATTTTCTGCTCTTTTCATTGCAGATGCTTTAAAGTTGGGAAAAAAACATCTTGCAGTACCATGCACAGTAATCTGCAGTGCTTTCAACACCGTGATGATCATTCTTGTTTTGGGAGACGCGTCTGTGGAGTGCCGTCTCAAAGTAGATCAAAGAACAGCAAAGCACAAATTCACCCTGGTACCAGAGTGTGTATGAATTTAACTTGAACACACAAGACATCATTAGTATTGTTATATAACCAGGACCAATCCACTGATAAATGAATAATGTCATTTCAAAAAGCCCCTTTCCAAAATGATTCATATTCAGAGAGTTCAAGATCGCCTGCTTGCCGACCTGGACCTGGAGAGAATTTTAGCAACATGAATATGAAAGGGCCATCTCCTATCACTTTGACTGCCAGCTTTAGAAAATGATTCAATTAAAATCTAGGTGTGCATTTTATGTCTCACAGGGGAACAATGTTCTGTTGTAAACTTTCTCACTGGTGGCATTACCTACATAATTAATTCTGCTAACTTAATTATTCTTGATTTGTTAAACTGGATGTTTGCTCTTCTCATTTTCAAAAGGTTGCTGTGCATAATTTGGGGCTCTGTTTACCTCTGTGCCTGGCGCCTGTTGGTGTTTTAGCACGGATGGGTTCTGGAGAGCTTCTGTGTTTCTGCCTTCAGTACCCCTTGAAAGGTTTCCTGCTTCCAAGAAGACAAGTCAAGAAATACCACTACACTAGCTATTGTTTAGAGAGCTTTGACACAATGTTTAGACAGCATGGGCTCTGCACCTAGATCTCTCACTGGAGCAAAAACAGTAAAAAAAGACCAAAGTTTCTTCAGCTGACAGGCTATTCCCCAAGAAAGAAAATGCTTTTTATTCAGATTGCTAAAATACTGTACCTCTGCAAAGTGCAAGAGCGATATTAATCTCACAGGTAGGTGCTGAGCAGGGGGAGAGAACATAACCCTATGCAAGACAATTTACTCTTCTGTGGAAAAGAGACACTTGGCTAGTGGAGGTCAATTCTGTGCTCATTGTTATCGCTCCTCTACGTCCATCTCAACCAGCTTCCATCGATTCCTATCCCAAAACCAGTCAAAATTCCAATTTTGATCCATGGTCACAGGCTACAAAAGGGATTCCTCCCAGCGTAAATGAATGTGAGCCCTCATTTAAAGGTTTGAGTCTTGGTGGTTTCCTCAGATGGTGGTCCTGCACTCTGAGGCTCCAGACTGACATTGGTGCTCTGAATTAGACATCTCTTTCAATGTGATTGCATTTGCCTCATGCTTTTATTATTAATTACAGATTAGAATAAAGGAATTAACTTTCAACAACTACTTCCTTAGTGCTCAATATAATGAATTAAGTTTTTCAGAGGATTTCATTTAAATGCTAAATTAAGTACCTTTTTGTCTCCACCTGATTGGCCCCATTTTAATTTCATTGCCCATTTCAATGAGCAATATTTAGTAGCATAATTAATTCTCTACTCCCACACAATTGATTCATTAAATTGGGACATTTCCTCTTATCATTTTCCCAAAAGGTTTGCACTCATAATTTCCTATTCCATTTCAATCTTATAAACAAAATGAGCCTTTTTTAAGGGGAAATATCAGAACCAATTGAATTGATTCCCCCTTGTCTCTCAGATCTTAGACATTCTACATCAGCTTACCCTAAAGAATTCAAAAGAATACACAAAAAGACACCGGCAGAAATTATGGTTATTTGCTGGTAAAATTTGTCAGAAATGTTTAATAGACACGTACGGGAAAGTTGGTTAAAACACACTTTTTATTGATAAAAGGATAAACAAATTTGAGGTGACTGGGGACACTTTCAGTGATGTGCCAACTGCTGGAATTGATGTGGTCAGTGTCACAGGGAAGCTCAAGAGGGCGGAGCTATTTCTGTCACTCTGTCAATCACAGTGCAATCTACAGCACTTTCCTCAAGGACAATGTTCTACTCAGGTTGCTACTGCCCAATTGAGAGGAAACTCACCATTTGTTTTCAGACTATTACTGAACAATAGACATCGACTCACGTGGCAGCCCTCATTGGAATTTTGCTCAAAGATCCATCTATATATCTGTCTAGAACTGGTTGTCAGCCAAAGCCAATAACAGCCAATACACTGAACTCTACTCAACGTTTCATAAACAAATACATCAATATTATGCATTCAAATTTGCTGAAAGGAAGCAACATCAACATCAAGTGCAATACTGCCACCTACTGTCACTGAAATGAATTTTCTTAAAGAATATTTCCCATGAGCAGCCGTATTCATGCATGTGCCTGTGTGCGTTTGTCTATAAAATTTGCTTCGAATCTGCAGGTCGGAAATTGTCCTGTCCTGTCACAGGGTCATTTTCATAAGAACAGAGACATCACGTTGTCAGAACCCACACTGAAAGTCCACATTTCAATGCACAGAGTCCGTGCCTCTGCATGTCATTCATTCAAGCAGATGACACAGGAAGTTGTGCACGTAGACAAACCTGATCCAAACAAGTTCATTTGAAAGCAGTGTAAAAACGACAAAGAGCGGACATCATAAGCTAAATATAAACTTTCAGGAGTGAATCAGCATTTTCAAAGTTGAAAAAAAAATGTAATGGAGTTCAAAGTACCATTCAAGCAATGGGTCAATTCTGAGCCATTTGATTAAAAATGACTTCAAAAACATACCATGCTGGTTTCTAATAACACCTCTCTAATCACTGAATCACGCAGGACAAGGAGGAAGCACCATCCAGCACTGCTTGGACCACATGGTGAGGGTGAATATGCTTTAGAGCATTTTAAATTATGATTAAAGTCTATGATATTAAGATATGAGGGGCGGTATCTGGGCATAGCAGGTCACCGTTGGGATCTGTATTTATCCAGGTTTCTTCCCCAGAACTCACTAGATTTATGAATTATGTATAAGAACACAGGAGGGAGAACCGTAGGGGGAAAACAGTTGTTAGTCGTTGGCAATTAACTGCACACAGACATACATAAACTGAACAATGAACCACTTCTTCAGAGTTCCAAAGGGCTATTCGATTTCTTGCATCTTAAATTATTTAAAAGCCACAGGCGCAGCAGGTGAACGCGTTCCATTCCTCAAAGCAACCAGTGCTTTCCACACTAGCGGCGCGCTGGCGTCCTCCCAGTTCTCCGCTACAATCCCCGCTCCCGTTGACAGCATGCGTCGGCTCAAAACGTCTTTGTGGAAGACAGTCACTCGTTGTGGGACATAAACAGAAAGCAAAAGGCAATGAGAGGGTCGACGTGAACAATATTCAAAACGAGAAGACGCAAAGCGTCAGGAGAGCGAGCTCCTGCCCCCAGAGGTCGGCCATCGACAATCGTCTGCTCCAACCGCCGCACATATCATGCGAGCGCGCTGCTGAGCCAGCTACTGGGCGGAACCTCGCATGTGAGATCCAATCACTGCTCTCCTCACCGGCTCCAAGGAGCCATGCAAAACCAATTTACTTCTGTGTGCACGGGTGGAGGTAATATCTCCGATGATAAATACCCTGCAGTTGCGTGTACCTGCGGGTGTTAAACAGCCAAAGGCAATTTCACAATTCCACCCTAGGGGGACTCGCACCGAGAACAGGGAGCAAATAATAATAATAATAAAAACAGTGGGATTCAGCGCAAGAAAAAAAAGTGCATTATTGATGAGGCTATTCTCTCAGCCAAGTGGCGAACGAGAATGGGGCTTGACAAAGTTGTTAGCACCTCCACACTAGAAAGGGCTGTGGTGGGCTTTAATAAAGAGCTACTGTAAAGACTACAGGGAGCAGAGTGTGTGCTGGGATGAGTTCTCGCTGCTAGCCACAGTGCTACACTTCATGGGTCCAGTCCAAATGCAGGAAGAAGCTCCTGATAGGCAGGACCAGATCATTCACTGCATTTGCACCCCTTTCACACCCACCCTCATATCAGGGGACAATGTGTGTCCCCTAATACCCCCTTCCAAACCCTGGTTTCAGGGCCTGAGGAGCTGGCGCAAACCAGGTGGAGATTGTACACATGCTGCGGGATGCCTGTAATCCCGTGCTCACGCATTTCAAAGCTCACATCTGTGTGTGTTTTTTGTTTGTTAATACAATCAGTTTTTCAAAGCCGGCAAGCCAGATGATTCCTGCATTTTTCATTTGCCGCGCGGATATCAGAGTAAAACTTAATTGATTTTGTACTTGTATAAATAGCTAACCCAATAATGAACAACCAACATAAATACTGAGAAATGTATAAAGAAAGTAGGCTTACTGAAACTGCTATTATTCCAATTCAACATTCTTTATTTTTTATTGAGCGGGTAACATTAAAAAAAAGCCTAATAAAAGAAACTAAAAAAGGGAATATGAATTGGAATATTTCATTAACAGTATCACCACACATGAAAAATACCCTTTGATGCGGAATGAAACTGAATTCTAATGAACGACCTCCTCTCTCCATCTTCCCCCTTGTTTTAGGTCTCACCAGCTGGCTGAGACTGGCAATGCACAAAGTACATATACAGTCAGAGTTCAGCTGTGCCATTTCAAGTAGGACAGGGGTCTACACAGTCCCTGTGCATTCTTCTGTACATTGATGTGTAACATGCAACAAAACAACCCATGCGTTTTTTTGCTTCACAACATAAAGGCATAAAAATGTAATTATGACGTGGTTTGGCCTGTAAGTACATTGCAGAGATGCTCAATGTAATCCTTTTGATGGTCTTCATTAATATCAGCCTTGTGGGCAGTTAATAGATGGGATGTAGGCATGTCCCGCATACTAATTAGTCATTTGACATTCGTTTGCCTTGATTGATTTAAACTGCAGTAGCGCTCACATTCTTGGAAAGATGATTACTACAACATGCGGGATTAAGGCACTTTCACCATTGTTATTCGAACAGAAAGATGACTCTGTGCTTATTTACAACATTCCACATTCCACCAAACTATTTAAGAACAAAAGAAGCGGCATTTTTCTTAAGCCTCTTATGTAAATGTGATGTTTTTGGTGGAGCAGGTGCTTGAAGCACTGGTGCGATTGTGAGATTGAAGTCTTGTGGGTGCGTATCCTCATTTCTTATTCATTCTTTAAGTCATTTTAGAGAACAATTACATTTCTACAGAAACCTGTATAATATGGGTAATTGGCTGTTGTATTGTTATAAATGCTCCATCCCTTCACCTACGTTTCGCCCGAGGCAATCTGCTCCTCTCCAGTGCAGAACCCCTGTGAACCTCCTTTCCCTCCTCTCCCACACCATCTTCTCCAAACCTGCCTCACGCACAGACACCCTCATGATCTCAAGTGAACACGATTTAACATCAGCACAACGGTATATTAGCAGCTAGAGGACTGCCATTCAGGGAGTTGGAAAAGCTGCCGCATTTACATCCATTTTGCTTTTGTGTTCTTTGTACGGAGAAGCGCGTGGAGGAGTCTGGGGGGGGACAAGCTGAAAAATCCTTAAATTCCCCAACTCAGCTGCAAATGACATCTTTCAGCAGCCCCTGATTATATTGAGATGCAGAGCCCCGACAGGCAGGGAGAAAACAGTGGTTTGGGGGGGCGAGTGGAACGGCGTGCTTGCAGTGACACAGGCCTGTTATTTCGAGGGAGGTAATGAAGTGGACGGGCCGATTGCAGGACGACGCTTGCGACGGTTGGGACGCAAAGAGCCGGCGCTGCGCATAACGGGACCTGACAGCTGCAAAATGACAGGGTTCAATTGGGAGTCGGGCAGTCCCGCGGTGCGCACCCCCCCCCCCAGCAGGTAGAGCGAGGAGGCGAGGGGGGTAATTTAATCTCGCCCATAAGGCGCAAATCAATTCCTCTCTCCCCTCCATTTGCACCCCTCTAAGTGTCAATCAGAGCGCAAAAAATATATTCTCAAAAAAAAATGCAACAACAATGTCATTTCTGTTTAACGGAGTTGTAAGTTTAACAGACCGTTATGTAGCAGGAAAATTGAAATGGAGGAACCCAGGGTGCAAGTCCTTCCTCAGCGATATCTCTGGCTGCTCTCTGGAAAAAGGAAGTATATATCAGTACATTACCTTCCACTGCATTTCTTACTTAAGTGGTAGCCTATGTCTAATTTGATCTTAAGATAAAACTTAAGTTTTTAAACATGTGGAGTATTTCATAAGGATTTCATGTCAAAAAGATGCACCCCAGGGAGTATATTTACTTGTTACGTCCATTGAGTGGGTGTGTGCATGTCTTGCACAAGGCAGATTGATAGATTATTGGGCGGTCCAACAAAATAACTCAGTCCAGGAAAATAAGATTTATCCTCTGACAGTACCCTTTGACTTAACTTCTGCTCTTGTTCTGATAGTTGCGATTGTCATAGGAATTATCAAATTATCAGTGAGAAGTGTTACATTGATCCAATTTATTCTGCTACCACGCGTAGAATTACTGAGTGGCACCAGTCCTGCCAAGACCTGCCGAGCATGATAAGTCACGTACCAAGGGAGTCTCCCAGCGAAAAAGGCAGCAGCATGAGGATGAGGCTGAGCTGCATTCATAGCCATCAGTCAGGGTTTGCGCCAACTGAATTAAGCTTCACAGTTGCTGACCACTGGCTTGCTAAGAGGTCAGGAGCATTTCGTTTGTGGTAGAGTGTCTGCTTGCGGCGTTGGCAGCTGCTTGATTTCCGGCATGGGTCCACCCACACCCTCTCAAAAATGAAGGGGCGATTTATTACAACTCTAATTAATGTTGCTGTGTGGGAGGTGACTAACGGCAGAGACGGAGCTCATCTTGACGTTCTTCCTCATCCTGAAACCTGGTCACTTTTTCTCAGCCCCAGCCACATGTAAAGCCAAGTGCTGCAGCACACCAGGACCCCCATGGGCAAACACAAAAATAATATCCCAATATCCACAGTTGCCACGAGACCTGCTGCTTTGCCACTGCTGGGGGGGCAATGGGAAGCCAGACAGGCCTCTCTCCACTCAAGCACAGCTCTGAGACTGGGAGAGCCGGCGTGTAACGTGACCATGTGTGGCAGATTCTGACAGGAGATGAGGAGGGGCAGAACTACAGAGAGGAGTAGGAAAGGAAGAATGTGAAGAAGAGTGACAGAGAGAGAGAGAGAGAGAGAGAGAGAGAGAGAGAGAGAATGGAAGACTGAAAGGGTGAGAGAGACTGAGAGACAAAGAGATAGGAAGAGAGAGCAAGTGATGGATAGAGAGGGAGGGAGACAGAGAGAGAGAGAGAGAGAGAGAGAGAGATGGTGTGACACTGACAGATTAGCACTGCCAGGCAGGCTGCTCAGTAATGGCAGTTTATCAGCAAGTGGCCCAGAAGGTCACTTGAGTGCACACTTCCCCCGTCCGCACTAGAATGACGTTTTGGACAGAACATGGCGCTGACAAAGATCTCTCTCTTGCCACTCTCAGAGGAGCCGTGGACTTCATCTGGGGAAGGAATGGAAACCGAGATACTCTACCTGCCAAGCTCTTATGAGAAGCCAGCATTTTGGGGGGAAAAGAGAGAGTCCATCATCATATCTTTCTCTCACACACACACAAACAGACACACACAGACACGAACAGACACGCACACAGATACACACACACACAATTTCAACAGCATTAGACACTAAACCGCACCCCTACATTCATGCTCAGAAACCTGCTTTACTACAATTAAACTAATTGAAAGAAGCATAAAACAAGTCCATGAGACTAAACGTGAAACTAAAGTAGCACATGAGAAGCTTCTCTGACAAAGAGGGAAAGGGGAGCAGGCATGCCCAGTAAATGCCCGATGTCAGAACTGTTTCCACCCACCCCGACGCCATCATTCTGTCATTGGTAGATGAGACAGTTTGACCTTCTTCCCTTATTCCACTGCCCTCGGAAATGTCTCCCCTTTAAACTACTCTTGAAAGAAGTAACTGAGACACAGATGTGTCACAAAAAGGCACATCAATTCCACCCATCTGTGGTTCGAACTACAGCATCAATGCCGGTCGAAAAACTCCGAAATTAAATAAATAAGTAAAAACTTCCAATGGCCACAGACCTCGCGATTTATGCAGAACTACGAGCCCGCTTAAATCTGATCTTTCAAGATATATTTGCACAAAAAAAAAGAAAAAGCTCTGGCTCCTGGTACATTTGCGAGACATTAATTGCATCGATGATTATCCTGCACATTATGTTGCTGGCTCATATTTATAGTTGTGTCCACTTTTCATTATGGTGTTCATTACAGGGCATAAATAATGTACATAAATGTGCCCGCACCCCTCGACACACTCTGTAATATTGCCAAGCGATATCCATCTTGTCCGCAGTTATCAGACATTACCTTTCTGAATTATGTCCGTTAGTTGCTTCCCGGCTTCCCTTCCCATCAGCCCTTTCTGCAAAGACGGCAGCATTAAGTTTTAAGTTTATTGCATCTTCTTTACCCAACACCGAGCATTAATCTGTGAAATGGCTGCCACGACCTCCTTCATTCCATTTTGTAAAATAAAAAATATTAATGAAAACACATTAAAGCTCCTATTGTACCATACATTCTAATAAATCTTGCGATACACCTGAGAGAGTGGCACATGTGAAGGCAGCATTTGAGGAATGTACAATTTGTTTTGTTTTGCCTAAATCAAAATCTTAAAAGCAATTCCCAAGAGTGGAAACTTTTATCTAAACAACGCTCTAAACACCAGTGCAAAAACTGTGAAAAAGGTCAATTTACATCTTTTATTTTTGTCACAGTACCAGACAAATGATCAAAACACCCACCTGATTTTATATTTAGTGTCTCAAAAGTAATGATTCTAGGTAATTATCTAGATTCAGTAATCCGTCTATCCTTCTATCAAAAAAGGCATGAGATGAGTGACATTACTTCAGACTCCAGGTGCAAACCTGAGTGAACTTTTTATACCTTTTTAGGTGCAAAAGTTTATACTTCTTCACGTAAAATACCTCAATGCATAAGTTTATCAAACACTCATATTCACCTCTTTTTAATTCTTTAGGTAGCTAAACTGTTTTAGTCCATAAAAGGAAATCACTAGCCGTGATGTCATCAGCGCCCATAACATTGAGGCAAGATATTTACAGGGTGTTACATTTTATGGCAGCATCCAATGGTACTTTTTATGCCATTAATTTGAAAACATGTAATAAAAACATTTATGTATTGCGTTGTGTATAGCAGTTATATATTATGTAAATAATAGTTGCTATGTTCTGTTTTGTTACCTCATACTACAATATATTCACATAAAAAACAAGCTATTCGCTCTTTAAATGTCATGGTGGCTCCTGCTCAGAACTGGCGACATCACCAAAAATGTCAACCTTGCTGCTGATGACAGAGTGGTATAATTGTCTCATAATGGAACTATGTTTCTTGTGCCTGAAAACTGCTGGGTTCTTTCTTATAGAGCACTGATGCGAAGGCAATGGTCGGCTACAGAAGGGTGCAAAGTTCCAGTACACATCAGAACCCAAACAAGAACCTTCATATCAGGAGGGCATGGATCACAGCCCGTCTGCCTGAGCTGGTCTGTTCTGACAGAAGCCCCTGCTATGGCCGACAGTTGTGGAGCCAGTGTTAATAAAATATAAAGATTTAACTGAACGTTGCCTGAGTTAGTGATACAAGGAGCAAAGCCTCCAGTTTGCACTTCTGTAAATGTGTTTTACCAGCTCCTAAATGGAAACTCCTGAATTAACATAAAAGCGCTCTTTGGGATGTTGACGCAGGAGTTATGATGCGAGTTGAACGGGGTCCGACACTGGCAAGAGCAGCCAGAACCCACTGGGACTGACTAATGGATCCGGTTCTGCCAGGCGCCCAGTCATAACTCCCCACTCTCAATGAGCATGCTCATAGCGGATCGTCCAGGTCCCTCCGTCGGCTTGGAAGCAAATCAAAACTGCTAAGGGGGGAAAACTGCTGAATATAGCTCGAATCCTCATAAAATTGGAGGGAAAGAAACCCTTTCTCCCCCCACCCAAACTGTGACTTTCAATTATTAACTATCTCCCAGGTGGAGATGTATGACGGGGTAGGTCCCACAACAGGAGGGTAATGGAATTACCCGATTCCATTAAGACCGAAAACACCGGCACATTAAGTATTTATCGAAAAGGAGACCGTTGGTCATAGATCCCCGAGACCGCGGACTTCTTGCTCCGACAACCCGACCTGCAATCTTCACTGTCCAGCTCCTCACACCTCTATCATTTCCAGGCATTGATTAAGGCACCACTTAGTCTGCACAGTTACCAAGTCAATTACACAGAGATGGAGAGTTAGAGGGGGGCAAAGGCACTCACTCAGACAAATCCGTAATAGATTATTGAGTGTCCAAATGGCTAAACACATCGCAGATGGACGCTGAGGTGGTTATAAGTTTTGATTGCATGGCATTTACATTGCTCTTAAGTACTTTAAGAGTAAGGAAAAGCTTCACTAGAGCTCTGGCGTGATGATGAGCATCACCAGCGTTCACCAGCAAACAGGAAAACAACAGTTTGGAAAACAGCTATTCAATTTAAAGACATCCTCCCTATTCATGTACAAAGCTTGGCTTTATTCTCAAAGCATTTTTAGAGAGGTTGATTTCAAGTCATGTAGGGGTACAATTAAGAAAATCAAACCACCTGTGCAGCCTTGGTGCTCAGTGGTGCTACCGGAGGTTGACGAGAAGCCATTAACCACCTGCTGAATGACTCAGGGAAATTGCAATACAACTGCTTCCCCCAGCAAGCGCTTTATTGCACTGTACAGCCCTGAAATACCAGAGCCTCACCCACAGGGGGCACTATTGCACTGGAGAGCCACAACACACCACTAGTTCACTCACAGGGAGAACCACTATGGAGGGCAGCCAAGCTACAGCTTTTATAAAAATTTAATATTTATTAGAGGAAGTAAACAAAAGTTGTTTTCCAACTCCTTAGTGATCTGAAGCCAATAAAATATAAAATCAGCCATGCTGCTCACTGCTGTGATATTTACTGCGCATTTATTTATGAGCATTCGACTCAAAAGAAGTTTTCAGCTGGGCAGATAAAATCGCCTGAACTTCAAAAGTGTACTAAACTGATGAACAATGTTTACGAAATGCATATTGGTTGCCGAACACATCCCCAAAACCAAACTTTCAGAAAGTGCAAAATTAAACAACTGCAATTAAACAGCAGATAATTAACTCGCAACTGCCTTCTCCTGGGTGTAAACTTTGCAGGTTTATTTAGAAAGCAGAGGGTTCCCAATCTGCTTCCTGTGCAGTACTGCTGATTGTCAATCAGCATGCACACCCACCCCATCTAATTGGCGAGAAACAATTGAGCAGCGCTCCTTATTTATCTCCCATTACGCTGGTTGCTGTGCAGTTCATGGAACTTTAGTCGATTCCATGTTGAAATGATGACATCCGTCGGAAAACAGAAACCCTGCTTCCAAAATTCTGTCTGTGATTCTGAGATCATTAAAAATTAGGGGCCTTATATTCTATGCTAAACACTGGCTACACGCATACTAAGCGACATATGCGATAAAGAACAATGCTAAAGCCACAACAAACTATAGAATCCTTTCCTCTGTATGCACCTTCAGATCATGTTACCCTGTATGAGATCACACGTTCATGTATGGGCATCCCTGCAATGATTCAGTGATCAAAGCATACATTTATTATCCTATGTATGTGGTACACTCAACCCTCAAGCAACATTCCGAACCCTGTAAAAAGTGGCAATATACCAGAAAGATAAAAGGGAAACCTATTGATTTTGATGAGGGAGAAACATGAAGAATGTTCTGTAATCTAAAGATCTTGAGATGTACACAAGTTGGCAAAGGAGAGCACTATACTTAAGCTCCTCTCCAGCCAAGTATATTTTTTGTGGCAAAAGAAAAGCATAGTTGCAGAGGAACAAAATGAATTTGGCTGGTATGATACCAAATTTTGGAGCGACATCAATTCAGTTCCACAACAGTCAATAGCAATACAAAAATATATTAAGGAATCTGAACACCCCTGTGTGCATGGTGACTGTAAGCTTTTCTGTTGTTGTTGTGAGTGACTGACTCAGTCTTTTACATGAGCACAAAGACGTGATTTTCAACACGAAAAGAACAGATAACTTCATTCCTTTATACCTTCCAATACCTTCATTATTTTGGTACTGCCAAACATTCATTCAATGGTTCGCTGTCTAACGTCACTTTGCAACACAACAGAAAACTCACAACAAAAAGAGGTGCAGTTTTAAAACCCACCTGCAACTTCCCACACAACGAATCTTTTGTTTAACATTATAAGGCGGTTTGAATGTCAAATAGAACGCCTTTAATTGTATGCTTGCATGAGTGACAGCATGACTTGACCTGTCCAGTCACTACATTGATTTTGTTAGATGAGAAAAAAAACAGGCAGAACAGCATGCGTTTTAGCACATAGAATAGTGAGGCATACAGGAATGTGTCACTTTCAAAGGTCAAGTCTTCAGCCATTGTCAGCTATATTGCAAAGTCTTCTTTGTATCCTTGGAATCCTGCAGGATTAGAGTTGATTTGAGTGGTTTTCACACTGAAATTCTTTTGGCAGCCTGTTATGAGATGGTTTCATGATATGAAAGTGCTTTGATACATGATGATGTATCAGGTCTGCAGTGTAAATCAGAGCTTACTTAAGTTGTGCTGACAGAGGGCCAACTTCCATGTTGCACAGGCAGCCAGAACACGGAAGACAAGAAAATTCTGTCTTGCGAGTGGCAAATTCTGACAAAACTGCACATTTGAATCACCTAAAAATTTCTGTATAAAAGATATACATTGCAAATTGTGACTGATGAATTAGGAGCCACACCTAGATTTAACTGGAACAAAGCACTATGATAATGGTTACATGGCCAAATAAATTAACTGAGTATAGTAAATGGCAATGCATGCCTGACCAATGTGGTCATTGATTAATTGTATCCACTGACTTTGACTTTCCAATGTGTAGCAATATGAGAGATAGCTTGTTCTGGGAAGAAAGGGGCTACTGTTATTTTTACACTCTCTTCCCCTCACTGTTCGCAGGTACTACAGTAAATGGTGATGGGTCTTGGCAGGTGTAGGTGGAGCCACATTTTAAACCTATCTGACTCTGATCTAAAAACACCCATCATTGCCATAACGAACATTGCCACAGTTAGGAAAAGACACCAATGGATCAGCGTGTACATTTCATGCACCTGGAAAATCAAACTGGTAGCGTGTAAGCAAACAGTTTTAGGCTAAAGTACAGTCTGAGGCAGTGCACTGTTGTGTTGGATAGTACAAGACAAGGTGACCTGGATGGATATTGTGGAAATGTACTATTAAGCCAGACCTGAGGCACCTCTAGGCACCTCTGTCTATTCTATTCACCGTCTTCATTCCTGGGCCTACACTATCCTCTCTGCTTCAGCAGTGCTATTTTTCTCAGCTCTGAGAAGTGCACCGCTTCACAGGGCCCCACGCATGCTGATGGAAAAGTCTGAACACACACAACAGGAAAATACGGACTCTACCATCCGAGCACATTAAATAGTTAAACACAAGGCATGCCCCCGTGCTGCAATATTCATGGGAAGGCTCTTTGAAGAGCTCAACACTAATCAAACAAACCAGGGTGTGCTAGCCAAGGGTATGGATGAACAATTTGAATCAGTAATGTTACTCATCCACTAAATTCCTCAAGCTCTTTGGGACCGCTGCCACACCAAATACAAGCAACATATACAGTATGCCTCTAATTTGCCTTCAGTTTTCAGCTGAAAGACTACTGAGGAAAGCTGGAGGGCACAGACAACATCACGTATATATGCCTTACATTTTACTCATGTCAACCTCAACAAGAGTACACCAAAAACCTGAGGCTTTGTTTTTCCTTTATTTGTTTTCTGTTGGTTTGTGGATTCAAGGTGCGTCCACCTGCGTCCTTTTACATACCGAAGTGGCTCCATCACCATAAATGAGCAGTCAAGGTCTCATTACCGATAGAATACGGCACACCTGCAGAGAGGGCGCTTCTGCGGTGTGAATAAAATATTAATCGCACAACAACATGGGGGTTAGCGTCCAGGTGAAACGGCATATGAGGCAGTCAGATGGATGGTGCAACACCCAGACATACCTCATTTTGATATGGCTCATCCCTCACCTGGTTTCCCCTCACTGTTCCCTGTATGTATAAATAAGTGAACCGAGGAATGCCACATGCCGACCCTTGCATTTTCACCCCACCCTCTTTCCTCTTTCTGTCCAATCAACAACCTTTAAGAAAGTGCCACTGTAACTCCAATATAAAGTGACAAAGAGATGGAGGGAGCACCGCTTTCAAATAAATGTAAGACTTGCCTTACAAGGCACCAGGACACTGGGGCGGGTGAAAGACACAAAAGAAAAAGATATGTACCTGCATAAAAAGTGTATGCCTGTATATGGGCACGATGAATCTGGCTAGAGAGCCCAGATATACTGAGATTAAGCTACTTCCCAAGCACACATCTTCTATCCTGCTTTGCCCTTGAAATTCATTTAGGCATAATTGAAGTTGCAACGGGACTTAATTTCGGAAATTACAAACCAGCGGGACTCACCGACTCCTGAGGAAGTTCCTGAAAAAAAAAAGGAAAAAAAACTGAACAACGCAGGGATAATTCAATCTTGTTCTGGGGAAAATCAGAGAACAATGAAATTAAGCTCATAAGTCGATTTTGGTTTCCTGGAGCGGGCTCGCGAATGAAAGGACACCTTTCTCACCAGCTCCCTCTCCCTCAGAAACGGCAGAGACTTACAGGGGCTGGAAAACAGCCCTCATCTACACATCAAAGCGCGTTAAACCGTTCAAAAAAATTAACATACCTCTGAAGTCGGCTCCAGCCCCTGCAACATTCCAGAACAAACAAATTATTCCCATTGACTGGTCAAACATGGCATTACAATCTTGAAATGCATACAAGCACAAACAAGCCTGACAAGTGCTCACCATTTCCACTCCCAGCAACTTGCAGTTGACTGGTGGCAGTGATGTGGAAGAAAACAGCAGAAGAAATAGAACAGCATTTGATTAGGAGGAGCAAGTCTGCAGTTTCAGTTCTATCCCCTGCTGTCATATCTGCATTCACACTGCTTGGAGGTTGTTGAGTCACAGGTCGCAAAATTAACAGCTGAAATGTCAGACGCCAGGCTCCACACACATCCACGGGCCAGCATAAAAGTCAAAGTATAAAACTCAAAGACAAGTCATTTGTCAGATTTTGTTATAGTTGTTCTGGCATATTTATTTTGCTTGGAGCAGCTCCGGACTGCAGACGGACAGCAGGCCTGTGAGAATCTGCATCCTCCTTACACAGAAGAGAGCACAGTTGTGTAATACAGCTGTAGAGGATATTAACTCCTAACCGGAGGGTTGCGGGTTCAAATCCTAGTATTGTACTAATAAGGAGCTATGTATCCTGAATAGCTTTGGTAAAAATCTAGTTGTTTGAATGGGTAGCATGTAATGAATCCCGAAAATCAAGAATAAAGTCAGTAAAACTGACAATACTCTGTATCCAGAAGAGCTTGTATTTCAATTTCTTTGATTTTTGAAGTGTGAACCGATTGGGATAAAGCACAACTGATTGCTTGGTTTGAATTCTATCGGAGCCCTTTTATTTCATTGACTGATATAATTGTATAAGTGTTTAAAGGGAATCTGGGGTTCTCTGAAGAAACAAAATCCAGGAAAAAAAAGTTCAAATGGATTTACCAAAAATGTATAAAACCAGCCTTGTACAGGTTATCTATCCACCTGGTGCTCTGTATGGCCAATCAAAAATCTCCCCTGGGTTTCCATGAGCTTAAGGCTCCTCAAATTATGTGCATACAGAAACAGTGCATGCATTACTGCTCATACTTCAAAAGTAGTAGCATTTATGTACATGGGCTTTTCTTAGCCTTTAAACCTTATTTAACTCCAGGGAACCTGACAATTCAAAGGGGACCTAGTGTATTAACCCCACTGGACTGCAGCAATCTGCTAGGCCAAGGCCAGGAGAATGGTGCAGTAGCAATTCTTTCCTTCTGATGCGTGTGATGATTTCTACAGCTCAGCGGCTCACTCTTCCGAGACCAGCACACACGGGTGCGTGTGTATGTGTGTGTGTGTGTGTGTAAGTGCCAAATTGTGTGCGGATAATCAATACCGCTTACCTCAGATATGTACATTTGATATCAAAGTGTGGCTCTACGTTAGCATTATTGACCTGCAATACCCAGTGCTGGCCAAATCGATCCCTTTCACTTATCCATTTTCATGACCGAAATATGGATCGTTCAGCAGCATGGGTTCCTAATGAGGCTGGGAGCAGGCAGGTGTCTTGAACGAGCTGGTTTTCGGCTTCCTCTGGGAGAGGACCATGGGATTGCATGCACTGGGCTCACTCCCCCAAGGAAGAAGTCCCATCCTGTTAAATCCAGAATCCTGACAAATGAGAGAGGCATTACAATTATGGCACAGAAAGGGATGTTCTGGAATCAACAGAAGAGCCATTTGTGACAGGGACATAGATATGGCACAGAATTAACTGGGTTAGAAGTCAATAATTTGCTCTGTGACCCCAATACTAATTCCAACCTTAGCAGAGAAAGCAGCACATTTCTGAGAAGCAGGGATTAAGAGGCCTGTTTACTTATTCATTCCTGCTGTCCTGTAGCGTCCCATTACAGATTGGAGCAGCCCTCAGGCCCCATGACTACACCTGAATCTGGCCTTTGCTTGGAGCTCCAACTCCAGCTTTCCCCCACCCCACTTCCTTTCCCCCAAAAAAACAGGAAGGCAAGGACTCCCATACGTGTGCAAATGAAGAGTTGAACACGAGGAGGGCGATGAACTGACAGACTCTGACCTTTCATACTGCAGTCTGCTGCAGAAGTTATCCACATTTTCTGCAAACTAATGAAACATGCGATGCCTCTTAAATGAGAGATCTCTGCGTACGCCCCCAAACTCAAACTGATGCCTTCAGTAAATCTCCCCCTTGTTTCTGACCCCAACCGGGGCTCCAGGTCGGCCATGGTCAAGCGCTGCTGTGCATTCTGGGATTATCTTTCTCGGAGCGGCCCGCGGTGGTCGTCTGTGCGCATCAATCGACCCGCACACGGTGGCCAGCGGCAAAATCCGCCCGCATCGATCGGCCGTCCCGCCACCCCAGCCTGCTTCTGCACGTCTAAACTCATTACGCTCCCATCCATTTGTTCGCTGATAATCCTGCAATCCACCACTCTTACTCTACTGCCTTCACCTTTCGCATTCACATTTTAAACTCTACATTATGTCCTGTCAACAGCGAGCGTGTACAAGTACGGTTAGATCCACCATCTGCAGTTCCCTGGAGGGATACAGAGACAAAATTAGTTCAACTGTTCAGACATAAAGATATCGTTCCCTGGTTTTTCTCAAAGCAAATGTGTGCCAAATTGTTTTGGAATAATAATCACAAACACCATTAGCAACTTCAGAGCAGCAGAAGAGAGGAGGAAATACAGCAAGAACAGCACTCACATGCTCCAGCTTGGGACTACAGCTTTATCACACCAAACAGTCGACCCTTTATTTTACAGTGGGTACAAAAGGGCATTAATACTTATACGCAGATGTATTTGATGATTTTATATTCACGACTCATTGGCTCTACACATTGACAACTGTACCTATGGGAAAGAGATTTCCTATTACACACAAAAAGACTGGGATTCAGTACTGAAAAATATATTGCACTCATCAAAAATTCCAACCATCAGTGGATTTTAGGATATGCCACAGGACATACTTGACACCATACAAAAGACACTGTGACACTGTGACATTCTGACTCTGTACAATTAGCCCTCGGAACAGAATTGGGACGTCTTTCCATATAACGTGGGAATGTCCTGACGATGCTCTCAGATATGATTGACAAAGACATCCTTCTCAATCCAATGGTGACTCCAAGCTTGAAAAAGCAACAGAAAACTTGGTTGGATGGATCCTATCACACTCACATCCAAATACAGACATGGCTAATGTACTTTCAAGACACTGATGTTTGAGCCATCAGCAGCCACAATAAATAAAGCAAAAATGAAAACACTAGAAACATGAAAGAGAGAGGAACAGATGAACACTGATGACCTTGATGAAGTGTAGAGGATCTTTGGCTTTTTTTCCCTTTTTCCTCTGGTTTGGTTTTGTTATTGTTTCTTTCTTTCAGAATATGTAATAAGTAATAAGTAATAAGGGGACACAGATGAAGGAGGTCCAATTGCTGCATTGCACTTTGCTCTCCATAACGCTGAGGGGATAATGAAAAATCCGATAAAATGTTTCTACATAAAAAATTGCAAGCACCATACTAAATTACCATCCTCATATCTCAGTTGTCTTTCCCTCTTTCATTTTACCTCATCCACAATAATCCTTGCATTCAATTCCCCCTTTCTGTCACCCTAAATATTCCACATCCCTGTCCCAGCTATATCCACTGTAACTGTACAAACCCCTCCCCTGACTGTTGCCGTCCCATGATGCATCAGGCCTGACAGGCTCATGAGGGGAACAGAGAGTTAGCTGGCAGAAGCTCTGAAAAAAATGCTGGAGAAATGGGTGCAGTTTTGCTCTTCCAGCAACCTCCTCTTGTACTGCAACTGTGGTGGACGTGACAAGAATGTTGACGAGTCACTGCTGGGGTATACGCCCAGACTCTTTCTCCAACAATGATCGTGCAGAGCCAGTACATCCATAATTATTATAGTTATCTGCCAGGCTTCTTTCCCGGAGGCAAAATACACGCTTTATCAATTAATGAAATACAATGCAGTTTAATGCCAACATTACAGGTGAACAACCTCCACACAGTGAAGCGAATTCTGTGACAAGCAACAGCAGACAACAAAGAGTGTACAGAACAAGGACATGGGCTGTGTCCATTAAAGTCTAACTTTCAATGAGATTCGGGGGCTCCGATTTTCAGAACCATGCCCCCATCTGCATTCTGTGCATCTATCTTCAACTTTCATATGCATTCTGCACCAAAAATCTGCCAGGCTTAAAAGTATACGACAAACACTATTTAAGTTTATGTTCTAAATTCATTCAAGAGAGTTTTACAGATTACTGCAGACAGTCGACGGGCATCCAGACAAAATGAATTGGAGAGCTTGCGGGTGCCAAATTGGTGTGTGTGGGGGGTTCAGTGTTCAGCGGTTTTCATTTCTACTTTTTCCCTGGCATATTCATTCTCTCTCTGTCTTTAACATACAGCACCAGTCAAAAGTCTGGACACACCTGGGAAACATGCATTCAAAGACATTATGCTTAAATGCTTGAAATTTGTTTTTTAGACAAATATAAATAGATGATGCCCATGTGTGAATTTTTAAAAACTATTTTTGGCTACTTTGAAGAATCTAAAATATAAGATAGTTTTGATTTGTTTAACACTTTTGAGGTGACTGCATTATTCAATTTGTGTTATTTCATAGTGTTGATGTCTTTACTATTCTTCTAAAACATGGAAAATAGTAAAAAACAAAGAAAAACCCTTCTATGAGTAGGTGTGTCCAAACTTGGTACCATACAAAGTCGCACAGTTGCCTCATGGCTCTTTGGTAAAGTATCCTCCAGCACCCATATGTCTGCTGACCACGGTGCAACGCCATGCACAGTGAGAACTCTCTCCCATAGGCATTACCCTTTTCAAGAGCCCAGCACAAAGAGCCTGGGCCCAAGACAGAGGAGAGAGGACACATCCCACTCTTCCAACATGGATATGAAACCCGTGCCCCGCCGGAACATTAAAGGGCACCAGTGCATGTATCAGAGCTGGTGTCACAGTAAAGAGAGAGAGAGAGGAAATTTAAGTCAGTAATCATTGTCCTCCCATCCTTGGCGGTATAATCTCTTCCTCTCTATAAAAGGTCATGGGGGTCAATGGTATACGGATTTGAAGATACCCCCCCCCCCCATACTAACTGAGGAGAACAGAAAGACAACATTCCATTCCCTTTGTCTCATCAGTCCCACCCCAGAGATGTGTCATTTACGCGATATGGAGCCATTTTCTCTGTGGTCAGACAGACCCTTACCGTCGCAAGCCGCCTGTCAACCTTGCGTTCTGACATTCTGTGAAGAAGCCGCAGAAACACACGCGAATGCGTGCAAACGGTGGCGAGAGGAAGACAAGTGCACGAGGCAGGCCCGGCACCAGGATGAAGTGACTGAGGGGGCAGTTAAAAATGGCAAGGGGGCAAATCTTTTTATATAGTAAAATAGTAGGTTATCATCCTGCTATGCCTATTTCTGCATTTTTTTCATCCTGCGAGTGGCAATATAGTGGCATTTTGACTAGATGCGAACAATTCCCTACCTTACCTTTTCCATGTGTTTGTGCATCATGGCCATAATATGAAATAGGAATATTTGGGGCAGATTGCCAGGTCACCACCTAAAATTGGTCTGGTGGTAGGTTTAATGAAATTCATTGATTCCACCATGCAATAGCCTCTGAAAGGCTAAATAAGACTACTGTTTCAAAATCAAATAATACATTTATTTCACAGCAGTAGTGAAGCCAGTATTAAACCTGAGTGTCCTCTCACAATTTAGGAAATCGGAGCACTCGGAACGTAGGTTTACAAGACACAAAATAATAGAATTTATGAACGATTCTAACCACTGAGAGATGACTACTAAAATCAACAAAATAATAGCCAACAGCGTCAGGGTCATTAAGTAAAAAAAAAAAACATGATCAGATCGTTTTGTCTGTCTTTCAGCTCATGCCATGCAGCTCTCCCACTCTGTCTCCCTCCCTCTCTCTCGTTGACCGAAACTTCACTTTCGTGTCGTTTCCAATGAGTATTCCAACGTTTCCAATATCTTTGTTGCTTTTGCTATTTTTCCATAGGGTACATAAAACTTGCCAGAAAACACAGCTGAGGGGGCAAAGCTCCCTCTTGCCCCCTCGTGGCGCCGGGTGCAGCACGAGGGCAAGGGAAGCTTAAAGTGTCAAATTTATGAAGCCTGTGTGTGCTATGTTCATACTAACACAAATATGATAAGCCATATCAGCACCCCGGGGCCAACAGCTAAACAAGAAAACTCTTTAAAGGCTTCTCTCTGGAGTCACCTCTGTACTTGCACGATCGCTGTGTGTCAGAGCAGCTGCCAGTCACTCAGTGCTCCTGATTATGGGAGGGACACTCTGTGAGAGGGAACCAGGCAGGAGTCCAGACTGGTGTCCAGGCTCAGCAGCAGCCCCGACTTAACAGCTGAAGCACTGCCTGAAAATAAGGGACTGCTATTCCAAAAAGAGGAGCAGAAGATGTGAAGTGTTTACTCAACAGCATTTTTCTCCTCTGCCTTTCAGCTACTGCACGGTTCTAAATAAAGCCCCCTCAACTATTGAGTTCATCTCATTACCATGCTGGGCTTCACATTCTTCTTCATTTTACGTCCTTTGCTCTTCAATGTATGAAACATGATTTGATTCTTCCACTTTCAGCAATGGAGGTTCTTCATTAACATCTTCACTCAAAAGGATCTCTTTAATTAATGGGGCGCTGACCTCCCTTATTCAGCAAAGATGGCCCGGATCGAGTGGAGAAAAATATATATATTTATAAAATTATATATATATATATATTCACATATAACGATGGAAAAAGCTCAAGTAAGTATGCGCTGACGTGTGTGCGACACCAAGCGGAAACTACATAGAACTGCATTCGGACAAACGAATTCAGCGCAAGAAAGAGGTCTTTGCTGGTTTAATAAAATAAAATAGACACGAGACATAAGAAACCTCATCCGGAGGTCAAACTGCTAATAAATCTAATCCTATACTTTAATATTAAACTTGATTTAATACGTGCGCAATTTGTCAAAGTCTCTCCCTCCGTTGCAAAGCAATGAATCACAATGAAGAAAAGAATCTTGATGCATTTAATGATATGCATTTAATTTAAATCAGATCAGATTGCTTTTAAAACTGAGGGCACTTTTTAACACAGTTCGGTGCTACAGGTAACCAAAGAGCGGATTCTTCCCTTATGCGTTAGTCTGCTTTCTCTTTGCCAGCTATTAAAACACTCGCCTTAAAAAAACCCGCCCCGTTCAGAGTACATTTCCGAACGTTTTTAGGAACAAAGAAAGAGTTACTTGTATACATTTCCTCTCAGTGCAACTCTATTAATCCTTTCAACACACACAAGACAATTATTAGTAATTTATACATGCATGTTTCTTAAAACAAATAAAAACAAATGGATGTAAATGTAAAAAATATCTGTCCGCGCAACTGTGCTCCCCGGACCCAAACTCCACAACATTGACATTGCACACTCCTTTCCATGATTTCTGGGTAATACAAAAATGTAACCTGGAAGAAGCTATGCAATATTGAAGCGGTGGCCCCAAAATAATCTATGGTCTAATTTATTGATTTATTTCTGTGACAGTATTTTCCATTGCGTTCCAAAGAAGGATATTAGCCACATACCGGGCAGAAGCTTTCAAGATTTAGTTAAAATAATCTGTATGTATTGTACAATGAGATAATACTACTTTTCCCGTGAAAAAAAAAAAAGATGGCGGCTGCACGACATTTTAAGCATTTAAAACTTTACGTGCCCAGGGCCACAGTTTTGCCTGTAGGCCAATTTGAAATTTTGACGGTTATAATACAAAAACGCGCCTCATATCGTAGCATGGCACCCACTTAAACAAGTGCAACGGGTAGTCTCGTATTGACCTCAATGTATTAGTTCAGTTTATGTATTTTACTGCATTTAGATTTTTATCATTTTCCCCACAAAGAGACATCTTGTTGGCTGGTGCAGGTTAATGTCAGAAATGGTGAATTGATGAGTTATGTAATTTACTTTCTAAGTCATGTTTCTCTGACATGTGTTGTGAAAACTTGAAATAATTGCATTGTGAGGACACATTTTAAAATCAACTTCATGATCTAATGTGATGGTAGTAGTTTCTGTGTAAAAAGTTACAAAATTTTGATTTTCAAGAGGAAAGGGGGAAGTGGGAAGGGCTGTTACACAATTTCACCTCTGGGAAACGACCAGACTTGTCCGGGGCTTCTGTCCTTGTTATGCGGTTTTTGATGTTGCAGTGTTTGAAGTGGTAGTGTTGAGGTGGAAGCTGTTCGTCTTGGTCTTTTACTTCATGGAGTTCCCTGTAGGGCTGTCCCCAGCCAGTTAAAGTTGGCCATTCAACTTTGCCTGTTGTGCGTTTCACATTTCTCTCAAATCCCAGTGAAGCGAGGCCTCATTCCTTTTTTCTTTCTTTTCATCCTTCCCAAAAAGGGACGTGCGTTTTTTGCCTCTTTCTGGTTGTGTACCTATAGGCCTACCATCAGTCATTTCCATCTATTCTGTTCTTCCCTTCAAAGACCAAGCCATGTCTCTTTTTGCCTTAAAGGACTATTAGTCTCGTTTTATATATATATATATGCAGTAAACTAACCATATCATTCTATTCTCTATCCTCCACACGATTTGCACAAGTTCTACACTGCCTATCTTATCTCGCCCTTCAACCTACAAAAGGGAACTAATGGAGATAGGGCCCTATTTGACAGCACAGAGGCGAAAGGAAATTGTGTGTAAATTAATGAAGATTTAGCAATAGGCTGACACAAGGGAAGCCAGGTTAGTACAACACCCTCATCTGACCCCCTTCACCCCCCCCCCGAACACTCATTAGCCATCTGCCATCACTAACAGCCCTCTTCAGGCTAATGAGTAATACTCACCTCAGTGTGGCTAATTCGCAGGCAGATGCCCGGCGATGTAGCAGACATTGTCCGCGTTAATGGTGCCCTTAACGCCCGAAGTGCACCTCACCTGTCCTGTCCAGTCGGCTGCTCTCCGACGACTACAGCGCAATTAATACCACTTAGCAAGGCAAACATGCTTAACGCAGTGTGGAATTGGCGTGCTATTTCTCACTTGCGTTCATTTCCGTCTTGAATTTATTTTTTTTTTCCGCTGATGCTGGCAAATGCCGTTTTGCGAGAGGCCGCGCTCCTCGGTCTGAGGGGGTATAAATGCCGAGAGCCCCCTGTGTTCCGTCCCTACCGCCACTGCCACCCAGCACAGTGCCCTGCCCTCAGCCCTCAGCTCAACAGGTAAGGGGACCAGCGTCTTTCTGTTGCAGGCGATCACTTCTCCCTGCTTGTAGATAAGCTGGTCTGCCATTTATCCACCATTTTACTGCCTCCGATAGTGTCAGACGAATTGATTTCCCGACGCTTTTTATGCACCAGATTGCAAGGCCTAAGCTAATGACCCTTTGATCTGGCTGGTGGATCTACGCATTAGATCTGCTTACACTCAGAAGCAGCTAGTTTGAGCCATGGTTCATCGAGCTATGCAGGGCCTCCTGGAGACATATTATCCAGATATAGTGGCATACTGGTGATGGAAAGTGACTTTAATATGTCCTCATTTAGTACCCTAACTGCCTTGTGGTCCTAACCTTAGTACAGGCTGAATGATTTTGCTGATTTGAAGCGGGTTCCGCTGCTTTTGGTCTCATTGTGTGTTGTATTTCTGCCCCTTAGATTTGCATCCGCCATGGCGCTCATGTTCAAAGTGGTCTCCTTGCTGGCACTGCTGGTTCTGTCCTCCTCAGGGGCAGAAGCAACCTCCAACCAGCACCTGTGTGGTTCTCACCTGGTGGACGCACTCTACCTAGTATGTGGGGAGAAGGGCTTCTTCTTTAACCCCAACAAGAGCAAAAGGGACTCGGAGACTCTGCCAGGTGAGACAGGGGGAGCTTCCGGAACATTCCGCTACAGCAAAAGTCTTTCTCTCGTCTCAGCTTCCTTCCTCCCACTGTTCTGAGATGAAGGACTTGAAGAGCACACTGGAGAATTAACCTTTCAAGATGAAAAAGTTTCTTTCCTAATCATGTTGTAAGTTTGTGAACAACGCATAGCACCCAATGGCAAAACAATATGCTCCACCAAGAATCGTTTTTTTTTAAACATTCCAACCAATTTAGTCATCTTTAAAACTATAAGATTAGTGTGATGAAATTGATACATCAAGTTTCCATGATCCTGATAGTGATTCACATCTTGTTGCAGGATTTTTTTTTTTTTTTTACTAAAAAAGATGAATTTTACCCAACCTACAGAAGAGAAAAAGAGCTGATGTGTCATCCCATGTTACACAACAGAGTTTAGGACATTACGTATCAAAGTGCCTTCTAGACACATGTCATGTTTTCTGGGCTGTGTCAGTCGATTACTGAATATTTTATGACTAAATGTCCCCTCCTCCCAACAGATTTCCTCGCTCCCAAGTTGGGCCAGGAGAACGAAGCAGACGTGTACTCATTCCAGGACCAGATGGAGATGAAGATGAAGAGAGGCATTGTGGAGCAGTGCTGTCACAAACCATGCAACATATTCGACCTCCAGAACTACTGCAACTAAGACCCGCTCCACCACAATTCAAAATGTCAGATTTTCATACACGAAAAAAAAAAAAAAATCACAAATCATTTTGCGACATGGACACAAAAATGCTTAACATTTTTCGCCATTTATAAGAAAAAAATAAAGTCATGTAATGAAATCTTTTCCATTTCTTTTGCAACTTCCTTATTGCTGGTACAACGACCCAGACAATGCTCCAGTTAAAAGATGATTTTGCAGTTACATCAATGTTGTGAAATGTAGTTAACCTGAAATTAAAATGACATTGGTTTTACAATAAAACGTTGGGATCGACATGTGAATTATTCACTGCAACGAGCCCCGTTCCTCTTGAAGTGCTTTACCGCCCTCTGCTGAATATTGAGTGCAACACATTTGAGGAGCCATCGAATGCAACAAAGGTCTATAGTAAAAGATTTTAATTCAAGACTAACTTTAATTCACACTTTTGTCCTTTTCACAATAAAAAGGCATGAACACATGTTGGTTAGATTGTCCACTTTACTACAGCATTAAGAAACAACATCCTACACAAAACGTAACCATATATTGAGAGTTCATGTTTTACTGGCGATGCACATTTGCAATAAATATTTGCAGAATGTAAGACCAATGTCAGACTTTCTATTCAAAGCATGGTCAGGAATAAATGACCATTCTCCACTCTCATGACTGCTGTAAAGATTTCGATAATATTGCAATTTCATTTTGAAAGGGAAGACTGTTGAGGTACAATCACAGTAAACTGGCATTTCTCACAGTATCACTCTGTTGGATGAACAGATGTATTAGACAGATAAAATCCAAAAGAGACCCATCTGCTACTGCATAGCACAAAACCTTTAGTACAGAGAACAAATGAACACCTATATTTCACACCTTCACCAGAGCGTATATGAGAAAAATCAAGTCTGTTAAATACTGAAAGTCTTGTCAAATCCAGTCAGAGCAGCTGTGGTGGAAAATCACTGCATCCTCTTTGATCTCCTGAAGTTTCGCTGACTGGCCATCGTACTGCTGGTGAAAGGAGCCCAGTACAGTCACAAGTTGACATAACTAACATGGGAAAGTTCAGAGCACCTTCTGATTGCCTGAAAGAGAACAGACCGCCATTTCAACAGAATTACAAAGGAGAAAAACACTGTGGCAGCATAGACTAAGGACATTAAAGACATGCACGCATGTGCACATGCACACAAACTGTTGTCCTCACCCTGTCTGGGTGTGGCTGGGGGCTGCTGGTTCTCCTTGCTGTCCAGCTTGAAGGCCTTGCTGGGGTCAAACCTACGTGGGGCTGAACTGGCCTTCAGCTGGTCTAGCTCCTTCTTCTGCTTCCCCAGCTGGGTCCTAAGCTTCAGCATTTCCTGCAGATCAACACATTCACGCAGATTTTAAAACAGTACCAACACATTACTCTGAAATTGCCACACTCTCCCTGTTATTGCAGTACTGCATTTAAATGTCAGTAAGTGCTTCCCTAGAAAGTCACTGGAGGGGGTAAAAAAATGTAGGAACACAAAAGCAAGAGAAGTAATTTGGCTGTACGTGGGAAGCATCATCCAATGAGATTTTGTTTTGAAATAAGGAGACTGACAGACGTGTGTGTCCTGAGAGGAGATGTGTGACGTCACCGTCAGCGTCTTGCCTGCTTAAGTGAGATGTTCTCCTCCTTCAGCTTCACCACGTGCTTGATCTTCTGCCTCTGGTTCTGGTGGCCCAGCAGGTGGGCGTAGGCGTCGGCCAGGCGGTTCAGCTCCTCCTGCGTGGCCCCGTTCTCGTTCATGAGGGCGTTGCGCTCGGCGGCGAAGCGGTCCAGCTGCTCCTGGGGACCGGAGATGAGAGCGGCATGAGCGACACGCTCGCCACGCGGGTCACCATGACATAACCATGCAATTCTTTTCATCAGGATCACAACCGATTCATGACTTTGGGACACAGAGGAAATGCTAGATTTGGGCCTGACTCACCATGCATAGTATACATTTTGCAACAGGTGATCTCATTTGACAGAAATAGGCACCCTCTGAATTGAAAGAGGCATTTAACTAGGCATTTGGCAAGGAGATATGTGCCTCAGGGTGGCTGATGAACGCACTCATCCAAATGCTACTCTAATTCTACTCTGAAGATATGCTCTATGAGTGAGTGCTGTTTGGCACTAAAAGGCCTCATTATTGCCTTATGAATTTAGTATGACAACAGCAGTGTTCCTCAAGGCAAAAAGCAAGCAAACCTGTCCAAAATTATAAGTGATAGATCCACTGGTGTAGTTAAAATAAAGGTTTAGCATTTTCACTTTTCAGTGTCTGGTTAGGATGAAACATGCAGATTTCTCCTACCTGGAAAGGTTTAACTTTGGCATGGAGCTCTTCATAGCGTGCTCTCCACATCTCTGCCTCGTCCACGGCTGGAGCACTGGGAATAAAGATGGACACAGTGAAGAGGGGGGAGGGAACCACCACCGAACCTTAACCCCCCAAATCATCATACCGGATAGCAAACACCTGAACCATAGTACTGCAATGCCCTGGGCATCACATCATGCCACAGTGATCTTAGGTGCGAAAACAAACGTGGTTTGACATGAACATGGTTCAATGGTTTGAGATGCTTCCAGCTGGAGGGAAACTGGGCTCTCATGCCCAGCCACACCCTGTCCCCCCCTGGCCTGCCTCAGGGCCCTCACCTCCTCTCCCGCATCTCCGCCTGTAGTCTCTGCAGCTCCTCCCTCTGCCCCTCCATCCTCTCCTCGAAATCTCGCTTCTCCCGCTCCAGCTGCTCCACCCGGCTCCGGAGCCTTTCCGTCTCCTCGGCCCTCCCCTCCCGCGAGCACCTCCTCTGCTCCTGCCTGTCCTGCGCCTCCTGCTCCAGCCACCCCTCCAGCCCCCGCGCGCGCTCCCTCTCCCGCTCCGCCTGGCCCCGCAGCCTGCCCGTCTCCGCGGCGTGCGCCTCCGCCGCCGCCCTCAGCTCCGCCTCCTTCTGGGCCAGCCTCGTCTGGGCTTCCAGCAGCATCCTGGAGGACACAGGAGCCATGAATCACCGCAGCCCTGAAAAGGCACTTAGAGGCCTTCTATTGCAGGGTAAATCACAGGGTAAGTGTTTGTTTTGATGTGTACAGCATTCATAAATCAAGCTTGTTGGGGGAAATCGTTCCAATCATCATCCAGTTAACACGTACATCAATTTCTAAACTGCTGATAATTTATACAACAGCCCTTTTAAATCACAAACTGACACTCAAGCTCAAGGCTGCAATAGTAGCGTGTATCCAACACGAACTTCCTGCACGATTCCCTGTTCCTCAGTCTAATGTCCGTAAGATACCTGAAAAGGAAGCACGTACTTTCAAGGTCATTCAGAGCAAACTCAACTTGCAGAGGTCACACAAAACATCACTGATGAGAGAAAGGGGGGTAGTGTGTGTGTGTGTGTGTCCCCAACAATACAGACACACACAGCAGCAGCAACAGCAACATTTACCCAGAAAAGAGAGATCACCATAAGTACATCATTCTTTAGCAGAACAAAACTCCAAAGAATGACACTGAAGCATGAAATTAGACTGATCTCTATTCCCAGATTGACAAAGATTAGGCATATTTATTTCCTACTGTGGTGAGGCCAGCAAGTCTCTTTGATAGAACTAAAGGATGAAAAAAATCGTGCCTGCTAGGAAACCAACAGGAGAGAAAAATATAAATCCTTGAGGCTCACAGGCAAGGCCGGCACATGAGCTACACAACCTGTAACTGTTCTTATGCGAGAAGCAGAAAGGTTTCCTGCACTTTAGGTTAGGCATGGCATATGGCTCCATGAAATTAGCTTGATGTGGTCACACAAAAACAAACCCCTCAGAGTTCCATGTGGTGAGCTCACCTGGCATACTCCTCTTTGGTCTTGTCCTGGGACTGCTGGACGTCCTGCAGCTGCCGGCGTTCTTCCTCGAACTGCTGCGTCACCTTCCGCACCTCCTCCTGCAGCTCCTGGCAGCGGGCCTCCACGTGGTGCATGTCATCACCCAGGGACTTCTTAGTGCTGCGGAATAAAGCCACAGCTGTTGAGAGCAGCCGTCAGAAAGGACGCGAGGATGTCCTCTGGCATGCGGGATGAGTTTGCCATCACCTCTCCAGCTCTGTGGCCATCTCCCCGATCTTCCTCAGTGAGCTGCTGTGCTCCTCCTGCAATTTGGCCACGGCCTCCAGGTGGCGCTCCTCCACGTTCTGCAGCTCCGCCCTTTTCCTGCGAGAGGGAGAGGGGGGCTTGGTCTTGTATAAAAGCACTTTAAAACAGTCCACCTTTATGCACCTTTTATTACTAAATACAACTCTGTCCACACATGCAGGTGTTACTCCCACACTTGACTACTGTACTCATCTTTCATCTTGGAACAAGTAACAAAAATACTTGTGAATAGTTTCTGAGGTTTGGTTTCTGAGGGTTCACTAACATGCAAGTTGCTGCAATTTGCAGCATGTTGTCAAAGTGTTCAGACTGAACTCCAGTTCATTTCTGCACGACACCACGTAAACACTTTAAAGACCTTAAATGAACCTGATGACCAGATTTGATCTGGTCCGCATTTACCCATTTCTGAAAGTGTACCCTCTATGAATGTGGTCCCTGTCCTCCCAGAACACACCACACCCCCCCGTGCTTCCTGACCTGTCCAGCTCAGCCCGGACGTCAGTCAGCTCCCTCTCCAGCTCCTGGTTCTCCTCCTTGCTGCGCTGCTCCTGCTCCTCCAGCAGAGAAAGCTCCCCCAGCGCCTCCTCCAGCTCCCCCTCCAGCTGGCGGCGCTCCTCATCCAGCTCCCTCTGCAGGCGCTCCAGCAGGGCAGCCAGCGAGCCTGACCGCTCCTGAGAGGAGGGAGGGAGAGAGAGAGAGAGGGAGAGAGACCCTTACAATGGGCCTTACCCATCGCCCCTGGCTCCAGGGCACAGCAAATTTAGCACAGGCAATAACGTGCAGAGAAAAGAGCTTCGGAAGCCTAGGGAGTGGAAATCCGAGTGTGTCACACTTGTTTTAAAGCCCATACAGATTCAGTGAATTTTTTGCATGGGGCTGGATCAGGTGACTTACCTTCTCCTCCTCCAGCAGTTTTGCCAGTTCTGCGCGAGCCTCTTCATCGCCCTTTCTCTTCTGCTCCAGCGAGCTGATCTCTGCCTGCAGCTCCTGCACTCTCCTCAGCCCCTCCTCCTGTGTCCTACCTGCACAGAGGAGGCAGTAATGACACCTCATCCACACAGCCTTCTCTCCGCTTAAAGTGAAACGTAACTCAGACAACTGTAATGTACCCCCCCCCCCCACATTCTATAGCAAATAGCGAATTCCTTTTTTGTCGCATCTCCCAAAAAGGTGCCATGGTATAAGCTGAAACCACTGCAAGCTTGATTTGCATTTGATAGCTGAGTTACTAGTTTCATAATGAGCGAGATATTTAGTTAGGACAGCATTATCGATACAGATTTGATATGACTTTCATACAAACTTCACAAACATCTTTGGGAGACAATGCACCATGTGATCTAAGGTTATTTCTGCTGCTCCACAATGGAACTATGTCCCAGTTATGAGTGCAAACAGCCTGAAAGAAGGTCCACACCTCTCTCCTGCTCAAGAACCAGACATCTGTCGTTAAGAAGCGCCACCCTCTGATCCAGCTCCTCCTCCGTCCTCCGCAGCACCTCCCTCAGCCTGGTCAGCTCTTGCTCCTGTTGCGCCAGCGCACACCGGGAGTCCCGTAGCTCCAGCGCATTCTGCTCCAGCTGTTTCTCTGCCTCCACCAGTGCATGCTGGGAGCCCTGCAGCTCACAGCGGCGCTGCTCCAGCTCTCGCTCCTTCACTCCCAATGCATGCTGGGAGTCCTGCAGCTCACACATCAGCTTTTCCGTCTCCCGCTGCTTCTCCCCCAGTGCACGCTGGGAGTCCTGAAGCTCAGAGCTGAGCCGCTCCAGCTCTCGTTCCTTCTCCCCCAATGCATTCTGGGAGTCCCGCAGCTCAAGGCTGCGCTGCTCCAGCTCCTGCTCCTTTTTCCCCAGTGCATTCTGGGAATCCCTCAGCTCTTGAGTGCGCTGCTCCATCTGTTTCTCTAGCTCACTGCAAAGAATTGTGTGATGCTAGTAAGTGGCCAGTGCACATCAGGCCATGTTACAAATACACCAGGTTTTTTTTTTTTTTTGCTTGTTAGCGTTGCCTACTCACATCAAAGGCACAACTACTTCAGAGTAAACAGTATATGCAGTGAAGCTTTGAAATTTGTGCTCACCCGAGTTGAACTAGAGATTCTGAAGTGCTAAGAGCAGCCTTCTCTTTCTCTCGCACCTTCAAACGCAAGTCCTATGGAAGAGGAACCCGTGACCCTATGAATTACTTTCCTTTAAAAGGAGACTAAACAGTACATTTCTTTGAGTACATGCAGCTCATCTCTGAACCTGTCTGTTCTAATATCAAACAAAGTGCAAATGAGGAATGTCTCAACCATCACTCTGTACCAACATAATTGGCAAAAAAAAGGATAGGATTACCTGGATTTCTTCATTGGCTGTATCCAAGTACCCCTGCAACACCTTGATCTCCTCCCTCAGCTCTTGGATGACAGCTAATGAGCACAGAATTAAATTTCACAGATTAAAAACATAGGCATTGTACATACACGCAGACACTTGAGTGCTTGCTAAGTCTGCATATTCTCACCATGCAGTTTGTCCATTTCACTCTCCATCTCCTCATTCTGCAGTTTAGCTTCCTGGCGGAGGTCCTCTGAAGAAGAAAAAAAAAAATCAAAATTGTGAAACACTTTGTGTGTTAAACACCACAAAGTGTTCATCAATCCCTTCAACCGATCTGTGAGACATTACTTACCCAGGTCTTGGTTCCTCTCCCTCAGGGCATCCAGTGTTGCCCTCAGAGCTGCCAAGTCTGTCTCCAGCACCTTCACCTGGCCCTCCGTGCTGATCTTCAGGAAACTCAGCTCCTGCCAGCAGCCAAGAACAGAGCAACACTCATGTGTGTACTGAAAACAGGAGGGAGAAACTACCCAAATACTGCAATCAAAGATATCGGAAGAACTAATCAAAGAAAGACTATCCCACCTTGTCTTTGGCATCTAGTTTATTCTTTGCCTCAATGAGCTCCATGGAGAGAGAGTTAATCCTCTTTTTTGAGCTGTCTGTGGAAAACTGCAGAGGAAAACAGGGATACGATTGATCAAATAAAACGTACACGTGGAACACTTTGTAAAAATGCTTCCTTAATGATGCCATTCCTCAACTGGATTGTGAGTGTGTGGAGCCCTCACTGACATATGCCAGTGCATTTCTGAGACTCAGATGCTTCTTTTTGGCTTAATATTTTTTTTAATAACTTTGTGAATTCTTCTTGTCTGAAGTTGATGTGGAAGGAGGGAATAACAGGTTTAATATTTATCCTGCATCTATGCAAAATCAGCTGGGCCTGGGTACTGTCAATTAACATGCACAGCATGCGTCCAAACTCTTCCTGTCAGGTAAATTTTTAAAGGTCTTGATTGTGGGACCATTGGCACACAGCTTTTAAGTGGAACATTAACACCCAGCTCAATTCTGTAGCACATATAAGGTCCTTACATTGTTAATGCTTTGTTTAGTTTGTAAGCCAGACAGACAAACATACAGGCACAGAGCAATGTGACACCTTGGACTTCAAAAGGTCTCTCACAACACCACCCCTGAAAGGTACCTTGGTCTTCAGGAATTCATTGGCCTTTTTCAGGTCCCCCAGTTGCCTCTCCAGGGAGGCCACGCTGGCGGAGAGCCCGGTCTTCTCGCGCACAGCGGACAGCAGCTTAGCCTCGATCTTTCGCAGCTCCTCCTCCAAGGCCTGGAGCTTGCGGTCCTGCTCCGCCCGCTGATGCACAAGAGACCGGATCTGTGAAGGCATAGGATGAGGACTCGTTATCACGAGACACTGGTGCCATGCTCAAGTGTGTGCCAGACCACCTGGATTTTGCAAGATCTCTCTAAATTGAAATTACAGTATTTGAACTAGACTTAGTAAAATCTTTGCTTTTATACTTTAAAAATGCTAAGAAGGACATACTCTGGACAATGCTGTCTAGGGACAAAAACAAGTTTAATTATCGTGAAAGAAACTTACTCCATGAACTGGACATAAACAACCACCGCCCACGTATACAGAGAAAGACAATATTAGTCGATAACTTCAAATTGCTAATACTTAAGTGCTTGACCAACTAGCCACCTCTTTCTCCAGTAATGTCTGCTGCTTCCTCTGCACCGAATATCCATTCTTGTCCTTCTTCAGGCTGGACACTTCAGCCTGCGGGAAAAGACAGTCAGAACTTAAAAAAACAAGCACAAAAAGTTAAGCTAACAATCATGCTATCCCCATTTGAGATCACAGAAACTGACCAAGCCATCGGCAGACATTGTTCGGCGCATGGGTGAAGTTAGGGCATCTTTCGTAGAAGGTACACCATCAACTGAACCTGGTAGATACGAGCACAGAAGACAACACGTGAGGTTGTGTAGCTAGCCAGGTAATTTTCAGTAGGCAGTTATAACACACCAATCCTCCACCAGTCGAACATCAAAAGCACAGTTACCAGGCTAGCTAAGGTTAAGGTTAACGTCATCTGAACAGTAATGAACTGACAGCTGAACTCACCCGATTTAGCCGATTTGAAGCGCTCGGCTTTATGGAAGGAGACAGCACCTTTTACGTCTTCGTTTCTCACATCATATGAACCTGGTGGTGGAGCGCAGCCTGAAAGTAAAAAAAAAAAACTCAGCTAAGAATTCACCAGCTAGCCACCTACCAAGCACTGTCAGCAGTTAGCCTGAGATACGAACTAGCTAACTTTAGCTGACACAAAGCTGTCTACACTGAGCATCAGACAGCAAGATACCTAGCCAGTCAAATTATGCCCTAAAGCTAGATCGCAATCTGAAATTTCAATACGAACTGAACCTTAACGAAAAGTTAATTTAGTAAACATTAACTTACTAGCTAGCCATGAATAAAAATACATGTATAATAACCACCTTGCTAGCTAAATAACTAGCTAACGTTAGCCGTCTGCGCTATGTTCTGGAACAAGCTTGGCTGACGTTAGATAGCCCACTAGCTAGACTGTCAAATAGTTAGGAAACAAACTTACCGACTCGCTCATTAAATCTTTTCAGTGGTGCTCTTGAAAAAGACATAATGGGGTTTGTTACTATATTTTAAGCAGAAACGTCCGTGACTGTGTTTAACGTTACTCGCTGACTCGGCCAGCTAGCTGGCTAGCGAACCTAGCTATATTTCCCTATACACGCAATACAAAGCAGAAAACACCAAAACATGAAAAAAAGTTTTAAGTTGTCCGCTGAAATTTTAAATAAGACGTCATATCCAATCAGAAAACGTAAGAAGACACAGTTTAAATTTTCAGCCAATCAGTGCTATGCAAGGCGGAAACGGTTGAGTTCCTTGCAGTGTTTTGAATTCAACTATTCCGACCAATCAACGGGGAGGAAGCTACAACGTAAACCACTCTGACGACAACGCACGCTCTATTTTGAGCACATAAGTAGTGATTTTGTTTAATATGACGTTATCTTTATTTAAGGTGTACAAGTCCCTGTATGCATATTTATGTTTTATTATGCGCCATGTAGCTGTACCTACATTTATATTGTCCACAGCTGCATTGGCAAACACCGTTTTTATTCTCTTTGGGAAAGAAAGCACTGAATTCAATTGACAGCCGACCACTGATCGCAGTAGAGCCGAAAGGACATGGTCTTCATGTAGAGCTATTAGAATGAGCTCATGCAGAAGACTTTGTTTATAGCACTGTTGTTTCCTCCTAGTTAACAACTGGTTGTTACAGCGACAAAGTAGGCTATAACGCGAGATTAAAACTTTGCCCGAACTTATTTCACTCATTGTTGGCTCTGATAGTCAACTCTCCCAAAACAGTTATTTTGGTGATTGCCAAACAACACTAACATTAGGTGAGTAATGATAGGCTTCAGAAATGACCAAAAAGATTACAGATCCAAAAAGCTGTAAATAAATTCAAATATCTCAAGAGTAGTATCTAAATGTCTATTGAAGTCTACCTGTCCCGATGGTCACAAAAGCCATGCCACTTGGATCACAATTACACATCGCGTTCTGCTTTTAAGAAAACCTGAGCCAACTGCATATAATGTTGCAAAAAAATATACGATCATTCTTATTATACTGGCTGTTTAAAAGCTCTGCTCTTGATAATGAAGCAGTCCACTCATAAGAAACAATTTAAAACAATACTCACTTAAGTGCAATAGTAAATAATCAATGAAAAAGGTTACAGATGTGAACACGATGCATGTCTTTGTTAACTACTACCGCACTTAGTACATGAACTACTGCAGTTTAGCTAAGTGTCGGGATGGCGATTAACATGACAGGACTGAGAAAGGCACTTTGTACAGAAAAATGCAGCCTTCTCGAGGCCCGAGGAGGCCTTAAAATCGTGAAAACATAAAAAACCACAGGGGAAATACAGCATCAGTTATCACAGACATTCCAAAATAATTACCAAGAGTAAAATTATTTTATGTCTGAATTTAGTTAAGGAAATTGACTGTACAACCACATTGCAGCTCACACAGCGCCAGGAATTCCCATGGTGACATTCAACTAATACACGAGTCATGTTGTGTTTACTTTGTTTAACAATATTCTAAAAAAAAAAAAAAAAAAAAACTTTGCAGTTTAAACAACAATGGTTATGTTCTACTTGTTAAGAACTTAGCAGTAAGTCCTTCTTGATAAAGAAACACATTTAAACCATAAACTTACCCCCTCATTTGGAACTCTGCCTTGTTAAGAAACATTGTATTAACATCAACTCTTCCTGGAGGAGAGCCTAATACTATATTTAGGTTTTTTAAACCTATTAAGATTCAGTGCTTAAGGACAATTTGACAGCATGCTAAATTTAAATGCTAATGAATAAGTGGGTATTGAAGAGTTGTACTGAAGGGTGTAAGGATCTATATCTGGAAAAGTTCCATGCTCAGCATTTCTGAATACAGATGAGGCTAAAAATTAAAAATGTTTCAGCACATTGCCTTCATCAGGGAAAAGGTGTGCTAAAAAAGAGAAGTTTTAGAGTTACATCTAGGCCATCTCAGGTTCATAAAAAAAGAGCATATCCATTGTATTAAGCAAGTGCAACCAGAGCTACTATACCCAGAAACAGGCATCTTCATGTTGTGCACCCAGGACGCACTGATAGATATAAAACCTTCAATCATGTTTGAGTTAGACGTTTTTATTTCATGGAAATACAACATTATTTCAGTTCCTCCAATGGACTGCTTGTTGTGTATTTTTTCCATTATATTCCAGAACATGATCACTCGTACAACAATATGAACAAAACCTGATGTCACAAATAGAGCCATGACAACATTAAATTACACCTGCCATGCTAAGATTTTAAAATGACGCGTCATCGTTTTCACTTTTTTTTCTTCAATTAACACGTTCACCCCTGAAAGGAAAAAAAATAAGGTGTAATGGTATTAATAAATACAGTTTAACGCACAGTGGAAACCACTACTTTCAAAAAATATAAAAACAGTCAAAATTCCTTAAAATCCAAACTTAAAGAAAAGAAGCTAAATTAAGACTCAGGAGACACATTGGAAAAAAAAATAAAACTTCACAACAGAAGCTGCCATGCATTTTTAAGACTTTTTGACTCTTTCCCAAAATGTTTTTTTCTTTAATGGAATATAAAATGGAAAATATATATAGCATAATTTGGTAACACTGAAAGTAAAGCGCCAATGATAAATACTGACTTGTTTCCCCTCATTGATTGCTTTTCCTTCTGGGGGTGAAAAGGTAACAACCCAAATTTACCCAAATTCCCACTGACCTCCAGTTTGTACCATAACAGGGGAATCTGATTGGTCTCCAGTTGTCATTGACTACTGTTCATCTCCGCCCACTTAAATATTTCTGTTGAGTCTAATTTTACATGTGTGCATCTATTTAGACCTTTCTGCTAGCAAGAAGTATCTGGAATGATTTTGTCTGGATAAAATGTAGCACACCTTTCTCTGATGGGGGAGTTGGAAAGGGGGCAGCAATGCCACGGTTTTTGCATATGTAAAGAATAAGAATATAAAACTGTTTACAGACAAACAGCATTAAGAATCTGACTTGCAAAAATAGATGACATCTAGTCAGAAGTAGGACCAACATAGTATGAAGGTACAGGTTAAATTATCAATACTTAAAAAAACCCCTAACAATTACAACACTCAATACTTCACTTCGCAATACATCAGTGGAATTTACAGCAGTGGAGAGGAGGTGCATCGTTGCCCTCAATTCTAAAGCTGGAGAAAAGCTGGAAAAAGTACAATAAATAAAAGCAACAAAGCAAAACAGGTGTGATCCCGCTGTCTACTCATTTTCTCTCTCATATATCTCATCTGTGGTTATGTATACATGGATTTGTGGGGACTGTTATTTACACTGTGGTGACCCCAGCGTGGAGGTCATCCTGTGGGCTCAGAGCCTTGTGTGTCAACACTAACATACCGTACTACCATACAAGTTCCCTCTCTGTACAGTACAGCATCTTTTAAAGCACCAGGACACATATTATGACAGGCCATCCTTTTTAATCCTGTATATATATTTTGCTCCAAGTTTTGAAATCATCTGAGTCAAGTTTTATATTATTATTATTATTATAATTATTATTATTATTACACAGCTGTAAGGTATCAAGGTATCATCGAACAGGGGGAAAGCTATTATCAGTTTCTCTGCCAGTTTTACTTCAATCATTCAGGTCTGGTAGACAAGGGTTACAGTGACGGATCTCAGACCTATTTCTGCTTTGTCTTGATGGCTGAGTGCATCTCATTTTGACAGCTTGGGACAGCACTGGTGAAATGATTCAAGGCAACGTTTGCCCTCTTAAAACATTAAGTCATGGGCCGGAGGAGGGGTCTGTGTATGTTACGCAGAACCAGAGGAAACAAACAGGAATCCAGTCCATGTGACACAGCACTACTTCTACTGTTTGACAGTGATGTCAATGAACTCATTTTTTCTTAGGTAAGGTTTAGAATAAAATTTTATACTTGGGATAAACAACTGATGGATTTGCAATGGTGAGGGGCATGCAGTTCAAAATATTTTGTTACACTGACGCAGCATTAAAATAATGAAATATTAATTAGGATATTTACAGAAAGAAGGTTTTTGAGGGGCTCCAGTCAACACAATGAGCTTAAATATAATGAAACATTAAAATAACAACATAATTAAGTTAAACAACTAAACCAACATCTTTTATATCATTTAGGGTGCTGATTCAAAAAGTAGTCCCAAAGTCTTTTGTCCTAAACTTTAACCAACAAAATCATAATTTGGTTCCCAGAACACTTACAAAGTTATACAGGCAAAAAACGCTTTAATGAAGTCTTTTAATCAGTAAACTTATACTGAATATGGCCCCACTTTTCTTCTGTGTGTTGACTGATTAATTAATGAAATTTGATCATGTCTGCTTCAGTAAGCATTGGCTGAGGATGCGGCTCTACCAACTTCTGAAATCCACTCTGCTGCCTCAAGGGAACTTGTGATAGTATTTCAACTGCTAGTTTCTCTTTTTTCCCCTCAACGCTCTGAACAACTCATAATAGATTAAATCCTTTTCCTAAAAATAAAACAAGCAGGGAAATGCATGAGCCCCCAGATTTGAGGGGGGTATTGAGTGTTCATGGTTGTATGGTCACTGGCACTGGGGGCTACCCCCCCTGATGCCGCAGGACAGCAGCCATGGCAGAGCCAGTCCTTATTTTGCTTACATTTATAAGGACTGGCATACATGCATTCACACAAAGGGGAATGAAGGAAAAGGTGAAAACTGCATGACCCTCAAAACCAACAAGGTGACGAGTTCTGTTCAAATGGGGGGTCAGGACTAGAGAGGAGGGGGGTGTAGCGGTGTGCCTAGGAGATGACAGGAGGCTTGACTTCAACAGGTGGTGGCCAGGGACTGGTGTATAGGGGGCTGGAAACAGCGAACGTGTTCTACGGTGGAACTATCCGTCTCCACGGCCTTCATGTACTTGTTGAGGATGGCGAAGATCTCGTTGTTAAGAATTTGGTACTTCCTGATGCGGTCGGCCATCTTCTTCAAGGGCTGCGCAGAGGACAAGGAGAGAGACTTCAGTGTCACGTCTTATTCAGCATCAGTATGACAACCTGTGATGTTTATATTCTGTATCTCTTATTGCAGAGGACGAGGAGACATTCACAAATAGTTTACTTAAATTGAATTTAGAAGGTGAGATACAAGAAACAGACATAAATGTGTTTGCTATTTAAAGATAACTCTGTTTCCAGTAACACATTCAGTTTGCCAGGAGTGCCATACCAGGTGTTCAATACTCTGTTTATGAGTTAAGGCAACAAAACCAGTGTTTCAGTATAGAAGGTAGGCTCAACATATGGTCAACAACCAATGCTTCGCAAAAAAAATTACAACTATCAGCAGTGAAACACAACAGTTGTTCAATGCCTAACCAGTTTTGTCTTCTCCAATACATAACATTAAGAATTGCTGGTGTTAGATGCGGTGTAAAGTTAATACCAAGGTAAGGCCCCTTGCTCCCTCCCTGTGTCACCTGACCACACCTACTGGCATGACATGAAGTCACACCCCTGTATAAAGACAATGGCAGGTACAAGCCACAATCCAATCCCCATTCCTCCTTATTACCATGTCAACAACACCTTCACAAACTCAAGTGTATTGTGTAGAGGTGGGATATAACTTCACATCAATTATTCATGAATGCGAAAGACTGAAAACAGAAATTCAGTTCAGCACTGAGGACCGGCTTAACCATGCTGCCCTTGTAAGTGACATGTTTTCCAATCTCACAATAACAGGAACAGTATCAATTTCCTTGCATATTGTATATTAAATGTTTCTAATTTAAATCCTAATATACACAGAAGTTATTCAAATATGTTCATTCCTAATTTTGCTTTAATGTCACTGTAATTAAGGCTGTTGACTAGGATGACATGCTAATGACAAAAAACGACAAGAAACTAGCACCCCATCAGGAAAGTGTTTGGTAAAATTTGCAATAAACTGTGTCCAAACAAGTACAGAGAAACAGAGTGCAAAACAGGCAACAGAATGCAGCTGAACAGGAATTATCAGTTTGGTATGTCTGTGTGAACGGTATGTGCAGAATTAGAGTGTGTGCGTCTGTGTCTGTGTCTGTGTGTGTGTGTGTGTGTGTGTGTGTGTGTGTGTGTGTGTGTGTGTGTGTCTGTTTACAGTATACACCCACCACATTCTTGATGATCTCGTCCTTGCCGTCCTGCCTCTGGACCTTCAGCAGATGGTAGCAGAAATCAAAGAGGTCAAAGCGTCGCTGCTGACCCAGCAGCACGATGATGGCGCAGCCGGCCCAGTTCAGCCCGTCTCCAAAGCACTGCCTGTTCGGGCACAGCACAAGCATCCTTTACCGGACTGGACCGGAACCGACCGCAGCGGTGTGTCACTCGCACTGCAAGCTCACATCTCAGCTTGTGAAACCCTCAGATCACAATCAAGCGTTTTTTTTTTTTTTTAAACAGGCCTTTGCAAGCTGCCAGAGAGGGACTATGGGCAGGCCGTGAGTAAGGGTGAGGTCCTTTCGTTGGCTCCAACTGTTTCACCCTTTCAGCGAGTATGCATTGGCCTTGGATAGACTGGCATCTTACTCAGGGCAGGTTCTTGCACATCATGCCATTTCACACACAGAATCTGGGAAAAGGTCTGAGCCTGCATGGCTGCCCAGAATGCCTATATTATGGATCTACTTTCTTTCTTATTGGGCGTGCTGTACATAGCTTCCCAGAATTCCTATATCATGCTTTCCACACCTTCGCTCTCATTCGACACGCTGCGCGCGGCTGCGACGGGCGACACCTACTCTGCGGTGAACTCGTGCGTGCCCACGGGGATGCAGTAGACGAACTGCATGGCGCTCCAGAGCCGGTGGAACTCCATGCACTCGTCCACGTGCATGACGCCGTTGGTGGGCGGCGGCCCGCGCCACACGGCGTCCTGCAGGTAGCTGCGGATGCGCGTCAGGATCACCTCGAACATGGAGAGGCCGCAGCACAGGCGCTCCTTCGTCAGCAGGTCGCCCTCGCGCGCGATCGCGATTTGCTGCGAAGACAAGGGAGAGCCGGGGCGGCGGGCGCCCGGGCGACGGTGAGGCGCTAACAAAGACGACACCCTCGGGCGAAGCGCGTCAGCCTCACCTGCCGACATCTAAAAACGGCAACTGTAGCATGAGCGGAAGACAAGAGCATAAAATGGCTTCTGAGTGTTTTCAAAAAAGCAGTAGCCGTTTTGTTTTGCGGTTCTGTTGAAAGGCTTGCGCCTTTTTTTGTGAGGGAAAGGGGAAGTGAATTAGGCATATTTTTCTTGATTTCTCGCTTTCTTTGTTTTGGGGCGACAGACAGGATGTCGGGTACGGGATGAATCCAGACGACACACCCTTATGAACAAACAGGGTGTCAGGTGTCAGCGACATCCATCTGACACAGGCTAATTAGACCTTCCCACAATGAACCACTCAGCTGTGAGAGGGAAACGCTCCAAAGCCACTCCAGTCCCTGTAGGCAGTGGTGGCAGAGAACAGTGCTGGTGAGGGGAGATCGGGGTTCCACAGGGACAGAGCAGGTGGTAATGGACTGCTTATTGAGAGGTTCTGCTTACCCCTGGGAGTCTGTGGGATGGGGTGAAAGAGGTGACAGAGAGGTGGGGCTCACCTGTGGGGTTCCCAGTCTCTCAATCAGGGGAACCAGGTGAAGGGGAGCATACTTTGCTTCCAGCCTCTTCATTCTCACCTCCAGACGCTCCCCCTCTACAGAGAAAAATGCCACATAAAAACCAATCTGTTAATGATACTCATCCAAGTACCTACGGTAATGCTATGTTAATAATAAGATGTTAATAACAACCACATTATCATAGTCTCACAGATGGACGGTGGCAGGAAAAATAACCAGCTAAAAACCGATTACTGTTATCACAGATTGTATTTCCATGTTTTTATGTGGCAAACATCCACCTCACCCTTTTCAGTCTCTGTAACTGACAAAGTCATCTGAAATGTACCTTTGTCTATTAACACAATTTTAAGGGATCATGGAAAAATAGTCAGCCTTTTTCCAGATGAGTAAAATGAGTAAAATCAGTCACCTTTGATGTAGACCCTGGGGAGTATGTTCTGGAAGGGGGCAGCGTGCAGCAAGTCGCACACTTCTTCCTGGGACTGCGTTTAAACAACATGGAGAAAGAGACTGAACACTGTGAGTCTAAATACCATACCAACACAGAGCTCTCAAAGGGGTGTGCACGTCAGGTACACTGCTCTTTCTGACAAGCACATGCTCACTCACACGCACATTCACTGGCACACACACACACGCTGGAACATACATCCACAAATATTCATGAAAAATGTGACTAAACTGTGATCAGGCCGCAGCTGTGAAATGACAAACAAAACCAAAAAAAATGGGCAGGTGCTGTCGTGCGTGCAATGACATCATCTCCCCCAACTCAGAGATCGGCTGGCACCCAGCGATCAAGCCTGCCACACACCGCCCACACTAACTCATCACCATGGAAACGACCCCCCTGGTGGTCATCTCTGTGCAGTCTTAGGCATTGGTTAATATTTTAATCTCTTTATGTACGACAATGACACCATACAGGTACAGACACACACGCACGCATGCACACACATCCACACACACAGAAATGCACATGAAGATGCAAAGATGCTTAAAACATTTTTCTTTTGCATCTGAAGGTGCATCATGTGTTTAACAGCTGACTACATTGGTAAAACTGTTTATAAGCAGCTTTTGTAACACATCCTTGCTGGAGTAGCCTAGAGTTTCATGTCTGATGCTTAGATGCAAAAGTACTAATGCCTGTGCAAACATACTGAATCCAGCTAACCAGTTAAAACTTTCACCAGCTGGCTTGTCACATCCCTGTGCAGATTTCAATGTGTCACTAAGTCAGGAACTCCTGCTGATACAGGAGATATGAGAATACAGAATACAGTGCCTGTACACATACACAAACACACACACACACACACACCCGCCTGTTCATAAACACAGAGATGGACAGCCTTCACTTTCTCATCCACCAACACACAGTCATTAGTTTAAATCATGTATCCAAGCACTAGAACCGCAGGTTCTTTGTTTATAGTCTAAACTGTAAAAACATCTGCAGAGTTAATCCATAATTCTAAAAGCCACAGCTCAGGTCTGAAAGGGACAATATGAATAGTATTAATAGGGATACTATTAAGTTGTGGATCTACGTGTTCCACCCAGAGCCTCCTATTTGTCAAACTGTGTATTGTACAGGTATAGTCTTAAAAGTAGGAGTGAATAATCTTACATCTAAAGGACTGTGATTACTTATCCACTGCCAGCATGTATCCAACAGTACCTCTGCAATAGCACATTACTGCTGTGCCCTGAGCTGATATCCACCACCCAACTAGTCAGGTCTGAGTGGCAAGACATGGCCATTGACACATAGAGGAAAACACTCATACAGCTAGTGAACAGGAACCCAAGAGACAACCAATTCCCACAGCCTTCACAGTGAATAATTTCCTTTACAGGTATTGGCGAAGACACAAACCGACAGAAATCACGAAGGCTGATGAAATCAGCATGCAAATGGCCAGCCAATCCACACAATGCCGATGCACACAAACAAACAGACAGAGAAGAAATACAAGACAAGCACAAACTGATAAGAAACCCACAATAAATGCAACACGGAAGCAGCAGTGCATCAGGGCAAGACATTGCAAACAGTCAGAAAGAGATGATCTGTCGTTGCCATGGAAGCCAGGGATATTGAGAAAGGTCTAGTTTATTCTGCATTCACTGAATCTGGTAAGTCCATTAAACCTGATTAAATGATTGATGACCCACTGTATCAGTTTCATAAAGGTGCGACATCTTGTTTTGTTTTTTTTTTTTTTTTCTGTTTCTTCTTAAATGACAACCCGGCGATCAAACAAAAGCCCCTGGATAATATTTCTCACAGGTAATAAGCACTCAAACATTCCTTGTTTCCATGGCAGCCCTACGGTAAAGTTGAAGTAAGAAATGAACCAAGTGATAAAAAAGCCAGTGAAACCAATATGTGATTGATGTGTGTTGTGCTGGTGTCACCATGGAAATGACCTAAGTCCTTACCACCTGTAGCAGTTGCCAGCGTGTAATGAGAAGAGTTTCAGGAAGAGTCAGTATCAGTAACACGCCCCATACACATATACTGAGACACACACACGCATACAGAGACATACACACACGCACATGCGCATACACACATGTGAACCACCTGTTCCCCTTCACGGTTAGTTACAATCCTGCAGATGAGTAGTCAGAAAGTGTAGAGCAGGAAAGTGAAGTAAGTTTCTCAGGTGAAGGTGAGAACATGATTAACAGAAACGCTCTTTTCTGTTCATCAAAATAAACAGCTTTATAGAAGAAAAAAGAAACAAAATTGGCTGGCAGCCAATATCTGTTTTAAAGTGGTTTGCATCACGCTGTCAGAAAATAAACATACAATACTGTATAGACTGAATGTTGCATGCCTGGTCACAGACATGACCACATGAGAAAATGACCATACTGAGTCAGAATGTCTAATTAAGGCCTTAACTTGGTTGGGTTAGGGAGCCACCAACAGTCATTACTCCATCCACCACCGTTTTCAATAAAATCTTTTAATATTGTCATAGTTATAATATTGCTATACATGGCTGAAAAAGACTAGAGGTGTTCTTACAGGTCTAGGATATTGCAACACTGCACATTACACATTATTTTTAGGGAGTTTGTAAAAAGGCTAATATCATATTACGGGTATTAATCTATATTTATCCCAATGATCACGCATGTCTATGAAAAATAATTCAGCAAAAAATAATTATTCAGATCCTAACTACAGGATTATTCATAATTGGGAGCAATACAGAACTACATACAGACTAAAAACCCCTGGAGATTTTTCTGATATATCAGTAAACAAACCTTGGTTAATTTATTGCCTTTAATGACCTTTACACATAAATATGAAATGATCAATGCATTTAGGTCCATTTAGGTCCTCTATTCTACGTGGTGGATTCCCTGCCCTCCACTGTATCAGATGTCCTACATCCACATTGTCTGCTTTTTCGCTGTTTTATCTGCGTATACAAAGTTGTCTAAGTTGTTTGTTTTCTGCCTAAACCATGTAACTGGCAATACCTGCCATATGTCTATCTGTAAACTACAGAAGACCGACTGTTCTATTAGGCTCATGGCAACAGAGATGGTAAACCCATCCCAGGCAAAGTGCTGGGCGTTACCTGGAGGAGTTTAGGCTCCTCATACAAGAACAAGCGCTTCAGGGAAAACATGGACCTAATAAGACAGGGGCATCCTTGCCTCCTGCCTGGAGACGGGGCCGATCTGAGAGAGGCTCAGCACCACGGACAGCGTGTGCCTCACTGGAGACCCCAGGCGCCGGGCAGAGCGCGTGTCCTGTCTGTGCCATGCGTGTGGGTTAACCCCCAGGTCAGGGGCGTAAAGGGGGGGGGGGGGGGGGGGGGGGGGGGGGGCGGGGAGGGGCTCACCAAGGCTTGCTCGATCAGCAGGCAGAAGAGGATGGCGTTCCCCACCTCCCTCAGGCTCTGGAAGACGTCCGTCTTCAGCTCGGCGTACTCGATGATGTCCTTCAGCTGGTGGTGGAAGAACTCCAGGATGCCTGGCGAGACACGCACCCTCGTCACACGCGCCTCCCTCTCCATCAGGAGGAGACCAGTTCTCTTCACCGCAGATCGGTTTGCTGCTCGTTTCAGTTTCGGTGCTTCCTGACTGCAATCTGACTCAGCAACCCCCGATCACCACTGGGGACAACTACTTGGCTGGCCATGCTAAAATAAATGTTAACTGACAATGCTATAGTCCAGCAAGCATTAATCTTACCTGTAGGCCCTTTGACAGGTAAAATCATCTGACAGTGGTCAGGTAAACAGAGCATTGACTTCAGCTGCAGATTGACTGACAGGTAATCTCACTTGCCAGTGTTGAGGTAAAAACAGTTAAAATATTGCCTGCAGACTGACTGACAGGAAGTCTCACCTCACAGTGCTCTGGTAAACACTGCGATTCTTACATCACAGTGCGCCCGTAGACATCACAGTATTCTTACCTGCAGCCTCACTGACAGGAAACCTCACCTCACAATGCACAAGTAATCTGACCCCGAAGGCTCATAGAAACCAGCTACCTTGTACCTTGTCTGGCCAGCTATTGAAACTTGGTCATGCAGCACTTCTAATATTGTGACTCCGTGTATGGCTTTCGCTTGTGTTGTACTCTGCCTCACTTGTAAGTCGCTCTGGCAAATGAATGAATATATAAATGTAAACGTACATAAAGGCAGCCTGCAGAACAGCTTGGAGGTGTCCTTACCTGGAGATCCGTACTCATGGCGTGGTAGCCGGCAGATCTTGGGCATCACCTCTATAAGAGTCTTCACATATTGGAGGATTGTGCCTTGCAGCTGAGACAACGGGAGCAGGACAGCAGGAGAAAGAAAAGTAATAAAATTCTTTCTTCGCATCAAAAAGACAATCCTGTCCAAATGGCCAAAGTCCACAGCTTGTGAAAAGAACACTGCCCGTATTAATCAAGTCTGGCAAGAACATATAAAAACCACAGCATATTACGTACATGTTTTGGATGAAGGTGTCTTCATCAAGATATGACTCTTGTTTGCTGCTGTTTTTTTTTTTTAAATACATGTTTGGTGTACCGTCAGGACCCTAGAGAGCTTCCTGCACACTGCACGTGGAAATGGCCTCTCAGACACTGAAAGAGTGTGAGAGGGTAAAAACGCAGACGGACAGATCATACCAGGCTTTTGACAATCTTGAGCAGCTCCTCCATCACCACGGCGATTCCCTGGTAACCCAGAAGGCGGCAGATGGTCTTGAAGTGTGGGGGGCCCACAAAGTTCCTGTAGGAGCTGTAGATGTGGGAGTAGGCGATGTTCAGGGGCTGTGAAGAAAGAACCAATGGCACAATATCAATTAACGGCCAGTTACATAACACAGTGATTAGCTTCATGTAGAGAAGAAGGAAATGGAAGACGCATTACATAACATAATTTCCATCCAATAACCCATGAGTGAGTCTGTTATAGTGTCACATTCAGTTATATGGCTGAAGCTTGCATATGAAAGTTAACACAGGAGTGTAGGCTTACCTTAGTTTCTAGGTCAGATTGTGCAACATAACTTGTGGTGGGGCCTGAATAATGTTATGCTCACACTCACTGGTCTGGGAGTGTTGTTACCCTGCTCTCACACTGTTGCTCATTCAGCTTGAATGGATACACTGTTATTTTGTGCTGATATTCATTCTGGGTAAGAGCATCTGCTAAGTGAATGAATGTAATGTAATGTATAAGAATGACCAGTGGCTCTGTTGCACAGTGAGAGGCCAGAGGGGTGTGGATGGGGTACCGTACCTTGGACCCGTACAGGTAGTAAGGCTGAACATTGGCTGGTTTATCCCTCTGAGGCTCCTGGGTAAAGGGAATGGCTGTCCTTACAAACCTGAAAAAAACAGTATCATTACACGGGTTACATACCGTTGGAAATAACAGTGTTACCAACAATAATCACAGTTCCCAAGTTCAACCAACTGTAGTGCATCCCTGAGAGATGAACACACATGTCCTGGCATACACGCCTGTGCACACACACAGGCAAGCCACACACATACATACAATCACACACCACAAACACATTCACACCCACCAGCAGTTATCATCATGCCCAGTGTGAAGGAGAGCCTTCACCACTTCCCCCTAGACCAGGGGTGTCCAAACCTCTCCTGGAGGACCACTTGTCCTGCATGTTTTAGATCTCTCCCTGCTCCAACACAGCTCATTCAAATGATCAGTTTGTTATTCAGTAGCTTCAGGAGTTTGTTACGAATTGATCATTTGAATCAGCTGTGTTGGAGCAGGGAGAGATCTAAAACATGCAGGACAAGTGGCCCTCCAGGAGAGGTTTGGACACCACTGCCCTACAGACTAAATGTTAATTGTCAATAAAGTGTTATTTGTGTTCACCTGTGTTAATTTGTATGAGGACTAGCCTATTGGCTAACTGACAAGACACACCTTACTAATTGAAGGCAGATTAAATACAGGTGTGGCTGCAGAGCAGGAAAATGGCTCATTTTGTCCCTGCTGGTGGTTGGTGTAGGCTGGTTTCCTTTCTTTTGTTTGTTGAGTTTAAAAAAAAATGATTGGTTCTTTTAACCTTTGCTCTTTTTGGCTCATTTATGGGAGAAGAAGTGTCGGCCAGCTTCCCTACACCCAGGTTAAGATAACTGTAGTGCATCCCTGAGATATGGATACACACGTCCCAGGATACACTCACACACACACCCACAGCCACACATCTCCACACCATACACACATTCACACACACAGACACACATGCATACATCTCCACACCTACACCGACCTGTTGGTAGAGCCGTTGTAGCAGTAGTTTGGCAGGAAGTCGAAGTTGAGCTCCCAGAAGACGTGCAGCGTGATGCGCCCGTAGGGGGCGGAGACGTTGTGGTTGGCCTCGCGGAACATGGCGTCAAAGCTGTCCAGGGTCATGTGCTTCGACAGCAAGCGATGCGTCAACCGGTTTATTTCCAGCAACCACTCCAGCTCCTACAGAGGAGAGAGGGAGAGGAGAAGAGAGGGGCAGAAGAGGAGAAGAGAGGACAAGAAAAACAGCTTCAGATAAAGGGGTACAGAGAAGGAGTCACAGAGTGGAGCTGGTTTGCGGCCCACTCTGCTACTCCCAAACTGAGTAGCCCTGAGGATGGCTGTATACTGGCGTCTGTATCAAATGGTCAACTCACCACAATAGAGGTGAGGTCCTCGCTCTCGAACCGGCTGATGGCCTGGTCGAGGGACTTGTACATGGCTGCTGAGATCCTCTGGGTGATGAGCCGGTTCAGGTCAATGGAGCGGCCCAAGAGCTGTAAAAACAGGACAGAGGATCCGATCAGAAACAACATGGAGTCACGAGCTAAAGCAGCTATCTGACACCACCGAGAGAAGGAAAAACTGGCACCTCACAGACGCGAAATATGAACTATGACACCTGTTTGAAGTGTGAACAGTGCCTGTAATCTGCAGACAGAAATGTGGCTTTAATGCAGATGAACAAATAATTTCCACTCTTCAAACACTTTCAGCTGGATTGAAGCTGGACACAGAGATGGAGGTCTGTCCACTCAGCCTATCCGCTAGAATATATGACCAATTTTATTTTTATCGGTCACTAGCCATAATAAAATAGTTACAAACAGCTGTATTCTGCACACTTACAACTGTGTGTAGAAAAAAGATTATACTTTCGGTGTATGCTGGTCTCGTGCACAAAGTAACAGCTGGCCATTATGTACATTGTGGTGTGGTGTTATGATTTCATATGACAAAATAAAGTAGTACTGAGAAGCACTTATGCATAATATATTTATTACATCCGAGAATCTGAATCCGTCAGGGAGCAGCAATCATCAGTGAAGCAAAGCCCTGCTCACCTGCACATGTCTTTGCTTCAGGAGAGTCTCGTAGCGGTTGGAGGGCGGGTACGGGATGATCACGCCGTAGTTTTTACACTCCGCTCGGAAGCGCTTGTCAAGCAGGACGCTGAGGAACGAGACGCAAACCACCTGTCAGTCCAGGCACCATCGTGTTTTTTGATTCCCTTTATGTGACACTCCAGCCTCCACCATGGAACTGCTAGTGAAAAACAGACCAAATCTCGGCAATGTTCCTACCTCCCAGCCATTGCTTTGTAGTAGGCAAATATCTGATCTGCCAACTTGTAGACAAACTGGTCAAAACATAGATTCACCTGCAAAGGAAAAAAAATGTTACTAGTAAACACTATGGTGGTGAAAATTACAGTGAGGATTCAGTGCGGTGTTAGGGGTTAAGGCTGAATGCTAGTATCACTTTTATGGCTTGATTTTCCATCACAATCAACACGAGTGAAAAGAAGCCTGCAGATCAGCAAATCAATCTACAGAAGATAAAATCGTCAACAGAAGATTGAAGATCAGCAAATCGACCCACAACCAACAATCCCACTTTACCTCGGCTTCGATCTCATCGTACAGGAACTGCTTCTTGAACTTGGTCAGAGCGTAGTAACCACTGTCATTGTACAAGTCCAATGGATACAACACATATCTGGACAGCACACAAAAACAGGCCCGAATTTAGACATGCCAAGGACAGCCAACTCAACTACTCTCCACATGTCAGTCTGCAGAGGAGACAGAAATTCAGCACTGCCGGGTATAGCGTGTGCAGTCCTTACTCCATCATGGAGGGCTCCTTGGTCTCCAGGATGTGGTCGGTGAGGATCCAGGGCATGGACATCTCAATGGGGAACTGGATGCGCCGGCCCATGGTCAGCTCCAGGAAGAACTCCCGGAACCACAGCTGGGACAGGTCGCAGCACTGCTGCAGGGCCTCTACACGGGGGAACACACCAACTCACTGATTTCAGCCAATCACAGTGTCTAGCTGCGCACATCAACGTCTTCCGATTGGTTCTTGTCAGCCAGTGATTGACAGCTGAGTTCCAGACACAGGTGAGTTTTATTCGAATGACACACATTGACCCCTGCTGGTGCTTTCCCCAGAGTTCTTACCGCTAAAGTTGAGCAGGTGGGTGAAGAAGAAAGACTGCTTGTGGAAGTCCTCGATGGCCTGCACTATAGGGCCGTCCAAACTGCTGCGCAGCGTCTTCTTGGAGCCACTCTTATCTGCGATCAGGGACTCCAGCATGGTACGTACCATGTACAGCTGTGGGGGGGGGGACAAACAGCAAACAGGTCAGGACACAAGTCCCTCCTCACAGTGGACAAACCACCCCCCGACCAATTGGGCTGCACTGATCCTGTCAGCTTACCTGTGTACTGGAAGGCCCCACAGCTCGGCGAGGCACTTTAATGTCAAATCCCCCCTTGGGATCCTTCTCCCCTCGCAGGCAGGGGTCGTTGGGCGGCTCCCTCGCCCCCTCCCAGTCACAAATCGTCTTCCGAATTGCCTGGAGGACACTGGGGGAAACCACGGAGGCATTTGAACATTACGACATGAATACTACATCATGTGGAAAAATCACATAAAACCGTGATTAACATCACACCGTTTTTGGTGCCATCTTTGACATACTGACACAAGTGCTTCCTTGTACAAAATATGTAAAATAATTACAAACAAATACATGCAGGTAAGCTTAAGTCATAAGCACAGGACTCGTGTCACATCTCACTTCACCCAGTGGATTGTGGGTACCTGATGAGGACGTTCTTCTTCTTGCGGACTGCCTGCCGCAGCGGCTCCCTCAGTGTCATCTGGGCGAAGTCCTGGAGGGCGGCGTAGATGGTGTTGCGGATGGCCTGGTTGAAGACGCTCTCCATGCGGCCCATCAGCACCTGCAGGCCCTTGATCATGGCGATCACCTCCACCAGGGCGAACTTCTCCTCGCTGGTGTAGTTGTAGCGCGTGGCACGCTCGTACTCCTCGGCTGTCCCGGGACAGTCCTTGTTGCAGAACTTGTCGGTGGGGTGCACCAGCTTCCAAGAGTACTGCACCCCGCAAAGAGAGACGAGAGGGAGGGACAGGTGAAGAGACAGGAGATGAAAGAAAAAAGACAGAGGAGAAAAGAGATTGACATGGAGAGGGAGAGAATGAGAGAGACAGAGAGAGAAAGAGAAGGGCAAGCGAAGACAGACAAGATGCAAAAGAAACAAGACAGAGGGGATGGTAGAGAGTGAGAAAGACAGAGAAGGAGAGAGACTGATTTATCTGCCATCAAGAGGTTCTGCCAGTTACCAAAGGCTGTGGATCACAACAGATGCTGAGACACAGCTACGCCAGCGGTACAGGCGTAGTCCGCGGTGATACAGACACCTACCACCTCCATGACGTGCGTGCTCCACTTGGACAGCAGCTGCAGGCCCCGCAGCGCCAGGTCGAACAGCTCCCGGTACTCCTCGTCCGACTTCTGGCTGTCCAGGCCGGAGCCCGTCACCACCTCGCTGTTGCTGTAGCGGGCCAGCTCCGAGATGAAGCGGATGTGGTCGTCCCGGATCTGCACCATCTGCTCGCACAGGTTATACTGGGGGCTGATGCTGCTCTGAGTGCAGGTCCACCTGGGGGGCGGAGCCAGGGAAGAGGGCGGGACACAGAGGGCATGGGCAAGAGAGAGAGAAATGGGGGGGTTTTTTGATGAGGTGCTCATACATTTCAAAAGCTCAGAACATTTTCTTGGTGCCTCTTGTTTCATTCTTATATTTTTATGTTCACAGAGCCTAAATGATTAAAAACAGCATGATAACAAATTATGCAGTACTGACTTGGACTTGTTCTCCTCGTAGTGGGCACTGGTTTCAATGTATCGGGACAGCTCGATCTGCATGTCACCAAACAGCGGTACTACCTGCAGCTACAGGGAGAGGACAGAGCGTGTCAAAACCGGTGTGCTGCTTTTAATTCTGTTCTTTGGCTGAATCTTTAACACCTTCCCCGAGTGAACGAAAAAGAGAAACTAACTTTGAAGAACTTGTCGATCTTGCCCAGGTTTATCCTCTTCTTGGCGTCCAGCTTGTAGATGTTGCTGACATTTCCGTCCATCAAGTAAAGACCGAAGCCCATCACCTGAGACAAAGACACGCGCGCACTCCTGGGTTAGCAGCTCCTTGCGAAATGTAGCAGGAGCAGCAAAGAGAGCAGGTCGCAGAGAGGAGCAGATGACAGACGTTACGAAAGAGAGAGAACAGGTGAGACTCACAGTCAGAGAGAGAGGACAGGTGAGACTCACAGTCAGAGAGAGAGGACAGGTGAGACACAGTCAGATAGAGAACAGGTGAGACTCACAGTCAGAGAGAGAGAGGACAGGTGAGACTCACAGTCAGAGAGAGACGACAGGTGAGACACAGTCAGAGAGAGACGACAGGTGAGGCACAGTCAGAGAGAAAGAGCAAGTAAGACATAGTCAGAGAGAGAGGGCAGAAGAGACACAGAGAGACAGAGGGTGAGAAAGGAGGTTATAGTGGGCAGGTGAGAGAGGAGGTCACAGTGAGGGGAGAGAACTGACCTTCAGCAGCATGTGTTTCTCACTGGGTGTCAGATACATCTTGTTCTCATAGTAGTCCACACTGATGTTAACAATGTCAGCCAGAAGCTCCTCATACCCCGGAATCACCTCCAGCTGTTGGTGCAGACACTACAAACACACACATACACACGTGCATAGCACTGTGACATCACCATAGCCGTATATACTCTCTCACTTCTCAAACAGAGTGGGAAGATCACAACAGTTGTACACACAGGTATAACACATCAACCATACTCTACATTAAGACCGCACACACACAAACAGAAACAGCACAGGACACTGTACATCACAGCCTGGTGGCACACCTGTGTAATCCTGTTATGATTGGCCAGGAACATGGAGAGGTTTTGGGACTCCTGTATAGACTGAGGGTCGGCCATCTTTCTCAGGAACTGTGCTGCCCTGCAGACGAGAAGCGGAATGAGTCGCATCTGCTACCCATCAAAAGCCACTCACGCTGGAGGACTGTTTAACGCGTGCATGGCTGCGCAGGCTGCGCAGGCCCCTGCGCATGCGGGTGTGTACCTTTTGTACGCCGAGTGGTCGTTCTTGACGCTGCACTTCATGTTCTTCAGCTCGTCCAGCACGGCGAACATGTTGATGAACTTGCCGAGCGTGAGCAGGTACGCCTCGGACACAAAGTCCTTCCGGCGCTCGGCGTGACACAGCCGCTTCACCTCGCTGCAGAAACGTTCGATGGCCTTCCGCTGGGGGGGGGGGGCACCAACAAACAGCTGAGTTACTCTCTGACCTCATTTCCTGTTCCTACTACCACCTGAGAAATCGACCCAGGATTTCAACGATATCGCTACTTTGATAGTGTCACTACATTTTGGGAGGTAAAGGCTGACCTCCCCTCACCTGGAAGTACATGAACTTCATGAGCTTGGTGACCTCAGGCTCCAGGACCTCCACAGTCTTCTCATAGATCTCCACACGATTGGGCTGCTCGTTGCACTTCACCTGAGAGACACATGGGGGCGCTGTCATACTGGCTATAAAAGTAGTTCAGTATTGAGCGAACATTTCACTCTCTCCCCATGTGTATGCAAATGGTTATAAAGGCCTAGGAATGTATACATGATTTGTAAAAAGACAGTGAGACATGATCCTAATTTCAACGTGTCAACTATGAAATGTACTTAACTCTTCCATCACACTAACTCCTCAGTATTGTGTAGATGTGAGTGTGATCGGATAAAAATGTCATAATATAGTCTGTGGGCTTATACCAGGCAAACAGTAATTATGGTATGGCTTGAACTGTGAAATGCTTGGAACATTATAATATCATATTTTCAGTTACACCTTTGATACAGTAATACTAAGCACACATCAGTTGGTAAAACCTCAAAACTGCACAAGGACAATAAGAAAAACACCTTCCCTGGTTTGAACAGTGACATCAGTAACTTGCTTCACAACTTACATGTACTGGACAAAGAAAGACACTCATTAGAACAAAAAGATTCAAAGAAAAAAAACATGAGCCAGTTGAAAAGCCCTCTTTTCTAGCCTCTGTTACTCAAATAGGTGTCAAAGACAAGTGCGTGACTATTTAAAAGGCAAGAACATCACATTCACAATTAAAGGGGAATGTCACAGTTTGAGAATTTGTTTCCCTATAAGTCGCTCATTGATTCACGTTATGGGCTGAACACTGGCAATTCTGAATGGAGTCAGAGACAGGACGGCGCCTAAAGGCATCTGTGTTGAGATGAACACAGAGCCCGGAGCTTCAGTACTACATATTCATGAAAGAGGAAGCTGTGGTCATTAATATTTGGGTGATTTTTTTTTTTTTTCCCCCCTCAGACAACACCCAGTGCCTTTCATCAAATTTCGAAACATGACATAAGAGGAAAGTCTCCACCAAGAGTATTATTACTAATGTTCAAGGTGTACACCATTGTAAGCATAAGTGTCTGTCCAAATGAGCGTGTGTGTATGAATATGGACACATTTGTGTATGTCTGCGAGTGCAGGCATGCACGCTCACATGCTGTCAGTGTGAATTCACGTGCTTGGTCTTACTTCCCTGTTCCCAGGGGTATGTGGATATGTGAGCCTGCGAGCATGTAAATGTGTTGAGAGCGAGTTGAGTGCGAGTTTGTGTGTGCGTGTGTTTATGAATGTGTATGCGTATAGGCCTGTCTATGCAAGCCTGCATGCGTATATATGTGTGTGTATTTGTGTGTGTGTGTTTGTGTGTGTATGTGAGAGTGAATGTATGGATATGTGTACATATGTATGTATCTCTGTGTGTGAGTGTACATATGTACATGAGTGTGTAAGTTCATGTGTGGGTGTGGGTGTGTGTGTGTGTATGTGTATAGGCATGTGTATATATGCATGTGCATAAATGTACAGATATGTGTGTAGGTATATGTATACTATATGGCCAAAAGTATGTGGATACCCCTACTAATTATTGAGTTCAGGTGTTTCAGGCACACCGATTGTTAACAGGTGCATAAAATCAAGCACATAGCCATGCAACCTCCATAGACAAACCTTGGAAGTAGAATGGGTCGTACTGGAGAGCTCAGTGACTTTAAACGTGGCACTGTCATAGGATGCCATCTTTGCCACAAGTCAGTTCGCAAAATTGCTGCTAGATCTGCCCCGGTCAACTGTAAGTGCTATTATTGTCAAGTGGAAGCGTTTAGGAGCAACAACAGCTCAGCCATGAAGCAGTAGACCATGCAAGACTGCCAAGTGCTGAAGCGTGTAGCACATAAAAACCACCAACTGCAACCTCAGCACAAGAACTGTGCATCAGGAGCTTCATGAAATGGGTTTCCATGGCAGATCAGCAGCACACAAGCCCAACATCACTACGCGCAATGCCAAGCGATGGCCACCGCTGGACTCTGGAGCAGTTGAAACTTGTTCCCTGGAGTGATGAATCACGCTTCACTATACGGCAGTCTGATGGATGAATCTGGGTTTGGCGGATGCCAGGAGAGTGCTACCTACCGGAACGCACAGTGCCTACTGTAAAGTTTGGTGGAGGAGGGATAATGGTCTGGGGCTGTTTTTCAGGGTTTGGGCTAAGCACTTTAGCTCCAGTGAAGGGTAACATTAATGCTACAGCACTTTAGACAGTTGTATGCTTCCAACTTTGTGGCAACAGTTTGAGGAAGGCCCTTTCCTGTTCCAGCATGACTGTGCCCCTGTGCACAAAGCAACATCCATAAAGACATGGTTTGAGGAGTTTGGTGTGGAAGAACTCCAGTGGCCTGCAACGAGCCCTGACCTCAACCGCACTGAACACCTTTGGGATGAATTAGAACGCTGATTGCGAGCCAGGCCTTCTCGTCTAACATCAGTGCCTGACCTCATAAATGCTCTTTTGGCTGAATGGGCACAAATTCCCACAGACACTCCAAAATCTTGTGGAAAGCCTTCTCAATAGAGTGGAGGCTGTTATAGCTGCAAAAAGAGGGGGGGGGGGGGGCAACTCCATATTAATGCCCATGGTTTTGGAATGGGATGTCCAATAAGCTCATATAGGTGTGATGGTCAGGTGTCCACATACTTTTGGCCATATAGTATATGTGTGTACATGTGAGAGAGAGTACCTGTGGAATGGCTCTTGAGCAGCTCCTCCAGGTATACAGCATGACAGCATACTCATGGCCCTCCTCAAGCATCTCATTCTGTAGGAGAGAGCAAAATAGTTAGTGATTCCCCTTGGCCTACAGTCGCATTTAAACTTTCTGCTCCTTTTCACTGGCACTCACATTCCTACAGTTCCTCATTTCTACTGACACTGAGTTACCACACCCTATAACCTTTCACCAGCACATTTCAAACACTATATGCAAGAGGTGGATGAAACCAGGTAAGCAAGCACAAACAAGCAAACGTGAAAAAAGTCCTGCCAAATGCTCTCTCTCTAAATGCGGGGACACAACACAGGACAAAAGAGCTGTGGCCTGTTCAGTTCAGACAGTTCATTAGCTCTACCTGGGTGAGGGAACCCCGTTACTATAGCCTTTCAGAGTCAGAGCACGCTTAGCATTCACCAGGACGTGACGGAACTGCCAGATTTACAATTCTGGGTACCTCTAATCCACAGCCAACCCTTTTACCAAAACAGATTCCAAAGAAAGACAAGGCCCTCTTTGTTGGCATGTATTTCTTCGTTTTCTGTACCTTAGTCACCCCAACTATTCTACCCAGCGGAGCCAGAACTGAGAGAATTGATGGGGGCTTGGAGGAACGGCCCTCCGGACAGAAACCGGCCTGACAAAGGTAGAGAAGGGCCCTCTGTCCAAAGAAAACCCTCCTTTGTGTGGCCAGGCCTGGGAAAGAGCAGCGAAGTGGCTTTGTGTCCGTCGCTGCCGCCATGGCAGCGCTGAACGCACCCTCCTCCGCCCGCTCGTTCGGCGCGCTCTTCCCATCCTCTGGCTCTCCTCTCTCTCACTCTCTCTCTTCGCTCCCCTCCCGCTCCTCTCCTGCCAGGCAGTGACCCTTACCATGCTGGAGTGGACGGTGGCCTGCTCGATGTAGCGGGCGATCCCCGTGACAAACGCGTTCCTGTCCTCGAAGTTGGTGTCAAAGTTGGCCTGCGGGGGGAAACCAGGCAGATCTGTTATAACAGCAGGCGTCGTTTGTTGGTGAGGAGAAAAGCTTCAGAGATACCAAGCGCCAAGCCAACAACATTGGCCTCATCATAAATGTGGACAGGAAGGCAGGTTATTGTCAAATTTTTATTAACTTAAAAGTTAGAAATGTAGAAGGAAGAAATGTAGAGTAGATAACTGTACAAAATGTTTATGAAAATATATGCATTATTATTATTGCTCTGCTGTAAGGATTCAAAGACTTAAGGTACCCTTATTGATGGAATATTTCATATTTCGTATCATGTGACAAGAAGCATTCTAAAGGAAAACAGCTGCTCTGTGTGTGGGGTTGGGTAAGAATCAATAATTGATATACGTTTCAGATGTCATACAGATTTGGCCATTAACTGACACACATATGGATAAACAGTACTTGCTCTCTATCAGATCAGTACCTGGTACAAAATGGAAGTTTGTGTGTTTGCTCTGTTCAGGTCAGAAGCTTTTACATAATGGAGTTTTTGTCTGCTCTGTACTGACTCATTACCTGGTACATAATGGAGTTTGTATTTGTCTTCTCTGCACTGGGTCAGTACCTGGTATGTAACTGATTTGCGTTAGTTCCCTGAATCGGGTCAGTATGTGGTACGTAACTGGGTTTGTGAGAGCGCTCTGTATCGGGTCAGTACCTGGTACATAATGGAGGAGGGCGGGGGTTCGATGCAGGGCTGCTGGTCCGGGAGCGGCAGCTCCTCCAGCAGGTCCACGTTGGACAGCGCATCCTCAAGGGTCACGTGGGTCGTCATGGCAATACGGGTTCACTCACACCACAGCTCAGTCTGCAACCGAGAGAGACAGTGTCCTCACTATTTGGAAGTCCACGGACACACAGAGAGATAAAAAGAAACACACACATACATACATACATACACATACACATACACACACACAGCATTCCTCTCAAACCGCACACAGGAAGCAGAAATGCCAAGCAGAAAATGACTACACCCACCGACACTCTATAAAATTACAAAGCAGAAGGAAAAGAATTAATAGAAGATGCAGCGACGGTGCTTTAAATAGCTCTGCGGCAGCAGCCTGCCTGCGTCTGTCTCGCTTGGCTTCCTTTGGACACCTGCGCAAGCCTTTCTCTAGCTGTAAACCAAACTTACCGCGCCAGACAGGGTCAACCAAACCCAACGCACTAAAATAACCCTCTCTCCATTCGCCGTCTTCACTCACAGACAGACTTATTCCACCTCCTCGATGCCCCACCCTCAACGTACCCACAGCTCGCGTTCACGGGTTTGGGGTCAACCAGGACAGCATGATTGGAGCGGGTCGTGCTTCAGCTGCTCCACCTCACGCCCGTACACAGGCGCCGGTCCCTCGCGCTGGACTACTCAAAACAGCAATTAGCGATCGATTACAGGTGACGGGACACGCGCACCTGCGAGGGGAATTACCTCCACGGGGGGCGACCCGGCGCCATATGTCTGCGCGGCGGCGGCCGAGCTCACTTCCTCTTTCCCCGGCGCCACTTCCTATCTTTGTACCTACTTTTCGTTTCAGCAGGGCACTCACACGCTGTCCCGTTTTCTCCACTACATTCTGCTTCACGCCAGCTCGTCTGGAGGAAGTCCGATTCACAAACGCTTCCTTTTTTCTTCTTTTTTTTTACATAAATGTCAGTAAACACCTCAGCGGTTAAAGCCAGGCTGGTTTACAGAATGGGGAACAGGTGTTAGTACAATGCAGCTCACTATATCGACACAATACACATTACCATTCTGGATGAGTAAAGACTTCAGTTATTACTACTGTCCCAAAACACCTCAAGCAAAGGTAAGACTGGAACACTGATTTTGACTGATTAAAATGGCAGAGGATGATCTCAAAGAAATGGGGCAGCAGCCCATGAAGGCATTCATTTATTGTGATTCTAACAGCAGTATCAGTGGTATCTAAAGTCAAGTATTTCATTGATCTGGGGTCTACCTGGCTGTACACATTTAGTTTTGTGTGTGCTAAAATGCGCGCACGTGCACACACACACACACATACACATACAGACACAGACACACACACACACACACACACACACACACACACACACACAGTGAACAGACAACATCACCCCTGCAGTCAGAAGTTGGAAGCTGACTTCTGCACTCAGACACTACAAAGGGCAAGAATGCTGGAGTAGTTTCTCCATCAAAAAAATGTGACATGTCGAGATTCATGTGCACAGTTCTTGCATCCAAAAAGGAAAAAAGAAAAAAGGAAAGGAAATGAAATGTCTAAGCCTGCACCACACCCCCCCCCCCCCCCAGTCATGAGGCCAGAGGCAGTGCTGATACCCCATGAGGCCCCTGTCTGGCAATGTCCAAACATGTGACCCTCACCCATGCCTGCTCCCCACACTCCCTATCCCTGCTCAGGTCTGACAAACAGGAGACGACATGGCTGAAAATCGGCTTAATTTGAACAGCTTAAGAGCAGTCTATAAGGGCAAACGGGAGAGGCAGGTACTCCAGACAGCCGGGCCCCGGCACCCCACACCGACACCATGGGACCTCAGAGTCTCTTGAGGGGCTGCCATGTGGGGAATACCATGTGACTTTTTGGGGGAATCATGTGACACCAGGTCCCACTAGGGCTCCGCTTGACTCAAAAACACAGGCCCGGAGAGCAGCAGCAGCACCACCAACCCAGGCTGGGCTGAGTGAGGCCTACTCTGCCTTTTCTCTTTTCACAGAGAGAGACAGCGGCTCACGGGAAGACGGACGTCACCCTTCGCGATAACCGCTGTTAATCAGCGTCTGTGTGGCCCGCCGCACGTCAACCGGGCCGCTGGCTCGTCAGGGACTTTGAGGCGCTAACCTGAGAGGGCGCAAGCTTCCTCCAACGTGCTGCAACACCGCGCTAACTGCCGATGCTATCTGCGCAATCTCTTTCAGGCAAGCCGCGTCGCTGAATCAGTGTGAAGCAGCACGCTGGACCCGGCAGCTCTCTCTCGGTCTCCAGAAGCCAAGGTCTCACGCAAATAAACCGGACGATTACCTTAAGAACATATAAGTTTCTACAAAAATCGAGAGCGTTTTAAATTAAGTCATTGTGAAAATGACTAAGACGTGGTAGCCAGAAGCTTCCCCACTGACAGAAATGGAGGGTGTAAGAGAGACATTATTTAAAATAGCATCCGTTACAGCAGAGTGCAGAGAGACAAGTATGCGACAACACTCCTCGAAATACGAAGCACACATGAATGAGTCTCCGTTCCACTGCCTGCACTTGGGCTGGAGTGTTTAGGGTCTACTCACGACACTGTTGTGCAGGTGCAAGCAGAATGCAACAGTTGAGTCTTGAAAAGGAGCAGTAGGTGGAGTTTCCTGTTACAGAAGTCACAACCGGCGCTGATGTCACCCTGGTCAAAGCGTTCATATTCTTAGCAGAGAGCTTGACGGGTGTTTCTGTACTTTCAGAGTGTGGCCATGAAGTAGTGTTAGTGGTACACAGCGTTGCTGAATTCTGCATAAGGCACTGTTGCTGACTCTGTCATCAGGGTTCGAAGTTTGTGAATTTTTTTTATTTTTTGCATTTTCTGATAAATCTTCTGACAATCGAATAAAAAGAAGCAAACAAATTCAATAATTGTCTGCTGTACTGTTGTGCTTCCATGTCCTGAAAGATGTGTTTGACCTGTGCTTGATTCTGTTTTGAGTTACCTTCATGAACACAATGCTAAAATAAGGGAAAAGTTAAAAAGCCAAAGCAGACCAGTTGAACGGCTTACACTGACTTTACAGCCAAGGATACCAGTTTGAGAACTGTGAGGATAATACACCGTTGACTCTTGAGCAGGAAATATGCTGATCCCATAACAACTGAACATACTGCACCGTCAATGGGTCAATAACATCTAGAAATCACTAAAACAGTACTCAGCAAAAAGTGATTTTAAAATGATTTTAAAACTCTTCAATATTACAACATGAGTTGTTGTAACATGTGGTTGTTGTTGAGGTGAAATTTAATTATGGCGTCATTACCTGAGTGCCATGTTCACCAGTGTAAACTAGTGAAGGAAAAGCAATGCTTCATGAACGCTGAAGTGGAAGGTGCTTCCATGATGTTGTCAATGACTCCCCAACATCAACCTGTTTTTCTGTTTGAGAGCAAACTCTTTTGGACTGGCTCATATGAGCCAGCAATTAAAAGCACACAGTAGCTCAAGACATCATGGGGTATGCAAGGCCTCACTACAGAAAGACCCAATACTTTGCCTCCCTCACTCCATGTAGACGGTGTAAGATGGGTTAGGACCACTGATACTGCCTTGAGCCTGGGAAACTCCCACGAGATCCTCTCAGTGACTCTGAAGACAATGCCCCGACAATCAAACAGAGGTCCACGAACTGGAGGAAACAAGGGAGACTGATTACACAGTAATCAGCGCCTAGTGGCTGTCTGCGTTTTGTCTTCTAAACAGAGAGCGATGGAGGCCTTGGGTCAAGCCTCTGTAGTAGCCTCCAGTTTATCTGAGGAGAGAGACGCTTGCGGGGGCCAGTGTAAACTTTCCCACACTGGCTACTGCAAACACAAAAGCCCAGGAGTCTTTCTCTGCAGCATTCCTGTACATTATTTGTGCATGATGAGGCCAGACTGTCAGTGTCCACAAGGTACTGTCTCAGATTCCCAACAAGCTATCCAAATATCCACACACAGCTTGTGATTACAACTGGTTCTCTTTACAGAAGGAACCATGGGCTTGAGTTCATATGGGTCTGTGCTAGATGTGACAATAGGAAAAGTGCACATTTCCTGAAGTACTCAGTAACATGCCAAATCATGCCATGATTTCTGCACAAAACTTTAGTGCAGAGAAATTCAAGTCATTCAATGTACAGAAAAGATGAAAATCCCTTTCTGAGAATGTTTTTGATTGTATTTCACTGACTCAAGGGTTGCCTCCTCTTCTGCTGCCTGGATCTGCATGTGGTACATGACGGCCACCTAATATGTAGTTTGAAGAAACTGGAATAGGGGCGCATAGTATTTTTCTATGAGAAAAAAAAAAATCCAAGAAACGGCTTGAGTCTGATCTACCAAGCATTTATAAGAACACAATCCAAAGGCTATTTCTCGCATAACCGAGTCGCACATCACTCGCTCATCGGAGGACAGGTGCTCATTTGAGAGGGAACTTAACAGCCAACCAGTAGGTGCCTGCCGAAACACAGCGTGCCTGACAGTGGCGAGGCACGTACCCCTGCAGAAGCTGATTTGTTCCACCGCTGTGGGTCCTGGTCAGTGACACAGCTAGGATCAGACCCGAGCTGCAGAGCTCAACTTGCACTCGAAGTAGGAGCGTCAGCCACTGAGCTACCCTTTAAGGGATGACTGTTTTCTGATATCTAATGCAAAGACCGGCAGCAAGATCCAATAAACAGTGAACAACTTGCAGAAGAAGAGAAACTCTGATAACAATTCACAGGACAGTCACTGTTAGCTCACACACTGTGCTCTGCGCAGTCACACGTACTGTGCTCCTTAATGACAGTCAGTGAAACCCTCAGACCGCTGTAACCGCAGCACACCCTGGACAGGACAAGTAAAGAGCACAGTGACCCAATGGCGACACTTCCTATCACCATTAGACAGACCATTAACTTTGCAGAGGAATTCACACCCCTATTAAGGCCTTACTTGACAGGGCACTGTACAGCCAACCGAGTTTCGTACTCCTGGAACCCCACCTCACAAAACAACCTCACCTCAAAGCTCTATGGCCTCACAGAATCCCACCGTACTTCAAAAGAAGCTGCTCAAAGGGTCCCTTGCTACTCACTCTTAAATGTACCAGTGCTTCCTGGTCCTCCAAACACTGGTAGCATTTGATACATTTTTATGTTTACTGTTCACAGTGAATAATATTCAATGTGTTAATCTCTGCACCGTTTTTGTTCTTTTACCTTAGGAGATGTGTACGTAATGTTGAGCTTGTGGTGGCATCTTTAGAAGTCACTCTGGGATACGAAACTCTGCCCAAAAAATGATAAGCAAATAATAAAAAATACAAATTCTGATTGTAAACAAAACAAATAAATCAAAAGACGGAGCAATGCTAAGAACAGATTAGGCACAGATTTGTGAAAACTTGAACTCGAATGTTCGTGTGCCATAACATCACAAACTCACTGGCACCCTCACAAGAGCAGTGACAGGCCTGTGGGCAAGCCTTGGGTGACAAGTGCCTTAGTGGTGGCAATGCAAGGTCAGTGAGGGTGCCAGTGAGTTTGTCACCCAGGTGCAACATGGGGAGGGGGACAGCGGGGGAGAGCAGGAGACAGAGGAGGTAAGAGAGAGGTGGAAAGAGAATGACCTTCGCTGTGCCGGGTTTTAGTGAAGCACAGAGACAATGACCACGTAAAGGAGGACAGAAGAGAGAAACGAGTGCTCATTGATACCTGCTTCAAAATGGTAAAAATCCTTTCCTGTGAAACAGGCTTGTGCTGAGGGGTCAGGTGTATTAGTGTGGCAAACCAGTAGTCAGCAATGTGGATTCCTGTGAGGTGCGCTAATCTAGAAGAGAGAAGCTCAGTGCCGAAAGCAAATGCTCCTGCTTCTTGGAAAGTGGAAAATGATAGCAAGAGGAGCAGCAGCCTCAGCTCTATCCATGCCAAGCAGCCCCAGTAGTGACCAGAGGGAGCAGTGTGTTTTGGAGGAGTGAACGGTGTCCTGGCAGGGGTGGAGCAGTCATCCTTTGCAGACCCTGGTGAGCAGGAACCCATTAGGATCTGTCTCCTCTCTTCCCCAGCTGGGAGAGTGAAACGGAGCCTCTACCCTGTCGAAAGTGTGTCACGTCCGGGTGACACTGCTCAGCGGGAGGCCCACAGGGCATGCTGGTAATGCACTGCCAACAAACTCAAAGCGGAGCTCTCTCATTGGCCAGCCGGCGGTCCAATCCCATTAAAGAGACGCACACACAGAGAAGGGCTTATTGACAATAAAGTGTCTGGTGTGTAGGTTGACAGACAGTGAAAGAACATGAGGCAATCAACTGCCTTAGTCATTGTGTTTGTCTCTTTCTAATGGCAGTTGAACAGCTGAACAGAATGGTAACAATACCCCCCCACGTTCTGCCGACACATTAAAAATGTAACATGCTTCGACATTACCATTTGTCAAAACATCATGAAAGGTCAGGTGAGCAAATAGATTGGATCTTTCCACCTGTGAACGAGACACATTTCCACAGGCACACCATGATAGGGAAATGTGTTTTAGTGGATAACAAACCTAAGGATGTGGGATGGATTACATAAATGAATGCAATCCTCAATACACTGAGAAGAGGAGCATATCTTATCTCAAATGTCATAGTGTTGAAGAGGTCCAGTGGAGACAGACCGGATGAATACTGAAAGGGTCACTGCGTTCATACTCCAGCAGGCTTTACGAAGTTTGTTTAAGCCCTGATGCTGTTGTGTGCTTGGACATTATTATTCGTGATGGCTGGTCAGGACCGTCTTTACAGTTTATAGTTATTCCGACCTAAAAATGACACTGACGGTCAAGTATATGATTGATCAATATGAATGAACAAAAGCCAAATTACCCAACTAGTCAGCATGCAGTTTTCTAGTGAAATTGTGCTATTTTGTTTTTTCTTTAATTGATTTTTGAGGATCAATGATATACAAAGTGCAAGTGCATTTTGTGACATCTCAGCGTGATTCCAATTCCAGTGAAGGCTGGGTCATCTGCCACAACTGCTAAGCTATTTATCCATCAATAGCCCAAAACATCAAAGTAAGGTGGCTTCAAAACTGTGGACATTCTATGTGGTTCTTATGATATAAGATATTATGAAAATGTGTGTAAAAAATAATGTATAAACTGGCAGCCTGTAAATGTGCGGCATTTTGACACGATTCGTACGGGCCTGTGACGCTCAATGAACACACACTGGTCGGTGCAAGAGAGAGATGCTCGAGCAAGCTACCGCGCCGATTCCATTGCTTATTTCAGTAAATACGTTTAACATAAACAAATACATGTATTTCAGAACCGCCCCATTCATTATTGCATATTCATATTCATATTTATTAAAACCCGAACTAACGATGAATTAAGCAATTAATTCCACAAACAACTGCTACCACGTAGCTAGATGGCTCAGCTACATGTCATTCTCAGTGGCCAGATATTCGATCAAATGATATCAAACCCTGATATATAATTTTTTTAATCCGGATAAAAGGCACTCGCGTTGATTTATTGAAAGGATAAGAAAATAATTACGTAAAATTGAGTTAGATATTCTTAAAACAAATTTTATACCCTAACCACAGACACATGAGTTAACCACCATTCACCCCACCCAATTCGCACTACACAGATGCTAACTAGTCAGCCATCTATACTAGCTCGCTATATAGATCCTTTCAAATGACAAAAATAGTATTTGCTTGTAAAAAACAATGAAGTACATTCATACCTACGTGTATGTAGCAGCCTCTTCCAAACGGTATGTTTTTCCCTCGTTATCTGATAATTTGAGGTGCACCATGCTCAGAAATAGACCATTGGCAGGTTTGTGGCATCTTCGCTGCACATCTCCTACCCAACGACTACACAAATGGTGGTCATAGAAATTTGAACATCATCACGTACCTGAAACTTGCATGTCCGTTCAGGGTGCTGCCGACGGACAAGGTCGTACCGCACGGTTACAAAGTAGTGTTTTAAACGATTTCTGTCCCTCGCCTTAAAGTGATGCTCTTCTCGGGTATAATGCCTGTCCGCTAATCCACTAAACACAAAGACCAGAAAATGGCTGCAAGTGCATTTCCTTAAAGCGACAACGACCCACAAAAACAGCACGGCAGCGCGCTGCTCTTCTATCACAGGCGAACAACCGAAGTCATCCCGCTTCGTTTTACCTCCTATATCAAAACATGCCAATATAGGTGCAGCTACAGCCTACCATTTGTTGCCTTAAGACATGTTCCGATTCTTTACCTGCACCGACCTATTTCACACATGCACATTTCGTACTATACACTATGGTGCAGTTTTACATACTGAGGTGCATTAAAACAGTAGCTCGACAATATATTTCCTCGAGCAAGGCTGACCCAGTTTCTTGGATTGTACACGATAAATAATTGTTGTTAAATACTACATTGCAACTGTAATGGTTAAATTGTTGTGGCGGAGGACTTTGATCAAATGAACTATATACGCAGGTCAGTGCGAAATGTCGTTTCTGACAAGTCTCAAATGAGACATTTATTTTACAATATGGATATAATGTATTGGTGTGAAGTACGAGTGCAGAATAATAATGCATCAGGGATTTAAAAAATATATATTTGGATAGTAACAACAACAAACGGGTAAATATCCTAAACGTCACTTATCTGCTTACATAAACCTGATTTAGCAACAACTGATTCCTGCAGTAAATCTGACAAATATTAGGCTACCCGTTATCACAAAATGACCACATAATTGTTATTTGCATGACGTAGAATTGATAGGCTATTATAACACTGTTAATTTATATACAGCATTCAATTTATTATGGGTTTCATACGTTTTTGGTTTAGTTCGGTCATTCATTCACTCCTTACACGAGTTAAGGTTTTTTAGTCATTTCTACGAGTAGATTTTTAAGAAGCTTTTCAGAAAGAAACTATTCTTACTGACACTCGTTAAGAGACGCCACTTACCATATGAAGGAGTTACTGTATATCAGTCTGTATTTAATGTTTTATACATACCTGCTTTTGGCAAATTCTTTTGACATACGGTTACTGTCCTATTCTGTCGATTTATTTATCAGGCCTTGGTACCTCTGTGCAGTCGCAGCTCTTTCTTATTAGAAAAATAGTTGTCCTTTTATGACAGACAGATCCTGCGTTAGTCAATGAGAAGAACACCAAACAGTGCATGCCTACAGTGGATTGTTTTTAGGTAGCGGCGGACCTTGCACTTTCACATTGCAAATATTCCAAATAAAGAGTGTTATCAATATTTAGCTCTGTTTCTAAAAATGTGTATGTAACAAGGCTTGAACTAACCAGTGGAGTGAAGTGGTGCAACTCAGCCTACCCAGTCTTAAAGATACAGGGGGACAGATAAAGGAGCATTTGGCTTAAGCAAACGATTCTAAACCCATTTACCAACAGACACCTGGGTTGGTGACTTTAGTGACTCTCAAATTTGTTAGTCATAGTCATTCAGAAATGTTGTAATTTGTCTTAACGCACAAAAACACTCAGTCATCTCATGCATGACTCTGCTCACGGTATAAATCTATAATGGTTTCTTCCCCAGAGCAAAACCACTGCTGTCCACCGCTGTCCAAATGCTCACTTAATGAAACAGGGTGGAACTGCCTCATTCCCAGTCAGTGCTATGAGTGCTACCTCTACACCTAACAAAATAATGCTACCAGGTTAAAAAAAAATAAGACACGAGGGAAGGGGTAAGGCAGATGAGACAGGACAGGTTAGTGGTATTATCTAGGTGCAGGGGTGAGGTGGATGCGGGACACGGAAACCAGACAAGGGAGCTGAAACAGCAAGTGCAGGTCAACAAGGCACAGGTTGAATTATGGGAATGAAAGCAGTGCACTGGAAAAACACCTTGAAACCCAGAGTGTGCAATCACAGAAAATCCACAGTCAATTTCATTAGACAATAATATTTTTCAGTTTCAGATTAATGCAGCACCTACATTTTGTTTTAAGATGATACTGTACAATGGAGAAGTTATCGAAATATACATCTATATGGCAATACAAGGATTATGTGCACCCCCTACGGGAAATAGATGAGAATGACAGTTTATGTGATGGAGAATACCCTTTCATGCTAAAAACTATACTGACATAATCATACACAAACAAAACGAATAAAAACACAGACACAACCTTATCAAGGACTGGTTTTCCATAATGAGAGTTTATGCAAGAAAGATGACAAATATTGCAAAGAATGCTAACACAAAAAAACAATCCCCTCGACAGGATTAACATGTTCAAAGGCATACTCCAAACAAGACTGTGCAAACCATAACTGGCATTTAAGAAGCATGTACAACCAGAATAAATGCCTACAAGGATGGATGAAGTAATAAATAAAAGTATAAATCTCTGTGTGTCTGTACAGTGTGTCTTCAATTCTCTTTCAAAGGTCTGCCAGGCTGAGTAGCTGGTGGAACAGTAGCGCGAAGGAGGGCCGATCTTCTGGTTTCTGCACAGGAAACACGCAAGAAATATAGAGGAGACACAATCTTATACCAGTCTGTAGATTAATACTGAGCATAGACTCCCATAGTGTGGACACCACCAAGACCTTAACGTGCACAAGAAAAGCTACTCTCTTTCAAAACCAGATCTAATTACCACCGCAATCAATACTGGAACCCAGGACATCCACAGCATTATTTCTCTGAGAACTGTAAATGGATTCATAGGTTTTTCCGCCGGGAAGCTGGCTTTAAAACGTGGAATTTGATTTACCGTTTGTGTGAATTGAGACAGAGCGCTTTTGAATTCAGCTGAGATGAAGCTGGAAGCAGTCTGGCCGTACGTGTTAGGTGCATTACGGTAACCAGGAGCCGTGAGCGTGGAGGTAAGTGCACCCACCTCTTTCCAGCTCCATTCCATCAGCTGGTACACAGCCTCCGGGGCCAATTTGGGCTTCAGTAGTCTCAGTCCTGCTGTTAAGGCCTCCATCACCTCCCCGTTGGTGCGGTTCTCATATGGTATGCGCCCCTCGTTGTACACCTCCCACATCAGCACACCTACAAGGGACCACAGGGAGTCTGATATGTGACACTTCATTTCCATACTGCAGGCTTTCCCCCAAACAACAGGGGGGGTGGATTTAGGGTGTGCCACTAGCGTCCACCCCAGTGCTGACATGCTAGCTAAATAAATATCTAAATCATTCAGTGGTCAATATCATACTTTGACCTTTTGTTTAACTGCACACTATAGTATTCCACACAAGGAGACCCTTACAGTAACTGTCTACAAATTTAACACCTGAAAACAACCAATCAGTAAATCCTGCTAGTCAGTCAAGTAATGCTTGTTAAATATGGTTGAGTAAAGGCTGAATTTCAAGACAACTAGCTAGTGCCTCAGGCATAAATGGTTTCATCACAAAAAAAGGTAAACATAAAATTACATCGCCTAGATTACAGCTGTAGGATTCCAAGGCATTTTACAAGGAAGGAAGGAGGTTTATGGAAAGACAGAAAACGAAAACAAAACCCTTTAATCATTGCCCTCCTCTGCAGGGTAGGTTGTTGGGTGGGTGGTGGAGCTTGAAGTGGAGGGGGGCTGGGGGGGTGGGGGAGTGGGAGGTGTTGATTTCTAAATTTCTTCTAGTTTTCTCAGAAGGTGCATACATCATCAACAGCCTCTCACAAGACAGTGTTGCTATCTATACATAGTGCGTCATTAGCTACATGAGTTAGCAAGGTTAATGATGACAATGATTAATTATAGATGCAACAGAGGCTGAAGAAACTTTGCTGAAGAAAATGTTTTTTTTTTTGGATAAACATGCCAAAATGTTTTACTTCAATCAATTTTTTAAACTAAACACAAGATATTATTAGATAGTAGAACCTAGCCTGTTAAGTGTGCTTTTCCCCACATCAGAAGAAAATATGTGCACAGTTTTATGAATTCCAGCATGGAAGTCAGTCAGTAAGTCATACATCTGTTTTGCCGCTGTGCCGAGTTGTGTGCAGTGAATTGCACAGGATTTTCCTTAAGCAGACATTGTGCCATATCCAGGAGTATTCATACTTTAAATGCCCTGGGAGCTACACTAGATTATAGCAATTGCTATATTCTGCAGTACCCAAAATGAGACCCCTGGTTTGTCTTCTCTCTACTTCTCTGTCCTTTTTTTTTTAAGTTACTGTACATGACTATGTGGGAAAAAGAAACCCAGGGAAAGTGTTGAGTTGGATCTACTAGAATTTGCCAAGTGAGGGCTGTTGACTTAGTGAGTGACTGGCATTTTGAATGAGCAACTTTCCCTGGATTTCATTGTCTAATACTTGAAAAAAGTTGGAAATTACAGCATTACAATTCAATGTAAATTAAGCTATTGCTCAATTTTCTGGGAAAAAAAAAAAAACCTAGGTGACTTGTTCAGTACAGATGGTTGAAATGACATCTCCTGTATTGCAAAATACAAATAATTGATGCACTCAAAATGCATCTCAGATCAGCAAAAGACCCTCACCAAAGGACCAGACATCAGATTTGCTGCTGAACTTGGAGTACTGGATGACCTCAGGGGCCGACCACTTCACAGGGAATTTTGACCCAAGGGAGCTGGTGTATTGATCATCCAAGACAAACCTGCACATCACAGGATGGGTTAATTTAAGGAAAAATCTCTTTGCATCAGAAAGTCAATGTGAAAGGGTGAGAAAAAACATTAGCCTGCTGCCACTTTACCTGGTCATACCAAAATCTGAGACTTTCACCACCTGATTCTCTGAAACCAAACAGTTCCTCGCAGCCTGTAAAAACAACATTTGCTTTTAATTATTGATAATCCTGTTGATCCACGTAAAGCAAAAAAGGTCTGGACTGAACCTGAACCTTAACATATGCATACACAATCCACAGATGATGACTCATAACCGCAAGGCTGATGGGGTCTTCCCTTGTGGGTAATAACATGACCCTTCCTGGCACAAATACAAACGTCAGCATACTGTAATGCTTGGTAGCATTAACTTTCCAAATGACAGAAACTATGACACAGTTTTCTTATCGTTTTGCCTCTGACATTTGCTACAGGCTATTCCCAGAAAGAAATGTTTCTATTTTATTTCTATTTTTCTATTTACGCCACAGGAGTGAAAAAAAAAAACCTGTGACTCACCTGCAGCTGAAGTGGTGATTTATAATCTAAATTCATCATAGATATGATTTGAGATTTTTGATATTCCTTCCATAATAGCTTTAATAGCTTTCCAACATTTATAAAAAAAACAATTACAAACAGTTATCAGGTTAAATCAACTACATACAATTTCATAACTAATTGATATCTGTTAGGTTACAGATGTCAAATATTGTGAAACCACCAGTTTAGAAAGTATCATAGAAATACCATGCGTATCACGGGATAGCCATTCCTTTAGATCACTGATTCTCAATCCTGCTCCTGGGGCCCCCCTGCTCTGCACGTTTTCCATCTTTCCCTGCTCTACCTACCTGACTGAACTCATCAGTGGCACTTTTGATTAGCTGAGCACATCTGATTTAATCAAGAGCATGTTAGTCATTTCAATCAGGTGTGTTTGGAGCAAAGATAGATAGAAGGTATGCAGGACAGGGGGGCTCCAGGAGTAGGATTGAGAAACACTGCTTTAGATAAATTCCTCAATGGTAGGAAACCAAACACTGTTTCAGCTCTGCAGCTGTGTTTGAGTCCCATTTCCTACCCACTGACACAGTTAAAGTGCCCTAGGGTGTAAACGGCGACTGGGTGTTACCAGGTCTCTGTGGATGAAATTGGCGCTCTCCAGGTAGGCCATGCCATCGCAAACGTCCAGGCACATCCCCAGCATGGTTTCCCGCGACAGGCAGCCCCTCTGGTTCCGCAGGTAGTCCAACAGGCAGCCGTTCTCCATGAACTCGAAGACCAGGCACATGGGGACACGCTGTGTGCACACGGCGTAGAGCTGCACCAGCTTGGCGTGGGACAGCTTCCTGTGGAATAGGGTGCAAGTGGCGTTCCACGAGAATGAATGGCTCAAATCAGTGTTTTGGATATTGTCATTTCACGCGATTGCACATGCACGAAACCAAAAAGGGCAGTCTTTAGAGATACGCAATTGAATAACAGGCTGCAACACAGTAAACTCCACTCATGAATACCTCTTTCCTAAACAAATAAATCATTTTGATCATTTTAAAGAGTCTTTGTCATCAAGAAATAAACTAAGTTTTTTTTTTTCTCTATAGGGGGCTGTCAAGTTTCTACATATATTTTTTTTGGCCCACAGGGATAACTTACCAGTCTCTTTACCAAGACAGTCACCTGAGGGAGGTGACTGCTCATATTATCCTGTCTTTAAGAGCATCGGTGAATACTTTATGTAACTTAAATCTAATCCGACTTCACTTGGAACAATGTCTTAACAGAATTCAGGAACAACTTGTACTTTATAAGGCTGCCACATCAGATGGAATATCATTGCTGAATTCAAAGTGCCTCAGAGTAAGACAATTCTCATCTTCCCCTTCATTATGGAAATCTCAACATTAAAGATGATTGAAAACACATCAATCATTACTACTAATGGACTAATTACTACTTAATGGACAGTTTATTAAATAAAGGTAGATATCACATCACCTGAAAGCACATTTTTAGGCTTATATTTATTCATTCATCAGATAGTCTTATCCAAGTGCATTCAACAGGCTTAGGCAAGTAGCTGTATAGATACTGAATGATTAGTGCCATCCATCAAATATAGTGTAATTGTGGGAAACAACCAAATGGGAATAAGTTACAGTACACACAACCTTAAAGGTGCACAACCTTAAACTATTACCATCAAATTCCAGCCATGAAGCTTGTACTGTCACAGATTCACATGCCACAGGTCTTTGTTGTCTTGCTCAGAAAATTGTGTAACTGTGGAATTATCAGTCAGCCTCTGCTGCTTTGAGGTGATGTACCTCCCAACACCAAGCGATTTAGACAAATAAATTCCATACATCACTAATAGGTCACATGTTGTGATTCACGTACGTGTGCTATAATGACTTTAGGTTCCAATAAAATATCCTTTTCCATTATTAAAGTCACAAAAAATCTGTGTTGATTCATTTAAAATTATAACGAGGTTGAGCCATAAGATCTGTATGATTGTATCTTGTTGAAAGGTACCTATATTGCGGAAGATAAAACACAGGGAAAGTGTCTGGTTGGACGTAAAAAGCATTTATAAATGTATGGCGTTCAGATTTAGAGTGTTCTTAGCCTGTTCAGCACAGCATTTTCTTCAATGGTTCATTTTAACAGCTCTCAAAGTGTGATCAGTTGCTTTGCTCTCCGTAGCCAATCAGAGAGGGTTTCTGAGTGTCACTCACGTCATGACTTGCGCCTCCTCCTTGAACTCCTCCTCTGACATGGCCCCCTCGCGCACCATCTTCACCGCCACCTTCACGTCGCGCCAGTATCCTAGCAGCACCACGCCGAACTGCCCGCTGCCCACCTCCTTGCCCAACGACAGCTCCCCCGGGTCGACCTCCCAACTGTCTGCGCCATCGGAGAGAGACACACTCAGGACAAAGCCAGGGCACAGGTGACACTGACATTAATGACAGAAGTGTGGTTTGGAGAGGAAGACAGTGTGGAGAGAGAAATGAGGTCTCATTATGACTCCAGCCTCAAGCCACTCCCAGTGCCGGTACTGTGAGCTGAGTGCTCACTGCTCACCCATCCACCCATGACATGTTACAGAGACAGACAGGGGCTGCACTGTATATTTACTACATAGGGGCTATACTGTATCCATGTTTTTTTTTTTTTTTAATGAACAAACAGTTTTTTAAATCTTTAAGTCTTTTAAATGCATGCTCATTCATAAACAATGCATTAAAACAATACATTAAAAATTAAAAAAAAAAAGAAAATTACATAAACTACCGTAGTTTCTGTGCAATGAAAAGAACGCAAGACCTAGTGGGGCACACCAGCATTGACATTCGCATTTTCGCATTTTCGCATTCGCAAGTAGTATCGTAGGCATTAGAATAGTCGTATCACTGGCACAGAGCAACTGTCACATCACAGTATGGGGTCACATCCCCATTGGGCAGATTTGAACTCTGACCTGAGGAAAAACCAGCGGTCCTTGGAGCTCTGTCTCTGCCTGTGGACACTGGGTGCCTCAGTCTGGTGATAAGGCCTGTACAGACCGAAAAACACAAGGAGGGCACTGACATTAGAGACATCAGAATGAGTACAGTTACTTCTGGTAGGCAGGTGGAGGCAGAGAAAAAGCAGAGGCAGACAAACAGTATTATAAACGTTAATGCTCGCTTTTAGACTGATTGGAGCTCTTTAAGGCAGCCTAGGCTTCTTCTCCAAAAAATTTCCCTACCTTCAATCATCTACCATTGCGTCGCAAATGGTCAATGGTATAGCATTAGCATACTAATAATAAACTAACTAGCTAATAAGCTAACAGATAATCATATGTTTTTGTTTTTCAATAAGTAAGACCATTAACATCATGATGCAGACAGCAGATCAAACCAAACCAGCACCAATTACTACGAAGGAGTGGTATTTTTGTCTGTAAGGGATTCATTTTCCATACACTAGTAAGGCTTCAAGGAGCTGTAGCAAACCTCAAGATAGTCAGCCTAGAGCTGGGGTTTTACATGGGCAGACCTATTAGGTTTCTAAAAGAGTTTATGGAAATAACCAGAGCATCTTTTAATAACTTCAGAGGTAACCTAGCAGGGCGTTTATTGGGCGTGTCTGCACTAAAGCAGCCGCGGAAAGCAGCTGCCTTGTTTCTCGTTCTCATCGTATGAAGACCTGGTCGTATAAAGACAAGGGGGGCCACCGGGGAGATGTCCTGTCACATCATTAATCCATCTGACTGTCAAATGTGATTGCGAATTAACTACATGTATCAAATCCCATCCATTATACGTGGAGGTTTTACATCAGGGTTATGTGCTGGTATTATGTTGGTGTAGTACAGTCCTTCTGCAGGGTATATTGTGTCGTATTTGCATGATGGGCCAGGTGTGCACTTGGGTTTGACACTGGTGCTTGTTTGTGTATAGATGGTGATGTACTTGTCTGTAAAACGTTCCGTGTCGTTTTGTTGGATGCACTTTGCGATTGACTTTGGGAGCCACTCTGCATAAGAGCATCTGCTGAGTGACAAAATGGAAATGCAAACACTCCATAATGAGCAGAAGGCTTATTTATGCAAACGCAATCTATGCAACCCATCAGTGATGGACATGTTTAAAGAACTCTATGGTGGTAATTTATTCGAATGGCATCTATGGTGTTAAGAGTTTCTGCTGGAGGTACTGAAGAAGCTCCCTGTATGGGAGCCGCGACGTGACAGTTGGTTGTCTGCAGAGTGCTGGAGGTTCTGAAGGAGCTCTGAGCTGTTGGCTCGGTCACTCACCCGCAGCGTTGTGTTGGTGGTAATGGATGAGTTCGGGGATGGTGTTGAAGAGGTACTTTTCGGCTAAGTAGTACTTGTTCTCCTCTGTCATCGTCTCCCTGATCTGGTAATGCTTAACCCTTGGATTATTCTCCCCGTTTGACCTAAATGGAAACCACAGAAAAGGATTAAACCCCACAGGTACAGCCCAGACAGCGGTGAGTCAGGGAAACGATACAGAACAGCCAGGTGCAAGGAGGGATTTAAGAGAGGGACAGACAGCTACAGATATCCGTCATACAGCAGAAGCAAATGGTTTCAAGATGAAACGTAATGGTAGCATTCTTACTGTTCTTACTGAAGGACTGAATTGCTGCTCAGCCTATGTAGCTATTCCATAGCTTCTCCTGGTCTGGCACAAGCGTTAAATATTTACCAAATACACAACACAAACAGACAGCAAAGGCAGCCTGCAACACAGGAGAGACATACACAGGGGTAAGGCAACACAGACGAGGTGGCTACTATGCTACGGCAAAACAGATTACAGCAACATGTGTGATGGTTAGGACAAAAACAGCAGGACAGAGCATGGAGAGACGGTGTAACTGGTGAGACTGTGCTGCAAGTGAGACAGTAGCATGGCAGGCATTGGAACTAGAAAATATAACATGGGCCCAAGAGTAACAAAGGTAAGGACAGTTACCCCAGGGCTTTAGTGAACACTGACACGGTGTACACCCCTGCGTGCCTGGAGTCCCGCACCATGAAAGCCCCCTCTTTGTCCTGGACAGGAAACACATCAATAGGGATGTCAGGGACAGCAGCACTAACACGTGTTTCTCAAACACAGATCTCTATTTTCCTGTACAGCACGCACACACGGGTACATCTTCAAAAGTACGACTCAAACAACACCTACAATAGCTTTATGGGAAAATAAAACCCAGGGAAAGCACTTGACCCACCGTGTCAAGTTGGCACAGAGTACAGCAGGAGCATACTTCAGTCCACCTTTTAAAGACTTGTGTGATCTGTCTGATTAAACAATTTCAATACTGACCTTTTTTCCAGAAAACGTCAAATGAATTTTAGGCTCCAATAGTAAACTAATGATTACTCCAATAGTAAACTAATGATTACTAATGATTCCAAGAAAAGCATTTTAACAAAATGTCACTTTTAAATGAAGACACACAAGGCTACAAATAGCAAGTACTGTAGGTAAACATTTTAGAGCTTCTGCTCACTCTAATTTAATCCCACTTATTTCATGCTATTTTCTCAAAATGTGGCGACAAAAGTCCCCTTTTTGTTTTGACATTAGTATTATTAGTCTTCTTTTGGAAGACTGCACATTTCTCTGGTAAAGGATGAGGACATCATTCAGGAAAAAGGAAATAAGGTGTTGACACAGTCTGACTGTGTGAACTACGAGGATGCAACGTTTTCAAACCTTTGAGCAAAAAGAAAAAAAAAGAAATAACGAAAGCAGCGGACACGTTCAAGGCAGGAAATCCTGAAGCTGAGCTGCGGTTTAAAAGGTTCTGTCTGAAGTTTCTCTCTGCAATGCTTGCAGCTGCATACCCTGCAAATGCGGCTGTGCAAGACTGCAGAGAGCAGTCGTCCTGGTTCCAGTCACACCTACACCAGAGAACTCTGCCAAAATTACATTATGTACTTCCGTCGCTGACACCCTAATCTGAGGAGACTTACATTTTACATATGTTGTGCATTGTATATTATGTGTGGGTATATAATACACACATACATGCTATGTATTTTTTACATGCCTGTAAATTATCCATAAATCCACAAATACAGTTTGACATTTGATTAAAAGTTTCAGCTTAAATCCCTAGATTTAGGGTCCAAATTCCTGTTCACTTCTTGCTGCAGCCAAAACTGGAACCTTCTGGTTACAAGTCCAGTTCCCTGCCTGCTCTGTTTTCAAAATGTGTTATGCTTTATGTCGCTGAAATCCTGAAAGACAACTACTAATCAGCTCCTCTCATGGTAGGGATAGAGAAGCCTGAATGAGACCTCCAGTCTAACCGCAATGCATTCCGTCTTCAGCTTTGAATATGGAATATTATGAGTCGCTGTGCTCAAAATTGTACTATGCACAAGCAGAAAACAGAACGGTCCTTTAAATTTGTTATTCAGAGCTGTGGAAGAATTGCAGTGCAGTCCCATAAAGCTGAGGCCTGGTTCTTTGTGGAGTTTAAGGAAAGCTTGCTGAAATGGCGCTTTGTATCTACCTCTTTGAAGAGCAGCTGTTCGGCCTTGGCCCTGGTTGTGTCTTTGTTGTACCATCTGCAAGAAGGGAAATCACATGGTCAGAAATCACCATCAGCTGTCAAGACAACTGTCTGATATCTGACCACAAACACATGACGAGCAGAAAGCGCTGAGAAGGATTTTTTTTTTTTTCACTGCAGTGATCATTCAAATTAACAATACCACATAAAACGTGTTTAAATAATGATTATGTAAATTCAGTAAGCTTGCAGAAGACTCACTCAAACCTCTCCAGGTTATTTGGAGATTTCTCAGCGATGTAACTGGATGGTACAAAGCCTTTGTGCCTGTTAATAAGACAGCAGAATACAAACTTATTGAATGATAATCACAGCAGTTCAGTGTTATTGCTCATCAGATTGGCATGTATTCCCTTTCGTCCAATGATACTTTTTACACTACATGAAAATGACTGCCCTGTCACAGAGCATATCTTCAGCCTGATTGGTTGATACAAGTGAGTGGTATGTCTCATTTCAAAATGAACGCGAAGGGAAGCTCGGGTGGCCTAAGGTGTGCTATATGATTACAGTCACAGGTCTTGAAAGATTTACCCATTCCTGTCCTGGACGGTCCACCAGTTGGGGTCTGAGTTGTCCGTGACGATGTACTCCTCGTCCTTGTGTAGTGGGAGGTCATGGGTCCCTTGGGGGATGAAATCGTGCAGGGCTACCACCACCATCTCCCCTGGGTCTGAGAACCGGCGCTTTGCAAGAAGAACCCAGAGGGATCACGTTACCAAGCTCGCCAAGAATGAAAATGCAGGCCCAGGCCCAGACTTACACCTAAAACTAAGCATCTATTTTTGTAGGCTCTACCTGAGGATCTGGTGTTGGTGGGAGAGGTTTTTTGGAAGCTGTGGAATAAAACAGGTACAGTTTTATTCAATCGGCAGTGAATGTGTTGTAACAGACAGACAGTTACAGTCGACCCGGTCATGCATTATGCTGAAACTCAAGACTACTGCACACACAAGAATTTGGAAGGAATAAAAGATGAAAAGAATTCATCTCCTTTTAATTAATTAGATTAGACTGTGTCCATGTTTCCTGACAGGCAGCTTGGATCAGTTAGACCTTTACAAACCATTACAAAATGACAGACCATTACTAATGGGGTAATACAGTGTAATACAGTGTACTATACTGAATAGACATACCATTTCCATTTGGATCGTATTCAGAACATCCTGGTGCCAACTTCTCGTTTTGCTGACAACATTTCCACTTCCCATCCACCCAGAAGTTTGGATGGTACTTGTGAACTAAATTGTTATTCTTTATTTCTGCAACAATAAAAAACAGAACACATCAAGGAATGCAAATGTTAACTTGCCATACGATAAGACACAACATAAGAAAACATAATCAATCTGGACTCTAACATATCAGAGTCACCTGATATGTTTAGTCTTTGCAACCACAGCAGAGCCCATATCTTGGTTCTGCTCTTTAACTAAATGTCTGGGATCACCCTAAAGGGTAAATGGCACATTGGGCTGTTCTCTGAAAAACTAGCAGTAATTTGTCAAACTGTTGTCCTATAATATGGAGGTTTATTCAAATCTTCCAGAAGACATCAATAACCATCGGAAAATGACACGGGGAAAACGTACATTCACATATCGGACACACGAAGCCTACACCTGATCACCAGTCCTTATGGGACCAATAAATTAATTCTTGGTATGTCCAAACAGAATCCCTGGGGTTTTTCTTCCTCTCAAACCCACTCCAGGTGCTGTTTAAACAGTTATGAAAGACAAGCCCTTCCCTAGTAGTCAGGAGTGGCGGTCACTACTATGTACCTTCCTTCAAAGCTCTGACCCATCGCTGTCGACAGTCCTTGCTTGGAGCAAACACATACAGGTAGTAGCTGTCGTGGACAACCTGGAGAAACACACAAGAATATCTGTATATTCCAAATGTTCAGGACTCAGCCAGCCATCACTGATGGACCAGATATCACGTCTCAAGTTTTATAAGCTAACTGCCCCTCAGACAGGATTTTGACTGAAAACCATGTCCAAAGTCATACAGCCATGCCCAACCTGACAAAATCATTTCTACCAATACAACTTAGACTACATCCTACATTCTAGGCTTTGACAAAAATCTCAAATCCTTGAAGAGCTGCATTCTCACCTGGAAGGGATATTTGAAATTGCACGGTATTGATACATCGCTGCACACTATCTCCACACACTTTATTCGGGACAGTTCAATGCAGCCTTTCAAAACTGGCTTTTTCTGTAATTAAAAAGACAAATATGTATTTGAATTGACAATTCTTGTGCTTCCGCAAATGCAAAAGCAATATTATTTGACTTTCACATGCTGGTCCTGCTTCAAATACTTATGCAGATCAGTGCACATGAAAGAGTGTGTTTTTCATAAATACAACATCTTTCGTTGTTATTACCATAAATACATTTTTATCATGATTTGTTATGACATTGCAGTAGTGGAGGATGCAGGAATATGAGTATATCTATGATAATGGCTCAAAATGAATGCAAAATGCACATACAAAATGTCAAAATGTTTGAGTAAAACAGTACTAAATGTGTTAACTCTTTGACACCATAACAAATGGCCAAAAATATTAATATAATGGTTATTTTCACCCTGTAAATCAGGACAATTAAAATCAACACTTTCTTGCAGGAAACATTATTTTCATAGAGACACACCTTCAAAAGCTATCTAATGTGCCACTTAATCATTTTAAAAAATAAAAAATGAAAAGGCAAATATTAGATAAAATGATAATTGTGTTAACTTTTTAATTCAACCAATCAATGAAGTGTAAAAGAAAGGTCTATTATTATACTGGATCATTTATAATTTTCTGGATAATGTCATCTTTTGAAAAGACAGGATGAGTCAGGCTTTTCACCCTGTCTGTTACTATTAATATATTAATTAAAATAATATCTGTGTAGACAATATTTTTAATATCAAGGTTATTTCCAACATTGTAACACCAAAGATATTAAAGGGAAATCAACTGACTTTAACAGCTATCATTCAACAGATGCACTACTCAATAACAAGATATTAGAAATGACTTGTTGCCATTATTAATATTAGTTTATCAGTCTGTTACGTTTATTAATCACAAATGACCGCAATCATTAATTAACAACAATTCATTTCCACAGTCCAAGTTACAAAAGAGAAGTGTTTAAACAAAAATTCCACATGACTACACTCCTTGTATCATTTGTAACCTCTCCCATACAATTCCAGCAAATACTAACAGTAAAATAATTTACATACCCCCGTGCGGTACTCGAAGTAGGTCAGATCCTCTGAGCTTAAAACAAAATACCTCTGTTTGTAATTGCTAGGTGATGTCCTTCGCTTTTGTTGTGATTTCTTGAAGAGAACGTCTTCTAAAATGATCCGTGTGCCCATCTTAAAAAAGACTTATCTGACATGGAGAGCGCGTCTTGTGTTACTACATGGAGATTAAAGAATGAGCGTGCAACATAGACCTTCACTCTTCACAACAATCTGAGTTAAGAGCGTGGTATGGAGTTTCCGGCGAGGTTCTGTAGGTGAACCACTTCCTTCAGCAACATGCATGCGCTACTACATTGTTAAATTTAAATATATATATATATATATATATATATATATATATATATATTAATTTAGGAATTAAGTGTGACTACTTTGTTTAATTTTGTTTAAACTAAAGTCTACAGTTTAAATCGTATCATGAAAGCATATATCGATTCTCTGGGTAATAACGGAATTATTTTCAGTTGCTTTTTTGTTCTTACACAGCGCTTCCTATTTGATCGGGGGATTTGCGCATCGTTTTTCAGTCGTGCTGCAATAGCTAGATCTACGTATTAAATAAACCTGCCTGTTTCGAACGCGAAACGTTCAGGTTTTGTTATGCAACGTTCCTCTCTGTTTAAATACCGGTGATCATTTTCCCCTCTAAGACCACTGTTTTGAATCCGCCTCAATTTATGTCAAACCAATAAAAATTTGCTTTGTTGAAAGTACGACTACCAATCAGAAAGGAGAATGGTATCGGCAAGGCACTCAAACAGCCAATGGACAGTTGTCAAATGTGTGCCTTCTGCCAGTAAAATTGGACAAAGGGCCTGGGTGCCAGTGGGTAGTCGCTGTTACTTTGTGTGTCGGTAAGGTGTGGAAACGAACAAATTCAACTTAAAATTCTTGAAATAACTGAAAGGAATCCAGTGTTGTAATAGAAGACGAACGAAAAGGTACGTTATAATTTCCATGTGCTTGTGTAAGACATTTAAATTTATTACGAGGGCCAGCTAGCGACGTTGTTATGCTGTAGCTTTATAGCGAACTGGATCTAGCTACATTGGATAACTACCATAGCTAACGTAACTACAGAGGATGTTTAGCTTTCTTAGCTTTATGTATATAATATAATATCTATCTAATAGGTATGTAGCTTTATCCAGGTCGTAATTAGCTACAAATGTGGGCATATTGACGTTGTTGAAGTATTGAAGTTGTTGTCTATTCAACACCTTAATGACGTGAAAAAGTCAATTATTTTTCTCTCATTAAGAATATGAACAAACCAATTAAGGAGCATCACAGTACCGCTGGGTGTCACGGTAACATTGCTTTCGGCCGTTGTCTGATCGAGTAATTATTCGCCAGAGCTGAGATGAAGAATTGTTTGTGCAGGACTACAGTAGAACTGAAATGGAGGTCAACAGAGAATGTGTTGAGTGCGAAAATAGGACGTGACTCCGTTGAAAGATTAGTGATACACTGTTGTTGTAAATTCTGTCTGCTTCTAGGCCTCCACCATGGGTGAACCCCAGCAGGTGAGCGCTCTCCCACCTCCGCCCATGCAATATATCAAGGAGTACACTGATGAAAATGTGCGCAAAGGGCTCGCCCCCAAGCCTCCGCCCCCGATCCGGGACAGTTACATGATGTTCGGCAACCAGTTCCAATGCGACGACCTCATCATCAGACCCCTGGAAAGCCAGGGCATCGAGCGTCTGCACCCCATGCAGTTCGACCACAAGAGGGAGCTCAAGAAGCTCAACATGTCCATCCTGGTCAACTTCCTGGACCTGCTGGACATCCTGATAAAGAGCCCCGGCAGCATCAAGCGCGAGGAGAAGCTGGAGGACCTGAAGCTGCTGTTCGTTCACATGCACCACCTGATCAACGAGTACCGCCCGCACCAGGCGCGCGAGACCCTACGCGTCATGATGGAGGTGCAGAAGAGGCAGCGGCTGGAGACCGCCGAGCGCTTCCAGAAGCACCTGGAGCGGGTGGTGGAGATGATCCAGAGCTGCCTGGCCTCTCTCCCCGATGACCTGTCCCAGCCGGAGGGCTCCGCCGGAGTCAGGGCAGGGGCTGGCGGGGCCGGCGGAGGCCCCAGACTGAAGGCAGAGCCTATGGATGTGGAGGAGGCGGGGGGCAGTTGCATGGGGGAACAGCAGGACAGGGGCACAGCTGCACCAAAGAGGGACAAACTTTGGGACAAGGATGCAGCTATGTGTAGCATCATTGATGAAATGACTTAAAATCAAATATAAAGTTAAGCTGTTTTTTGTATAATATGGATTGCTCATCCTTTATGTGGTGTTGCTTTGTGTTTAGTCTGATGTCTGATGTTTTGTTACAAAATTTGTACATGATGAATGAATGGTAATAAAGGACTGTAAATAATCTGGACATCTTTAATCAAAATCTTATATTTGAAGGCAGGTTTCAAACAAATCTTAAAGTTAGAGCTGGGAGCTGGGATCTTAGTGAACAATTAGCTGGATTAAGATAGCCTTGGATATTTGCAGCAGTTAATAACAAGATGGCATCATATGTCTGAATAAAAATGAACCTTTTTAGTTGTGTGTCTTGGGTCCTTTCACTGTCACTAGTCTGATTGCAGTAAACAGTGGTGCAAGTCTGCTTACATACTTTGAATTCTGGGATCCAAGCGAACGGTTTCAGTCTGTTTTCAAGGAATGTGTCTGGTTCCACCAACACAGTGCATTATGGGAGCTAAACATATTGGTGTATACACATAACCACGCCGGTGTATTCTGTGCATTCTTTTGATACCACCTGTAACACCTCATTGTTTTCAGTTTATGAAAAGCTCATTTTGATTGCAATGTTGGGTTAAAGCATTGCTGTGAAAAATGTACTTCACTCGATCTTTCTCAATTTGTATAATGTGGACATTTGTCCATGTATCCTGACTTGTACTGCTTCAACTGTAAGTCTAGGCTGCATTGTTGCGGAGAGATTATCCAAAATTATCAAAACGCCAAAAAAAAAAAACAGATTCTAGCCCAGGATTCCTTCAATAACACAGTTTTGAGATATGCAGAAAATGGATGGTTTAGACTACATAGAAGGCAATGCTGCCTTATTAGCAATATCTCAATAGAGGTGTCTGTGTTTTGTGCAGGTCTACAGTCACATGCTTCCAACATCAAAAGCAGTAGCAGAACCCTCCTCAAATATCCAAAAATCATGGAAGCCAGAGTGTTAGGTTTGTGTTTTTCACCAGTCAGAAAGCTCCCAAAGACAAACTGATCAACGCAGTCAGAAAGCACCCAAAAAAATGGGCAATCATTTTCCCTGCACACCTGCCACAGTACTCACCTGGGAGGTTCACAAGGAAATTGAGAACAAAGACTGCTGTCTTCAATTTTTGTGTGAGTTATCTGCATATACGTCAACTAGCAATGAGTGATGTGTTTTTAATCGACATACATGTAAAATCACTGTTTCCTTTATCGTTCAACAGGCAAAGTATGCCAAAAGGAGCAGCTACTTGGCTGAGGCAACTCAGGACAAAATTTACCTCCTGTTAGCGCTGCCACCACCAAAATGGCTGACACTCAGAACCAAATAAACTGTCATGTTCACATACCCATAACACCAGACTTGCCACCAAATACGCTTTCTTTTCCCGGCGGATCACATTGACGGTTGTGTAAACCCGTCTAAGATTGAGTCCCAAACCGGGAAGTGAGTTCGTGGAACTTGTAAAATCGTATATGTTGTTTTCTGCTTCAATTTAGAGATAGTTTCTAAACTGTGGGTATTACTGCGCGCATTTGAACCGGCGATCGTGCTACAACAGTGGTGTAGTACAGTCGAGCAGTAATTTCATCCTTCATGAACGTCTCAGCTAATACTTGTATTTTACTGTGGTGCACCTCTGACATTTATGATGTGACGGTCATAGCATGCTTTCAAGAAGTCAACCTCGTTTGTTAAAGAAAATGTGACTTCGCTGCGAGCAGGGTTCGAACCTGCGCGGGGAGACCCCATTGGATTTCAAGTCCAACGCCTTAACCACTCGGCCATCACAGCTTGTTTAAATGGTAGAAAATCTGCTATATGTTCGTACTTAGCGTGCTTGCACACAAGCTGGATGAAAACCGTCATTTTTTGCTCTTTTGAGACTATAATGTTAGCGAGCTCGTTTTCCTTCGGTATCATCCAAGGTAATAGTAGACGGGATGTCTTTGTAATGTCTCAAGTATTGGCTATTGTAAACCCCAAACAGGTACGAAGCCTGTCAAATGTACTTCGTTTCGCACTTATTCCTTCACTAAAACATGATCCAGAAACCGGCGAATCCATACTAGTAAGTTATACAACTACATATACTAATACAGATACTGGCTAACCTTACCGTCTCTCTCTCTCTCTCTCTCTCTCACACACACACACACAATATTGATGAATAAATATACATTTTATTTGTCAAATACCTTACGTAATGAGGAAACATGTACCTGTAATTACTGATTTTGCGTCTTACGTCTCAAAGAGCAAGAGATTGCTTGCTGTATCTGAAAATCTTATACAAGGTGGGCGAGGCTTCTGTAGCGTTGTGTAAGTGTACTTTAGTCTTATGGTACTACAGCTTCCTGGTGAAGCCCCTTACAATGTTACATGTACACAGCTGAATGGAAACTATTCAACAGGAGGCAAAGTGGAGGCAAAATTACTCCAATGCACAGACGCATAAGTATTCATTTAAACAGATTCAGATCCAGTTTCTTTGGAAATCTAAAAAAGGCCCACCCCCTACAAAGAAAAGAATGTATGAAAAAAAAGAATACATAACCTAAAATAAATAAATTTGATTATGGTTCACATGCTGTTGACCACATACTTCATATCATTTATGCAAATTAAATAATGCATATCAGTTAATACAAATAACATCCATTAGTTGAATGGGAAACATGTTTGATCATCAGGAGATTCACCACATCAGCTCCCGTTTCCAAAGTTCTCTGCTAGGACAAAAATGCATCAGATACCAACAGACAACATTTTGTCCAACCATGTAATATACACTATATGGACAAAAGTATTTGGATGCCTGACCATTACATTGTAATGACATTGTATTCAAATACATATACTTTAATATGGAGTTGGTCCCCCTTTTGCAGCTATAACAGCTTCCACTCTTCTTGGAAGGCTTTCCACAAGATTTTGGAGTGTTTCTGTGGGAATTTGCACCCATTCATTCTGTAGAGCATTTATGAGGTCAGGGACTGATGTTGGACGAGAAGTCCTGGCTCGCAATCTCCGTTCCAGTTCATCCCAAAGGTGCTTGATGGGGTTGTGGTCAGGGCTCTGTGCAGGCCAGTCAAGTTCTTCCACCCCGAACTCATCAAACCACGTTTTTATAGTCCTGGCTTTGTGCACTGGGGCACAGTCATGTTGGAATAGAAAAGGGCCTTCTCGAAACTGTTGCCACAAAGTTGGAAGCATAGCATTGTCCAAAATGTCTTGGTATGCTGAAGCATTAAGATTGCCCTTCATTGGAGATAAGGGGCCTAGCCCAAACCCTGAAAAACAGGTGTGGCCAAATACTTTGGTCCATATACTGTAGTGTATGTGCAACTGTATTAAAAATATGTTCAGAACAATGATTTGTGCAGTTAACTGCATTCAGGAACTGTCCATCGATTACTGCAACTACTCTTCATCTTAATGTTGTGTAGTGTACTACTAAAATATAATTATTTGAATTTCTTTTTTTTCCTTGAGAAAGACAGGTCTCAGTGATATACTGCAGTGCTTCACTATATATATATATATATATATATATATATATATATATATATATATATATATATATATATATGACACTATATATTCAGACTACTGAATGCATATAAGTGACCATATGTTTCATTGTTAATATTGTTACTATTACTATTACTATCGTTGTTGTTGTTTTAACTTTATAGATTCCCAAACAAACCTGCGTGTACATCCTAAACCAGCAATATTGATTTAGATCATAATTACACCCCTAAATATCACAAAAAACAACACAGTGGTCCTTAGACCCTGTTTTTCAGACATGGCAAGAAACTTTCTGCTGTTGATTTCAATCTCTGCATTTAGCCCAGCACTCCATAAACCACTGACCTGGAACAAGTTCAGGTAATCTAGGGATTACACTTGGCACCACATACTGTTTGCAATGGAGACAAATACATGTGCAATGTACCCACTCATGCTATGGTCTTGAAGTGAAAACTGTTTGTAAATAAACACCTCAGTGTATCTCATAATCAAGCAATCATAATCATGTCCTGTACATGTACTATTCATACACTTTGATAATGTAATGATTGAAACAGTAATTAAGTTTTGTAGGTGACAGGGAGTTTTATACACAAGAAAGATCTGTCTTTTTTAATGCTTGCTGGACAAACCTTGAAACTACCCCAAGTACCTCTGCCCAAGTTAATTTTGTAACTACTATGACTGTTACTTTGATTTTGCTCAAATGACACTTTACACAGAGCACTATTTCTCTGTCAATAAAGTCATGAAACACAAATGTCAAGCCCTGGAGGCTATCCATGTGTGATGCAGATACTGGAGGTACAAACAAATAAAAAAATTTGCATCACTTATAAAGTTAAATACTAGGATAGAGTAGGCAAATACATAAGGGAAAGAGCAGTGAACTGGGTGCTCTCATTAAACCATTGTCATTTCATCACATGTTTGTTATATAAACAGAAAATGAAAGACTCTTGACAGAAGACACCCAATGAATCACATGTGATGTGAAATTGTGACCTATAGTGCCCATGCTTTACTGGTGATATTTCTGTAAAGACAGGTTAAGGTCCATCTGCTCTGAATGTCAATGTGCATGCATTTATGAACTAGTATATAATACAGAGGGTAACATTCCATGAGGGTTATGTTTACTGAGAATCTTCTTGGGTAAATGTTGGTACATGGCTTGCTTTTTTAAAAAAAAAATCTCATAAAATAGTAATGAATAACCATTTAAGGCATTCATATAGCACAGCAGCAATACGTAGACAACATTAATCATTCATTTATAAAGACCTGATAAACGTAAACACATAATTGTTAGATCCATGGGTTTCAAGGGGACAGTATAGCTGTGGTCAGCATGAAGTTAAATAATTGGCATTAGTTTCTGTTTCACCTACATCAATTAAAAGGGAAATTAGTATTTAAACTAAGACAATCACGATTGGTGAATTGAAATCTACGATATCCACGAAATCTACCATATACTTGACACAAGTGCAATGTTTCATATTGATTTTATCAAAGAAGTTGCCACACGGGAAACTTTTAACGCACCATACACGGTTAAGATGACCTCGACTTTCGAAACATTTTCATTTCGTGAGTTTTAAATGCTGTTGGAGCCAGCACAAACACCTATAGCAACACAACACACTGAAGACCTAATGGCTGTTTTTGTTTTGAGCCAACCGTGTAGCCAACTGTCCATTAATTGTAACCTATACATCTTTAATCAGATTCTCATTTAAACGCGAGTTCGACGGTATTCAGTTTCACGTCATCTGTTTCTTGTTTTAAAATCCGTGGCTTGTATACGTTGGTAAATCGTACATCTATTAGTCCCGCTGTCAGATTAATTATTCGTGGGGAGTGGGGATGGTTTACTACTTCCACCCCCTCTTCTTTCAGCACCAGGCAGGGACAGCTTTTTTCACCGCTCGCTCAGCGGCGTTATGAAACGCAACACAGACTGTTTCACAACAGGGTGGAACGCCGAGCGCCGAGCCAATCGGAACAGCCGCTTTTACGTCACATGCTCTTTATTTATGTAATGTAATGGTGTTAGACAGTAACCTGGCTGTGCTTACCCTATGCGCCAGACCGTGTTATAGTTTTATTGTGGTCTTATTTAGAAAGAAACCAAGAAACAAATTACTGTATTCTAACATAGTAATATCAGTCCGGCGTTGATGGAGCTTGGCAGTGTTGACCCACACACGGCGAGCACGGTATTGGAACTGAAGCGGAGAGTACCTATCCAATATGAAAGGAATGAGATGCTAACGTTACACGTTTCAAACCTAAGACTAAGTTATGATTGACAATGGATAACATTCATGAATGGCCTAACGGGAACATTAAGAAAAAGGTTAGTTCCGAGAGAATTTCGCTTTAGGGTTGGCTTCTGGGCATGTTGATAGATGTCTTTGTTTATCTTAGATAACAATGAAGCTTCATTTTGTCCTCCCTAGTTTCTGAACCGAGTGTCTGCAGCCCTGCTCTCAGTATGCAGGAAGGATACTTTTGCACCATTATCTGCAATTAATGGGATGCATGTCAATGGAAATTTGGTCGGGTAAGACTGTTAATCAATAATATACTCTGAAGAAAGAAATATTTTTTCTGGTCTTGCTTTCACCTGAAAGCGGACAGCCCTGGACTGTGGAAATCATACCGGATAACCAGCGACAATGGATTTGCTGGAGTGCCCAATTTGCGAGTTCTTGATTTGCGAGCCGGTGACAGTGTCCTGTGGGCACTCGTTTTGCCGGCGGTGCGTGGGGACCCACATGCCCTTGAGATGTCCAGTCTGTAAGGAGAGGTTGAAACTGAGAGACGTGAAAAACATCAAAAACAACGTACTGCTATATAGTGTCCTTGAAAAGTGCTGCCCAGAGGAGGTAAAGCTGAGGAGCCTTTTACAGGAGCGACTTAAAGCCGGCGAGTTCACCCAGGCTTTTCGAATCGCGAGTGAAGGAATAGATCGCGGTAAGTGTGTGTATGTGTGTATGATTTTATGCCCGCAGCAAGTTAAGGAAGTCCTTATGCAACCCTCGGGTTGACAGGGCAAAGAATATATATCAGCCCCGCTCGCACAATTACGCAATTTTGTCATGGTAAGGTCTGACATGCACACAATCTTATGCAAATCTCTGCCTTTAATTACCTAGTGCAACAGTGGCTGAAAGCACAGAAGTCTCCATTTTAAACTGAACCCATGGCAAGAAAGGTACATTCCACAGTGTTCCGATATCCTCCATAAGTTTCGAGAAGCGGCCTCCCCTAGCTCACAGCATTTATGTTTGGCGGCTAGGTAAGACTAAGAAATGCAGTAGGGGTGAACGATACACTTGTATGAAGGCCTTGCTTCAGGGTATATGCGATTGAGGCCGTTGGCTCTAACTACAGAGAACACAAACCAGTAACGCACAATGAAGCAAAATCCTTTTTGGGGTGGACACGCCACACCGGTTTTTAGTCCCATAATGGGTCACCATTTCATAATAGGGTGAGTCATTTTTTTTTACTAGCAGCATTCCTGTTTTTTGTCCATTTTCGGCCGTTACCATACAGAACACAACATCACAAATCACCAGCCAAGCAGCACAGCTGCTTCCTTCAAATTATGTTGCCCACTTCTCTCCTGCTGTTTTTTTTCCCCTTTAACAGGAAACACTTGGCTGGAAGTAGCTTTAAGTTGCAAGCACATTGCAATGCTGAATGGTCATTTTTCATTTATTGCTGTCAGTCCTTAAGCTCAGCCTCTGAAACCCTACACTAGCATTAATTTCCTCTCACGCCAGAAATGTAACCGGTCATAAGGTGCAAGCTAGGTCACTTGTCTCATCAATGAATCTGCTCTCGGCTAAAGGATCCATTAACTCCATGTATTACTTCAGTGAGCACATGCTATTAGGAACATGATAAGACAGTGGTAAAGGGAAAATTATCAAATGTCATTGTTAATGTTGCACCGTAGTATATGGTGTAGCATTAGTCTAGTTTCTCCTGTTTAGCTAGGTCAACTGCTGGGGCCTTTGAGATTCCAGCTTCAACAAATTTGCATTTATGCTTTTGGGAAGTGCTCTTATTCAAACAGTTTAGACATGTAACCCTGTAGATACTGAATCATTGGTGCAACACTTGTAATACAAAGCTATTGCAAGTAATATTGTTTCAGTGTACGTTGTCTTAAGGTGCACAAACATATCATATGGCTCAAGTCTTTAAAAAGGTGTTACATTACTGTCATTTAGGAGATACTCTTATCCAGAGCAATTTACATAGGTTACAAATTTTTACATGTTATCCATTTATACAGCTGAACATTTACTAAGGCATTTCTGGGTTAAGTACCTTGCCCAAGGGTACAGCAGGAGCACCCCAGCAGGGAATTGAACCAGTAACCTTTCAGTTTTAAGCCCTGCACATTACCACTGTGCTACACTGCTGCCTTAAATGAGGGTCAGGTTCAAATCATTGCATCACCTCTCATGTTTTCTCTGATCTAGGTCAATATTTGGAGGAATGCACAGTTCATACCTACAGAATTAGCAGACACTTACCAGCCCTCAAAGGATAATATTGTCTATCCTATGCAAATCTGCTACATTTTACATGATCCTGCACAATGTTTTGTGTACATGTCTTTCAGTAATATCCAGAATTCTGGGACTTCCACCATCATTTGATGTGGATATTGTTTAGTGTTGTTTAGAGACTAAAAAAATCCCACCACTCTTTCGATGTGGTTTCCTATGAAATAGGTGCTGTGTTGCTCTTCATAGCGCTGGCCTGGTTGTGGGAAGGATTGGACTCCAGGGGCTTTGTAAGCTGTGTGGGGATGTGAGGGATCTGCAGAGAGAATGGAAACAGGGCAGATAAAAAGATGTCCAGCTCTGTTAAGAGCTGGCTAGCTATAACCGTGCAATGAGGTTCAGGCTGAGGTACCAGTTTGATAAAATCGATTCTGCAGCATTTTGCCAGTAAATCGCTTTGCAGCATCTCCGCAGTGCAGACTGTCATTTTTGTTTTCATACTCACCCATGACCTGGGTACTTTGTGCTCCTGAAAGAAAAACACCCAGGGCTAGATTATCTAACTTAAAACCATTACATATAACCTTATACTCCTTATATGTACTCCCCTTATATAATCCTGAACTCCGTTATGTGAAAGAGAGGTTGTGCTTAAAACCAAAGGAGTTGAGACAAGAGTTACATTTTCTTACCAAAAATGTGGAAAAAAATCTAAGAAATGTCTATTTTCCTAGAATGTTCAAAAGTTCCAGACCTCCCAGATGTGGAAAAGCTAACCAGATAGAGGAGAGCAACAGTACAGCCCTGGCAGAATAGTACTGGACTTCCTGCCAAGGAAGCAGCTGATATAATAACATATACTTGTGCATTTTATCTTAATTTCAGTTAAAGTATACCCTTTTAAGGGATATTTTGTTTGTTTGTTGTAGTTCACTGCATATGCTGTCATGTGCTTGTCATGCCAACGCAGTTTATTACATTGAGAAGCGGGAATGGAAACCCTCTCTCAGAAAGCTAAAAGACCTGACACATACTGATAGAGCTGTGCGTTCAGGGTGAAACATTGGCCTTCATTGAACAATGTCAGTGTGGTTGAACTGGTGATATGTCTGCAGTCAGAGACTCTCAGCATGCCACCCATATAGCAGGTGCTTGGCATAAATAGCAGGTCATAACTAGTTTATTAATATTCTTTATGCTCTCCTGGACTCTGGCCTACTGTGAGGGTAGAAAGGCTTGTGCATTAATTTATCCTCACTCTTGTTCAGAGCAACTCAAAAAGATGAAGTGTATATCAAAAAGAATAAGAACAGAGGTACAGAAGAGCCCGGTGTAGTTATTGAGTGCCAAGCTAAAAAAAAAAAACAATGCAAAAATAGAAGGAATACCAGTAATTGGCATGCGTACAGCACTTAGCAGTTAACCCGATGAAGAGCATAGCTACATAATACTGGCATGCACACAGGGCCAAGTAACAGTAAGGTTTCCCCTGGGTAAGGTCATTTGAGGGAAGGTTCAGCATTAGACCTTTAGAGTAAAGAAATATCTCACAGGGATTCCAACAGGCAACCTTTTATCTAAAGCTCAGTACTCTATACATTACTGCGTGGCACAAAACAGACATGGTACTTTAAATATATAGCATAAGAGCAACTAAACAGAACAGATAAAGTGGAATGGCACAACAGTTAAAATTATCATTGGTAACAGTTGTCCTTATACATCGTACTCATTTGAACATACAGCCTAGCATTGAAAGTATGACATGACTTTAAAACATATTGTTTATATAGTGCCAAACAGCCCTATACATTCTTAGCAAAGGTACAGGGAGTAGTACGCCTTGAGTCATATTGAGAACAATGTTCTGATGGAGGGGAATTACAGAATTAAGAATTCACTATGGGTGGAGCAGTCATATTCTGGGACTCTCTCGTGTGAAGCAGACCACATTAAAAGCTTCGTTCTCAGGGTTTTACCATCCAGTTAGCTCTGGTGGTTTATTCTCTTTTTTGTCCACTGCAGTAGCCTTACTACACCACTAATTATCTTATGCAACCTTCCGAATGTGAATCATTAGCCTTGGGGTGGGTCCCTTGTATAACTCCTAGTGGCCTGACAGGTCTCTGTAACAAGGTGCAGTCCCGGCTCAGTGGCTGAGAGACATGTTTGTGTTTTTTTTTTTCTTCTCCTGGCTGCGGGGACGTGTGCGACAGACTTGCGTGCTGTTTGCGGTGGCCTGGCCTCCCTGCCAGTGCCCGGCAGGAATGCTGGGACTTCAGAGAATGCCACTAGGCAGGAGTGAGGGCTAGCATGTTGCCGCGGAGTTGTAAGGCTGCCAACAGCGGGTTATGTCATCGCGTATTGTATAAGGGAGAGGGGGGTATGGGTTGTGTTCCTCTGCCGGCCGTTTCCGAATTTTTATCTGACGCGCTCAGCTGCCCAGACACAGTGCTGTCTGTGGTCAGTGCTAGTGAGCAGTGGATGCTTGTGAGCTCAGAATAGTGGAGACATGATGAACATCTGTGTCAGTTAAAATAATGGAACACCTATCTGCCAGTGAGTGCCTTTTTAACTTCATTTCATGTAACATAGTAACATAAGCTCTGTGCGCTTACATTTGCATGTTTGTCCTTTATCAGATGCTCTTACCTACAGCAACATGTAGACTGCTGGCCACAAATAATGGCTCCCGTAACCACAAGGATGCTACTAACAACATACAAACAAATGTCAGTGGCAAACCAGTGCTTATCTGGTTCGACACATAACTGTTACACCCCATACCTGACAGAAGGGTACCATACCAGCACAAGGTCAACAAATACCCTGACTACAAGTTCCACAGATACTGCATAGGAATTATAATAGTAATTATAATTAGTAACAATTAGAATTAGTAACAAAAAATGCATATTGGTTTCAAATCAGTTTGATCACGTGAAATGTCCTTGAATTTGGAATAAAGTTTATGTGATGGACAGTGAACTGTTGTTGCCCATAACTTTTAATTTTCTCCCTCTTTAATTGTCTCTTCTTCTTGCTCCATGTCTCACCCTGCTGTCCCCCCTGCCAACACACACACACACACACACACACACACACACACACATACACACTAGCTCCCGAGGATGTGAGCCTGAAAGTGTGGCGGGCAGACGCCTGCGTGGGACTGCGGCGCTTCTCCGACGCCCTTCAGGATCTGGACGACCTGTGCCGGGAGCGACCCATGTGGTCCGAGGTGAGGGTGCGGGGGAGTGGGGGCAGGATGAGGTTTAACATTGAACATGTTTAACATTGAACAGCCATCGTCTGTTCTACAGTAGAACATCTAGAACTGGTTTGCAAACAGTTCTCTGTTTTCACCCCTGTCATGTCCAGGGTTTCTACCGAAAAGGGAATGTAATGCTGGAGATGGGAAGACAAGCAGACGCCCTTTTCCAGTACCATCGCTGCCTCAAACTGCAGGCGGACTTCATCCCGGCCAAGAACCAGATCAAAACGGTGAGCTTTGCGGATCGCGCCTGGGCAAAAGACTTAGGTAGGCCAAACCCACATGGAAATGGCCACAAATGGAGCAAAAATTATCAAAAAGGAAAGGAAAATTTGTATTGTGTGAAAAAAACTATTGAATGCAATTAAAAACAGAAAATGTGCATTGTGCACATTATAAAAGCCAACCAATCTGCTGCCGTCACATCCTCCATTGGCCTTGTTGGTTTGTTCTAAAGTGCTCACAGTGTCACACAACACGGTGCTGACCGAAAGATGCTGGAAGGCTGCCAGAATTGCTTCTTGTCGGATAGCTTGCTCATTAGTAATGTTTTTGTTGTGACACCAAGATCCTAGAAGTGGACGGGGTGACGATGCCAGAGGACACGGCCAGGCTGCTGCAGGTAGTCTGGGAGTACCTGCGTGACCCCTGTCCCATCACCAGCTCGGTAGGACCCTCTCAGGGGGATGGCCCGAGACTGGCCCGGGACGAGGAAGTGGACGGAGATGGCCAAGGGGACACGGTGCAGGTGACATGTTTAACTTTGTGCCTCTGACATAGATGTCTTTTTTAAGTGTTTATGAAACCAGGATTGTAACTAAAAGGTTGCAGTTTTGATTCTGAGAAGAGGTTCTGCTATTATACCCTTTAGCATTAGCCTCAATGGCTCCAGTAAATCGGCTGTATAAAGGGATAAGCTGTAGACATGTGAGTCCCAGGTAGCGGTGTCTTCTAAGCAAATAAATAATGTAATATGCCATTTCAAGGACTGTCCCACAGCCAAATATAAGAGCTGTTGGGATTCCGAAAGTGAATCCTCCTCCCTGACAGCCCCCTCCTGTCCCCCTCAGGGCTCGTGTGAGGCGAAACACGCCACCAGCGCGGAGTGCTGCCTCAGTCTGTGCCAGGCCGTGTCCTTCCTCCCCACGGGCGAGGAGGACGAGGAGCTGATGATGAGGAAGGAGGAAGGGCAGAGGAGGGGTACGGCACACGCCTTCCGCAGACGCTGCAGAGGAAGAGCGTAGTTGGAACACGCTCGCAAGCACACTCGTACACGTGCATCCTCTAAACCCAAGGCTGCTCTGAGAGTAGCATTAACTGCAACATGAAAACATGCACATCGCTGGAGTTAAAATGAAATCACACTACAGAAATCGCTGTAAAACTTAGCTTAGACAACACAATACTCCGGGCATAGGATGTCGTTTTCACCAAAATGCAACATTTAAAGAGTCGGTGCTATTTGTCACAACGATGCAAAGGTCATCATAGTATTGTGGGGAAATGCGTTGATTGTGTGTAGTAAGAATGTTCTCTAGTGTGACTGCTTTCAAGTGCTAGATTGTCATCATTGTGACAATCATCCATTTTCATTGTGACAGGGTCTGAACACAGACAGATTTTTACACTAGCATACATGCATCTGGACTCATATACTGAATGCTGATTTGAAATGCTTACATACTTGTTTTTTTATATATATGTAACATCTTTAACTGTGAATCTTTTTTGTTGTCCCATAGGAAGAGGTTGTCAGGACAGAGAGATGTCCCTCAATGTGCTCACAGTTTCGGACTTTGAGTGTCCCCTGTGCATAAGGTGGGTTAAAAATCACAAGATCACCACTGAGACAAGTGTGGTGACATCACTGTGGTAGTGCCACTGTGTGATTTTTTTTTTTGCTGCTTCTCACGCAATGCTGTGGGCACTCTGTTTCTGTTAGTAAAGGCAAAGTGGTGCTTGCCTTTCGGTCGCGATATACCTGCCTGACCGCCTGGCTGTACTGTGTCCTGTCTCTGTGGCCTCACCTGCATCGTTCCGGTTTGAAGCTTGTGGCGGGTGTAATTGCTCTGTGCTGCAAGGGTGGTACGTGCCATAGCTGCAAATGACCATAGACGTTTACAAACGAACTGTGGTAATTATGCCATGTCTGTGTTGCGTCTGTTGCGTTAGGTTGTTCTTCGAGCCGGTCACCACCCCTTGCGGCCACACCTTCTGCAAGAGCTGCATCGAGAGGAGCCTGGACCACAACCTCCGCTGCCCGCTCTGCAAACAGCCGCTCCACGAGGTGCGTATCCAGCGGCCTTCCCTCTGTACACCTCGGTCGCCCTCCTCACGCGACTTGCTGACCTCACGGCTACTACCCCTTCCTCTTCCCCTCCGCCAGTACCTCAAGAACAGGAAGTACAACCTGACCGTGCTGCTGCAGGAGATCATGTCCCGCCTCTTCCCCCAGCAGCTGGAGGAGAGGAAGCAGGTGCATGAGGCCGAGATTGCTGAGCTGTCCAAGTACGTGCCTGTCACCGCGGTCATAAACGAAAGGGCTCCAGTCATGGATCTCTGCCCGTGTTTTAAACAATTGAGAGATTTTTGAAATACGGTTATTTCCAAACATTTGCTCACTGGAGTGTTGTTTTAACTGCCCTGAGAGTAACTGAGGATAAGTATATGAACACTGACGGTGATGTCACAGTTGTACTGTGTTATTAAAAATCACCATAAAGAGATGGATGTGCATGTGTTCAGTGTGTGAAACAGGAATATTTCTTTTATATGAAAAATATCATTTTGAAGGAAAAATAACATTTGAGGATAATGTTAACTTCCCATGCAAATTGAAACTGTTTTAGCCAGTTCCAACAGCTGAATGTCATTTTATTCATTTTTTATTCATTTCAGAAACATCCATTCATTTTACAAGTTAGCATGTCTGTTCTCAGCTGTACATACTCTAAAAGGCATGGAAATAAACAGATAACATTAGCATAATAAAACAATTTTCTGTAACTAAAACCATCAGATTTGTTCACAAGAGACTGAAGAAAGCAATGGTGTGGAACATGTAAAAATCAAAGGTTGTTGCAATAACTTCATTAACTGTAACAAATGTGTACCCCACACCACAGAAGGTTAAAGCTGGCTTTGTAAAGTGGGATGTGAATGCTGTAACTTGCAGTTGCTGAGGTGGGCTCTCTCTGATGTGAAATGTGAGCTAAAAGCTAGCCCTTTTATTTCCTGATGTCGAAGGGACATGATTTATCTGAATACAAGTGGCGTGGTTCCCCGTGGGTTTTACTAACCTTCTTAAGGCTGAGATCCTTTAAGCCATAAAATGCTTAAAGACAACTTTTGGTCTTAAATTAAATTTCCCAGGCTTAAGTGCTACTTTGTGCCACACTTGTAAATTTGGGCCCTGAAATTCCTTAAACATTAAACTACATTACAGTCACTACAGTTTCTGTGTCCCCAGCCCTCCCATCACTGCAGTTCAAACACTTAGACGTACTTTAATTTACATTTATAAGAAAACTCTTGCAATTTAAATTACATACCATTTTTCATTATGTTTTCTTTGGTACAGTACTCCCATCTCCACCTCTACGTGTTTTGCACAGAATTATAAGTACTTGATTGTATGATGTATTTCTCATGTATGCTCTGCACCTGGTGATCCTGGTGTCCTCTTTGTCCCACAGCCTGACTAAGGACATCCCGATATTCGTGTGCACTGTGGCATACCCAGGCGTCTCCTGCCCGCTGCACATCTTCGAGCCTCGATACCGTCTGATGATGCGCCGTTGCATGGAGACGGGCACCAAGAAGTTCGGGATGTGCACCTATGAGCCGGGAAAAGGGTGCGGCCCCTCCCCTTCCTGTTTCAAGCAGTCACGTCCAAACAGAGAAGGAATTTGTACCTGTAACGATCCACGCATAATGTTTGCCTGTGTGTGTGTGGGTGCGGCGGTGCCCTGTCTTTTAGGTTCGCAGATTATGGCTGCATGCTGGAGATTTTGGGGCTGGACCTCCTGCCCGATGGCCGGTCTTACGTTGACACAGTCGGGGGAAGCCGCTTCCGAGTGCTAAAGAGAAGCCAGCGGGATGGCTACCACACCGCTGACATTGAATACTTAGAAGACCAGAAGGTGAGGTAGCATCATAGCTGCAGTGAAAGAAATAGTTGTCGTGGTGACCTAATACCATATATAAACATTGCATGACTGTTCTGAGCATCTTATTTTTAAACCAAAAAGGGGGGCTTCCTCTATTCCTATGTGAGGAAGCCTACTAGACAAATACTAAAAGAGCAAAACTCCATTGAATTTAGTGTAAGGCAAATTAACTTCCCATTTTAGCCTCATGATGTTTCGATCAGAGTTGCCTGACAACAGCAGTGTTGCAGAAAATGGGTGTGTCTTATGCAAATCACCTTATGTATCCTTAAACGTTTAGACATCTTCTCATGCAATCAAGTTATATTCACAGAGATACATCCATATTCAATCTTTAAATAAAAACATACATTATTGCAGCGTTTCTCAAACCTCTCCTGGCGGCCCACTGTCCTGCGTATCTTCTGTCTATCCTTGCTGCTTGATTAAATCAGGTGTGCTCAGCTAATCAAAAGTGCCACTGATGAGTTCAGTCAGGTAGGTAGAGCAAGGATAGACAGAAGATATGCAGGACAGTGGGCCGCCAGGAGTAGGTTTGAGAAACACTGCATTATTGTTTTGCTTAAAGCAAACCCCTATTGTAATAACTACATTTTTGAGCACATCCTTTGTTACTTCATATGCATATTACAGCAGATAAAATGAAACATTCTTATTTTCAACTACCAAAGGGGCTTCCTCTATGAGGAAACCTACTGGACAAATAGAAAAAGAGCAAAACTTCCATTAAGGCACATGAAAGCAAAGTTAAGTTCCCATTTTACTCTCTAGATATTTCAATCAGAGTTGGCAATGCCTGCGTGCCAGTTAGTGGGTGTGTCTTATGCAAATTTCAACTTTAAATGCTAAAATCCTTGTAAAACTTGTGTCCTTAAATTTGTACACATGGATTTCTGACCAGAAAAGGGATTTACATAATATCTGAAGCTCTACTTCATAAATGCTAAAGAGCAAAATTCAGTTTAATAGGCTGATAAGCAGATTGTAGTTATAAGCTCTCACTCACACACACACAGGGTTACCATGTATGTCTTACCGTGTTACCGTTGTCTTACACAACAATGAGCATTCATAGCCACGTACGTGAAATTGCATTGTTACATGGGGGAAAACATTATGACACAAGTGACATAATCCCATATCTGTGGAGAAAAGCCCTGTTAAATCCTTTGTGCTTTTGTTTCTGTCTAAGACACTGGTTAACTTCCAGACATCACTCATAAGAAATTATATCTTTTTCTTATTTTCAACCTTGACAGGGGGCTTCCTAATAGGAAACCTACTTGACAAATACTAAAAGAGCAAAACTTCCATTGATGACCTGCCATGCAAACATATGTTCCCATTTAACACACATCATGTTTCGGTCAGGGTAGGTAAACAATAGCTGTGTTGCATAAAGTGGGTGTTTCTTATGCAAATCAGTGCCACAGGAACCAGTATTTGATCGGGTTGGTCGTGTTGGTGATGTAACAGTCACAGGTAACATGACAGAACAGCTATCTTTAGTAGTCATCAACAATGTTGAGCATTCATACATAATGAAGTCAAACCCTCATGACACTGTTTTTGTATTCAGTGAAAAGTATTACAACAGAACATGCATGAATGCCTCATCTTATAAAGATATATTGTAAGGCGGGGACAAGTACCTGAATATATGGGTTTCATAAGGAATGGAAAGACTGAGTGCTGTGTTCTGGCATTTGTTGAGTCAGAGGTAGAATGCGAGGACCTGCAGAACTCGCCCAGCCACGTAGAACACAGAGGAGCAGCTGCTGTGGTCATTTTGTTTTGGGGGATATTCGAAAGAGACATCATCAGTCATGGTCACAAGATCCGAGTCTCTCTCTCTCCGAGGGGTGATAAATCATTACCCACCTCAATATTTTAATAAGTAAAACAACTGCTTCGGGTATCGTCTTTCCTATTGCCGCACACGCCGCAAAATGACTCTTCCAGGCCTTGCGCGGCGCCTCACACCTACAGCATACAAAGATTAAAGGGGTGAAGTAGGGCAAGAATCCAGCAAACTGAGTCTGTCAGGGCCTGAGCAGTCAGGGTACTTCAAGGATTATACATTATTTTGATGCACGATTAGTTCAGGTTTGTGGTTTTGGCACCATCTGAAAGGGGAACTCAGCTGAAAAAGTCATGCTGTTCTTTACCTATAAAACAGATGGCATTGTCGTACTCTCTCATGTCATGCTGTGGGTGAGCCTCGGATCACTTTCACCAGGGTCAGTTTAAAATGGGAAGCAGGGGAGAAATAATGACTTGTTCAAACATAAAGAATAGCATAACATGGGATTGTATTTGTGCGCTCCTTTAAAAAGAAATTACATTTTGAGGTGAATGCACTTAGTCTTCAGCGACCTCTGCACTTTAAGGACACTGTACTGGCTGATGAGTGTCCTAGAAGCCTCCGCTTGGCATTTGACCCAGAAAAGAGAGAATGACCTTTAGCAGTGGGCTCAGTCCTGAAGTGGAGACATACCTCCTGTGAGCTGAATCTGGAACACACTAGGGGGCGAATGCCAAGTTAACGTTACCCCAGCCAGCTGGCTGCGAGGGTTTGGCGGCAGAGAAGGGGGCGGTTGATAGGTTAAAGGCCCACATTTGGTTTTGTTGACAGTCTGGCACCGTCAGCTCAGGTGACTCACGTTTTCCTGTCGCTCGTGTTCTCCCTGTGAAGGTGGAGGGGGCGGAGCTGGAAGTGCTGCAGCGCCTCCATGACAGCGTGTACCAGCAGGCGCGGGAGTGGTACCACCGGCTCAACGGCCGCATCCAGGACCAGATCAGCCGACAGTACGGGCCCATGCCTGACGTGGAGAACGACATTCAGGTGAGACCGCTGCCCTTGGCTGAACCAAGAGGAGCTCCCGATAACCTGTTTTGTAACAGAGTTCCTGAGACGTGTCAAGACAAACTTTGCACTTGAAGATAGTGAAGTGAAAGTTAGAGAGCTGGGGAGAGAGAGTGAACGAACGTGTCTCCCTGCCACCTCTCACCGTCCCTCTCTTATCTCTGTCTGTTTCTCTGCATCCCTCTCTCCTCATATGTCTTGCCCCTCCCTCTCTCTCCCTCCCTCTATGGCTCCAATGAAGGCGTCCACTGACGGGCCTGTGTGGTGTTGGTGGCTGCTGTCGGTTCTGCAGCTGGACCCAGCCTACCAGACCACCGTCCTGTCCCTGACCTCCCTGAAAGACCGGCTGGGGCACCTGCGGATCGTGCTGGAGTACTTCTCCCAGAGCTAGAGCTCACCTGGGCCTGTAGGGTGGAGTGGATGGCGGGGGGCCGTCCTGACAGAGCCATGGCCATGCGGTCTACTGCTCACACGCACACACACGCACACACAAGTAGCCTCTGACACACGTACCACTGACAGGCATACTCTACCCCTATAATCTTTTTAGTGGTGGGTTCTTTATTTTTTTGGCTCAGATGGTTATGTGTCTATGGGTCTATATACAGGTAACAGAAATTTATTGTCAGTGTACATGAATACCAGTCTTTTCTCCCTGCAGGGAGTAGTGTAATGAGCTCCTTATTTCTGGTGTATATTATTGTTTGTGTTATGATTGATATTACTGCCATCCGTTGTTTATGATGAAATGCAAAGGCGTCCCTTTTTTTGCATAGAAAAAAATTATGCTACATTGGCCTCTTTTGGTTTCTCTTTTTCTGTATTAGAAGGACAGTTATTGATGTGGTTGAATATTTTGTGGGTGGATTCAGTGAGAGAGAGAGCATTACTGGTAAAAATGTATGCAGTACAATTTGAATACAGGCTTCTCGCCCAGACAGGCAGGCCTGGGTGTTGTGTTTCTCTTGACATACACTGACAGGGGCTAGTGTAATTGTACTGAGCCTGGGGACAGTGTGTTGGCATTTTCATGGGAGGCAGATGGTTAGGGCGTCCTGGCCTGATGGCACCCGCTTGCCATGCCCAAAAGTGAGTGCCACTCTACCCCTGGACAGGCAGTCTCTGCCATGCCACAGAATTGCCTTTGGACCCCTGTATGTCCAGCATCTCTGCCACCAGTACTGGTAGCTTGGCATCACAGGCATTTCTCTTTTGGGAATGTTTCGGATTTGGGAAGCGATACACATGTATTTCCTTTCTCTTACTTAATTTTTATTGCAGCAATCCTTGGAACATGTGCCCAGGGAGATTGCATACTAACTCACTACACATAAAAACTTGAAACTGGGTGAAGAGCAAATAAGATGATAAATATATTTTACTACATTGATTGTGCCATAGATACTTGTGTGTTGAAAGGAGCCACCTGCAAAACCTGTTTGATTTTTTTTTTTCAAATACTCACATTTTGTATGCTGGATTTTGAATGAACATGGGCTACAGTGGTCTACATACCATTTTGAAGACACAGTCTCAGAAAGGTGGACTCGGTGTTTCTAAGGCCCCGCCTTCATTTGGGCCGTTTGCAATGCGCTTTCTCTTCTGAGCAGCAAAGCTGAGCCTGTCTTATATAACCTTAAGGCTTTGTGGTGTAAGAGAGAACACAAAAATGAAACAGATATGAGGACAAACTGCAGTGCGGTTGGATTGAATGTAGGATTCTGCCGCATTGAGTAGGTAATATAGATTTAATAATTTCAAATGGAATGGCTTACGGGCGCTTGGGAGGAAGATGCATAAAGATGCACAGATTTGTTCCTCTAAGTGAAAGGTGACAGCAAAGGGCTCGGGGCCAGAGCCTTTTGGTCACATTTTTAATACAGCTTTAAATGATGGGGATTTTTACTAAACCTTTCAATGACAATATGTCATTAGGAGGTTGCTGTGCCCTTGAAGATGAAAGTGGCCAGTTTAACTGAAGTTGAGTTTGTATGTTGTTAATTAACACCACACGCACGTCTTAACTTGCAATGTGCTTATGGAAATGCAGTGGGCCTCTTTTTATTTCAAGAAATGGAACTTTTTAGTTAACCAATGCAAAATGATTACAGAAACATAAAAAAGTTTGTCGGTACAGATTTTAAGAGGGCATAATTGATTGACAGGACTGATTGAGTGCATTTTTGACACATCACATCTCAGGAAGGAGCCATTTAATGCAGTCACTTATGTTACTGATAATCGCTCAGCGCTAATTAATCAACTTCATTTGTAACTCTTCCCTCACACTTCTAATAAATCCAATAAGAAATTCAACAGACGACAACATATTTTTGGTCTTGGGTTTTGGTTACCTTGAAACAAAATATAAATGTCAAATATAAAGTAATAAATGTACTTTTGCTGAAATGTCACATATACTACAACCACGCCAAAAATATCTGGTTCCAAAAGATGTTTGTCTCTCATGTCCCTTTGAAACAGTTTAGTTTTATCTTGCCAACAACATGTGTAGAATTGTACTATTCACACATATTGCTGTTGAAATTGTAAAGAAACGTTTGTAATTCTTTTTTACTGTTATGATTTGATAAATGTGAAACACATTTTTTTTTTCAGTTAGTCTGTGAACTATAGGTGGAGAAATAACCCTTTACACACAGCACATGTCTGAATGTGCACCACACATGAGAACACAGAAAAGGCCTTTGGAATTTCCTGGAGCAAAGCTGTCCCCTGTGGAGAGTAGAAGCCACTCATTTTTAAGGTCTTTTAAGGCTGTTTTTAAGGTCATACAGGCCTGTCAAATGTAGTTGCTTTTTCTGTGTGGCCTCATATAAATCATGGGTGTACTGGAGACTTGGATTTTAAGAAGTCAACTTCTTTTTTTAATTATATATGTATTTTTTGCACAGCGACTATCATTTATTTGCATGTCTTGTTTTTTTTATGTTCTGGAACAATCTCTTGATTATTTGTCTGTGTATATGCGTGTCAAACAGGAACAATTTCACTGAATTTGAATAATCTGTGGTGTTTAATTGGTCATGTTCATGAGGACTATTTCTTTCCCTGGTAAATATAACAGGGCACAGCAATTCACACATGTAACCATTTTTTTTCCATTTTTTTCTCAGCTGCAAAATTTACAATCCATTACAAGACAGGGTAAGCAACCCTGGACCTGGATAACCCCTAATTTCCTCTGTTTCCAAACTCATACAAGTGTCATTAAACCCCTGTGTTACAGGGGTTTAATGAGTAAGCTAAACTGGATTGCAGTTCTTCAGTACAAAGGTTGTCCAGCCATGCAGTAGGTCATTATGCTGTTGTGGAAGGAGTTGCACTCCAGTCACTAACAATGAAGATCATGGTTTCAGTCAGCAGTCAGGTGAATATGTCCATATATTCCTTGAATACTCTGGGGAATTGCTGAAGGTTGCAAAGGTGCATTGCTTGTAATAATTAAAAATGTCTGAGCAAAGGCCTTGTACAAATTATGTAATGACATCGAATAAATGTGTTCCCAGTAGCACTGGATGATGTTATTTTGTGTATCATTATACATGGCAAAATACTTTGTTTTTAAACTGTGAACTATTACTTTGCTTTCCTGTGTGCTTTTTAAATTCAGGATCTTATGTGAAACAGGAAACAAATGATTTGTGATTTCAGATTCCAAGGCTAAAATGAAAGATGATAAGGCTTAATAAATTACTCAAAGAATAAAAGCAACAATAATACTGAGTATAATGGAGGAGATAGAAGGAGCATACACTACTCTGAACAGTACACTGTATGTAGCCCCAGACAGACCCACCATGAAGACAGCTGATTCACAGGAACACATAGAGCTATCCTGCCTACAGTGGAAGCACAACAGTATATTTAAACAAAATATTATCTCTTGTCTCAGACCTCAGAAAGTGCTGGGTAGTTAATTTTTTCCACACAGACATGTCAGGCTTTGAACAGTAAAAGGTATAAATGAAATGTTTATATGAGAAAAAAGGTAATAAGGAATTTAGGCCTATGATTGTGAGGATTGGACTACAATGACTACATTATCTTTCAACCTAATAACATTTCCACAGCAGTGTAAGTGATGCTGATTGATAGATTAGTAATGTGGTTGTAGCATGGTGTCTGTGCCACTCTTAAAGCATATATATATATGCTGATTTAAGAGTGATTAAAAAAGGACACATTTTCATTGTGTAAGTTGAGCAGTAGGAATGTATTTCTTTCTTGTTCCAAAGGAAAAAACCTAAACACTTGTCACTCACATCCATCCATAACTTACGCAGTTACTATGGTCACAAACAGACAAAGATGAAAGAGCCGTCACCTACAGCAACTTCCTCTACCTAGCAGTGGAGGAAATGATGCCTCCCCTGCATGATGGTAAACCTGATAAAAAGCTGAGCGAGTTTTTTGTAGAGTGCATATATCTGCCACCATGTGGCAGCCACAAAATCTGAGTTTCTTCTTGGTCCCAAAAGGAGGAGTTTCATCCAAGAAAGTCATATAAATGCACAACAGAGGATCACATAACCTCTGGCCCCCTTCCGACCTCACCCACCTCCCCACCCACCAGTAATGGAGATTTCATGAACTACATGACGTAAAATATCCTCTAGATGGCAGTATGCACCAATGAATGGGAGATCTCTACTGCTCAATATATCCCAGAAATGGAAGGAGTGAAAAATGAAAATCACAATATAATAGGCACAAGGCTCACTAAATACAGATAAACAATAAGTCACAACCTGTAGACAAATGAGTTCTCTGAAGGTAAAGTATAGACTACACTGTCTCTAAAGGGTGCTCTACTATAGATGTACCCAATGGGGTTTAGGGGGGTGGATCCCCTTTTTAGACCTGATCATTATACTTCCTTAACCCTTTCTATACATACACAGAGTACAAGTACCAGGTCGCTCAGTGAATCTGCACGAGTCACTTCCCGCATTAATGTAGCATCATAGAGGTATAATCTGTGTCCTGGGTCATGGTATGTAACCCTCGGTGATACAGGTTTGCATCTGATGACTCTTCTGTATAGCATTTGCTTGTTTTCAGATCGCATGCAGTTATGTGCATGTGACGGTCAGGACTCATATTCTGAACATACTACTGTTATATCACTCATTGACATCAGTAATTTGCTGATAATGGAAAGGCTTGTAGACTGGGAGGGATGAAAATCATCACTGTTTGTGGTAGTTCCAAAGTTCCAAATGATAGAGCCACCACACAAAACTGTAGGGTCAGGATATTAGAGGCCTGGCTCTAGATGTATTTTCATTCAGGTCTGTGGATGTGTAAACCAAAGTGTCATTTCTTCAGAGTGGCACTGCTATCTTCTCAGAACACTCAGCGTGGTTGGAAGACAAAATCAATAGATGGATAACCAGAGGGGTGGAGGATGGCAGCTCTCGCCCCGAGTCTGACCAGCTGCAGGAACAGTAGGGATAGAAAAAAAACACCGCTTTTCTGAGGGTGATGAAATCTATGGCGTTGCGTGGCGCCAAGAGCTTTTGTAAAGCAGCTGCATCATTTTTGCAATCCAACCTGAAAGCTGAATAGTCCAGCATTAATATGTGAGACACTGTTTTAGACAACTGCACCTCCGAGAGAAATTAGTGCGCTATTGCTGGAAAGACAGAATATTTGTATCATCTCTAACTGGTCAATTCTTAACACCTTTAATGTGTTGTGATTCGGTCTCAGTGAATAATGTACGATTGATCCCGCCGAGTGTCTGAGGGATGAAGCAAGAACTAGGCCAGCTGCTTTCTAAGGCAAGGGCTGCGGACACCCTCAGACCTAAATCAGACGATGAGTGAACATACATCTCTGCTGGCATCAGCTGAAATATTAATGGCAAAACTCGCTCTCCCCTGAATAATCTGCTTTTGAGAGGGGCAGGGCAGTGGAGGCCAGTCAGTGCTGACTGATGCTGTGTGCCAGAGGAGCCTGGCTTCCTGCATCTGAATGATCCAAAACTGCATCAGGTGTTGTTCCACTGCTGATGTGCGTAAAGCTGAGGACACGTCGAAGATCCACATTAATTGCTTGGTTCAGTCCCGTTCTTAGTGGCAAAGCGCACTTTTTCAAGAAACCAAAACAAGAAGCACTCCGTTATAGTATTCCAGAGGGATTATGTTCCTATCTCTACTGAGGCATGTGAGTTTCAGAGCTTGGATCTGAGTACATTTGTTTGTGTTGCTCCTGAGCTATTAGTTTTTTGAAGTTTCAGCTTTGGTAAAGACCATTTGCAGCCATGGAAGGCTATCATTTTGGTTTCTGTGATGGGCCTGAATGTGCGTCACTCTGGTCTCTCAGGAGCCAGCTGGCCTCTGGTTGCCTGTGTAATCTCTTTATCTGCTATGGAGCAGAGCCCTGGCAGACCCCTCCCTTCGCATGCATTTGCCCAACCATGTTATTTTCCTTTGCTTTTTTTTTTTTTTTCATTTTTACCTCATTCACAGAAAGAGACTGTCATTACATGGCATCATATTGCGCTTTCATAATGAGGAAAACCTGCCATTAGTGAGGATAAAGCCACAGTATTCACACATCTCTTTGTGCTCTTTTGTAGCTTCTCAGGTAATTTTTGGTTCGGAATGAATGCCAATAATTACAGTGGCTGCTCGCGGGGAGTAGGGCAGTAGGTTCCTACCCTACTCCCACTGAATGTTCAACCCCACAAAGCAGCAAAACAAAGATGACAAAATGAATGTATCACACCTGCATTTCCACACAGCTGATTCAACTGGCCAGCTACACCTGAGGCAAGCCGGAGGTATATGTCGTGCGAATCACTCCAGGCTGACAGTATGTTGGCCAATCCCAAGGAGGCCAGTAGGCTTGCCCCAGGACCAGGTGTGTCAAGAGGAGGAATGTATTTAACGGGGTTGAACATTATAGCTATATGGCTCACTCTTGTTCAGGCCTCATCCACAGCTCAGGCTGGTACATCCGGCCATTTCATCTTTCTTCCTCTATGGCTCTGTCTGCACCCTGTCCCGACTATAGAGAGACAGCTCTCCGGCACACACTGTGCCGCCGGAAGGTCATTTTTCATTGGCCGTCGGGCAGGTCTTCTTGTACACTGGGTTGGGTGTGCATCGCTGCACACAATTCTTGCTGAAATGTTCTGGCTTTCCAGAGATTGAACTGCAGCTTGTAGGTACTCACAAGAGCAATCACTGTGGCTTGTAAGCATCTGACACACCAACACAGAAGTGGCTGGCCTAACCAAGAAGCAGAACTCACCGGTGTCACAAGTGCCTTGGTAAAAATATTTTTTAAATATCTGATTATTTCATTACAATGTTACTTGTTTTTTTAGTATCCACTCATGTATTTGCAAGTGAAATCGGTTTTATTTTACTCTTGACATCATGGGAAAGTGTAGGAATCACCATGTTGCATACACTGCAGTTGTGCTCATGTGTCAGGTGATGACAGGGAGAACCTGAATTCTCCTTACTCAAGAGTGCCCTCATGTGTATCTACATTGTAACAGAATTTTCATATATAGGAGTCAACAATAATCATCAGCATTAATCTAATTGGCAATGGATGGGATTTTTTTTTCCTCCATACTCTAGCCTCTGTACCTTCATACTTTCCTTAGTATGCTTTTTTTTCTTAATACACGCTACAAGACCTCTGCAGCCAAAGTTTGATTTCAAATTTCTATGCCAAGTTTCGACACTAATTGTACCAAAGTTGTAGTCCACTTGTATGGGCTATTACAGGGTGTAAATTGGGATGAATATTGTATACAGCACTGTGGGCTCAACTAGCTGGCTTCACAGCTCCCCCATTCTTTGAGTGCAAACTAGACTAAGCACAGTTCATATGGTTTTACCATAGGAAGCAATTTACCACAATCAAACCCCCAGTCTGATAAGTTGTATTATGCAACACCCTGTTGTGAAACTTAATCTCCCAGGCATTCAAATTCAAAATCGAATACAGCTGCTAAGTGTTATACATGACAAAAGATACTTGAAAACACCACCAGAAATCCAAAATGACAAAGCAAGTGATCAAATATACCAGCAGGGTGGGAAAATTAAGTTTGTTAGCTTTAAATCAGGAGGATTTGGACAAAGATAGGCAGCTATCAGTTTTAATATGTGGATGACAAATCAAATGTAAGTTTAAAAATTAGAAAAAATATATAGATCTAGCTAGTGAACTATAACCACATAACCATTTTTACCAGTCTCAACCAGTTTACTTCTCTTTGAGAAATGCATAATTATGACAATTTTAACATTGACATTAATCTTTCAGTAAAAGCTTAATTATTTCAATTACAGACACATGTCTTCTGTCTGTGAAAGAGACGTGATCACATCACAAGAAATACATTTTACCAACCTATTACTATGTTACTGAGGCTGGCAAATCTTGTCAAAACTAAAAAAAAAAAACTTGGCTTTCATTTTCATTGAAAAATGGTTCTGACTGATCTGGCCAATCTTATATTTAATGCCAATTTAATTTAATCCAACCATGCAATCAGGGAAGTGTGGGAATTGGTTGTAGAAGTGCAGTCTGAATTTGTGTGACCCTGTCTGGAGGGTCATTTGCAGAAAGCTTGTGAAGGAGCAAGAGCTCAGGATATGGTGGGACTTAAAGATCAGGAGGTTACTAGGATTTCAGACTAAAATGGCTGAATGCCTATGGTTTTAGTTTTGTTTTTATGTGTTTGCCCTTTTTCTGTGAGGCAGCAATATTTTCACAACAGCTGACAACCCCAGGAGGCAGATAATAGCATGCAAAAGGAAAAAATGAGCTGTTTTTAAATGTCCTGTTTTAATGAAAGGGATGAAACTGTGATTATATTGAATTATTCAGCTACAGCTGTGAAAATGACTGAACGTTGATATGTGTGTGTATATTCAGGTATACATGTGGAACAATGGTACAACAAGTGTATGAGGATGCAGTCAATATGACCTCATGGAGAGCAAAACTGACTACCAATGGGGAAGTACCCTGCAGAATAGCTCTTTGGCTCTTATCCAGAGTGACTTACATAGCCTATGCTTTTTACATCAGCAATTTCTATAGCTGGATATTTATTAAAGTACCTTGTATGTACGTCAGTAGTGTACCATATTGGTACATTTATTGTTAATTGTGTCTACATTCTACATGAATCTAAACCACTGTGAAAAATGATCATGCTAATTATTCCTGACAAACACATTCTCACATATGTCAACACCTTTGAGAGGTTTTACCCATTCATGTCATATTTAACACACTTATCAGACATGACCTGTAGATGTTTGCAAACAGATGGTTTGGGCTCTTGGTCCAAGCTACACCAAGCTGGGCACAATATGTTAAACATTATGCCCGTCCCTAGATTCATTAATTGGATGTGATTAAAGTTCTAAACAAGACTTTGGTGTAATGTAGTTTTTTCCAGTATTCATTCATTCAGCTGCTTCATCATAGATGGTTTCTTAAATTGTGGTGTCCACAGCTCAAAGGGATCTTGCTGGAAACCCTTGAGATTATCAGCAACATCTAGTTGTATTTCCTTTTAGCCTTTCACCTAGATCATCCATAAAGAATAAGCTTTGAGATGAAGGATCCCTTGTGTCGACCTCACCTACAGTAAAAAGAGCAATCAGTATAACAGCAACCACCAACCACTGGACTCTAAGTACTGCTGATGTTTATGTTGGGTAAATATTTTTTTCTCAGTGCGTGTCAAGGTTAAACATGTTTCAGAATGTGGTAGAAAGGAGAGACCACCAGCTGACCACAAATTTCCTGAGTCATTCAAAAACAAATTCCATTTGTAAACTACACCACTGACCTTTTCACCTTCCCAGCTCTTCCCAATATGGAAGCATGCTCACCATGGAAAAGCCTGAAAAATACTGCAAACATCAAATATCTTGAGATCCCAGGTCTTTTATGGAGGGATATTGATTAGTACTGCCAAGGGCACTCTAGCAGAGTACATCATATATGGCCGAAATACCTGTGTTTCTACAAAGTATTTGCACAGGATTTAAAATCACAAATTATCAACAGCAACTTGCGATCAATTATATTACATTACATTACATTACATCATTTAGCAGATGCTCTTACCCAGAGAGACTTCCAGATAAGTGCATCACTGTGCTAAGAGTAGTTACCGCAAAGTAGTACAAGAGGTCAGTAAGATAAGTTAAGTGCTAAGCTAGTGTAGCTTCCTTTTTTTGAAAATAGGGATAGATAGGATAGATAGAGATAGACAGAGAGGAAGGTATTATATCTTATTTTGAGGTGGCTGAGAATTCACATCGAAAGAGCATTAAAAATGCAATGCAAGTCAAGACTGTCTGAGACAAATTTACCCTTTCCCAGCTACGCTGTCTGCATGCTCCGATTAGGCACGACAGGCATTGTGTAATTAATAACTCAATGCACACCCTGGGGGTCCCAGGAGGAAGGGGGGGGTCTTGCAGAGGGCCCACCGCGATGGCCCATCTGAGGATGATGAGGAAATCTTTGCGATATGACGGCGCCCGGGACTGCAGCGCGGTGCCAAAATAACTGCAATTAATGCAGGGAGGAAATTAATGTGATTCCCACAATGCCCGTCAGAGAGGAGAAATGAGAGCAAACACTCTCCACTGTTCCCCCTTTGCCCTGAACGCCTCCATATATGGCACCACATGACAGTGGAACCAATGCCCCGTCCTGTGACAGTTACCATAGAAACTGAATCAAGATGGGTACAGTAAAAGGAGAAGTCGATGGAAGGATTGTTAATTTGAAAAAAAAAAAAAAAAAGAACCAGACTTCTCTCTGATGCAGTAAAAGAGAACGAGTGTTCTCCTTTATGGCAGAGGAGTGATGCGGAAAGGGAAGGAAGGAGCCCGCTCTACCTCCTCTTTGAGGGATTACCGCGCTTCCGAGAGGAGACTGTGGGGGAGTGCCGGAGCTGATAAACACAGCTTGTTCCACAACGCGCTAATCCGTCTGTGTCAATACACAGATAAACCTTCAAATGGCGCTTCAAACCAGAGAGGTAAACAGATCAGAGGCCTAATGCTCAAAGTTATGAAGTGCTGTGGTAATTAGAGACATGCAGACTTGTGATGGTCCACTGTGGAACAATGTGGCCTAGCACGGGAGACTATTGAGCACCACTCCTCCTGCCCCGCGTTCAGGACTCCTTTGCAATACATTTCGTACCCTGGCTCAAACAGGTGGTCAACAGGACCATTTTGATGAAATCCAAACAGACGTGTGGCAAAAGCATGGCAAAAACTCTGAAACACACCCCCCTTTCCCACACATGTTCACGACCCCCACACAAGGCCTTGCTTACAGCATAGTTACCCAACCAGCTTTCAACTAAGAATTGGCTGATCAAAGTCTGATTAGTTCTATATTTATAAGTAACTATGTTTACATTTAAGTTGTACATTTTATGAATTTGGCTGGAATAAAATCCATTAGAATGCCTGAGGGTTTTTCTACCGTCCAAAATGATTGGTCTTTCAAGAGGGAGGTGGTGTCACATGGCCAGCTCACTGATCACCTGACCGAGGGCCAGCAGTAGCTGTCCGTTCTCCCTTAAGCTGTGGTATAACACCGGCGCTTTGCTGTTGAAGGGCCCCTGTGATGTGCGTCCACGTGCCGGTTCACCTCTTTGTGCTGGGCGGGATTAAAAAGAGCCTCACGCCTCACATCTGAGCGCCATCAATGCAGTCAGACAGATCAAAAAAACGCTGAACCGCGGATGATAAAGAGAACACATTCAGAGTGTCCCGCGGGCCTCGGCGAAGAAATAAATAAATAACCTAACACAAAATAAAAATAGGAAAGAAAACGCCAAACGTGATTGAATTCGCTCCCTTTTAAAAAGGGAATTAAGCAGACGGGCAGATTTCAGGGCTGCGGCGGAGAGGCGGGAATCAAAAGGTTGGCATGGCAACGTTTGAGAGGAGTGAAAGGGAGAGGGAGATGGGCAGCGCGCTGGAGTGATCCTTGAGCGGCCGATTCACAGTAAATAACCTGAACCCACGCGGCACGTGGACCGGATGAGTCGGGCGAAGCTACACCGTGCTCTGGCTGCGACGCTCAGCGGTCTGAAAGCCACCCTTGTTAGCGCAGTTCGGCATTTGTATTTATGTATTCACTTTGTGTATGTTATGAATCGTCTCTCTATTTTCAGATGAAATAAAATATGTTAACGAACTGTAGGCCCTGTCGGAAACAGGCGCCTGTGTTTACTCCCTAGCTCGCTGCCTTTTTTTTTCAGCTATGAAAAATGCAGTTATCACACTGTTCTGGAAGTAGTGTGCGAGTACACAGATAACAGACATTGCTGACAAGTGTAATTTCTTGTGTTTCTTATTTAATTCAGCTTGAATTCTGAACGCATTTAAAATACAGAATTTTCCAAGGGACCCTTGACACGATGACTGATCTTGTTAAAGTTGACCTTGACAGGCAGACTGATAAGTATTTGGTTGTGGATGGCTGTTGTGTTCCACTTCAGAGGAAAGGCAGAAGGCAGGTATAGTGATTTATTTAATTCTAGCTTCATTTCACCTCACTAGCACTCATCGTTGGAGCTTTGAAATGATCAGTGAGCCAACCAGAAACTGATGCCACATCTGCAGAGCACTGACATAACCCGACCTGTAAAAGCACCTTAAGGAACCTGCGAGATCAACTGAGCTGTAATAAAACCCCGAAGAACCTCTAAGATCTGAGTTATAATAGAATCCTCAACAACTGGTGAGATCACCTGGGGTTCAATAAATTCTTAAAGAATCCACGAGGTCATTCAGACCTGCTCTTCAGCATCCAGTCCACAGCACTCAACTGTACACACAGATATCTGGTGTCTGCGGTACACTTACATACATGTATTCATGGCTGTTAGAATAGAATCTCCACACAGTGCTGTTCCCCTAGACTGCCGTATTACACGGTGATGCAGAGAATCAGTGCAGAGAATTCTGATTTGGTATTTCCGGACTGTAATATTCAGAACCGCAGGGGCTTCAAAAGGTCATCGCTGTTATGGTGCATTGTGTAAATGCATTAATTCTGTACTGTCAGCGCACTGTGCTGCAAAACTGTTCCAGCACATTATCTCCTGCACGGACAGTGCCTCCCATAGTTAATGGAACATTTCCACTAACATTTGAGTGTCACATCCACATTTGATTCCAGTTCCCTTCAAAAGCTGGGTTCTGTAATTATATTTCATAATATAAATAGGACTTGATTCATCACAGAAAGACAGCTGAAGACAGTAATATAGAGAATGAGCAAGAGAATGAAACAGAGAGGAAGACAGAAATCATAATGCCCTGGAACAGTTTGGCGAAGGTTTGAAAAATAGTCCAGATACAAATCTTTTTAACTTGAGCCTGCAGAGTCTACAGATCTGTAAGGATCAGCGAGCTCTTGCCACGTGCCTCGGTAGACAATGTCAGACAGTATGAGCTGTGAATTTGAGCGCTGGATCTAACCTACAAGCAAGGGTGGACAGAAAAGATAAATGAACCCGACTTTCAGAAAGTCAAACTTGCGATTCATACATTCCCAATTAATGAGCTTGCAAATTTACAGTCTGCCTTTTGGGAACTTCAAAGTGTGTTGCTTTCACATACTGTCAGTTCTAGTGCGTTTATCTGGGTGGTTGCCATCGCATTGAACATTGAGAAAACCATCCTACAGAAGGTTGTCTAGAAAGAGATTTGAACCAGGGGGATTAAAACTCTGTTGATACACAATAATAGCATGAAAGAAATTAAGGGCTTTGCTTGTTGTTGTTAAGGAATGTAGACCTTGTGTAGAATATATAGCTGTGCGCTGTCTCTCTCTTCTTTCATCCGTCTCCCCCCTCTCTTTTTCCAGTGTCTCCTTTGCTGTAGGCCTTATTACTGTGTTTGTAATAGACTCATGTGGAATAGGAATCATGGGGGGTAATAGAATTATCAAGAACATGAACAGAGTTGGGATACTGATGGCTGCTCGGATCTCTGTCAGAACCCACACTGGTGAATGGAATAACAGTGTGATATGTCTGTCAAAATGATAACCAAGTCTCAGCGAGTGGGAAAGGCAAAGTGGAAAAATAAGTTATTGCTACAACCATTTTTTCCTGACAAAATGAGCTGTCCACTGATTGACAGGGAGGCAAAAATCAAAAGAAAAGCACAACGTGTGTCAATGGTGTCATGATGAGACGAGAGAGATAGAGAGGAAAAAGAAGGAAGAAAGACAGAGAAAAAGAGAGACAAAGAGAGAAAGGGAGAGAGACAGAGAGAGAGAGAGATGGAGGGAGGGAGGACTGTACATGGCCTTAAAAAACATTTAGACAAAGGGGAAATCCTTCTGAGGCTCCAAACAGCCACCCTGACCGAGGGCGCGTGTCAGGTGCGATCACCACGCTACGCCCAGAGGAGCTTATATAACGACATCAGCGGCAGCTCCCTGGCTCCGGCGGACGTGGTGATGAGGACGGTCATTGGGCTGATGGTCCAGTTGCCCACTGGAGTTTGACTGAGATGAAAGCTGTCACCTATTTTCCCAATGAGCGCCGTGCCCAAATATCACTTCGACTGGGCAGGGTTGGGGGGGAGGCAGACCTGTCCTTCCAGATTAGGGCTCTGTTTGCGGTGTCTGCTTCGGGCAGGCTCAGACAAGATCACTGTTTAATGGAGACATTTACATCATTCTTTGTGAATATGGAGAGAAACCCCTCACTGTTTATTAATGCAAGGGTGCTGCAAAATTAACACAGCTTCTACCATCCAACCAAGCAAATCCCTGCAATTAAAATATTAACAGACTTGAAGTTCACTCTACACATGAGGACGCACAATCCTATGGATAGATCAACTATAAAAACTTCCCTGGCAAAGTGTGAAATGTTACAAATATATCAAGGATGTCAAACTGTGCAGGAAAATATACGTTCATATGTGTTGGTCTTTATGTATTGTTAAATGATGGGGTAAAAACCACAGTATATATTTAGTGCTAACCTCCATGTCAAACGGTGTTGTCCAACAGGTACTTGAGATGCTGTTGACATTTGGCTGCAGGTGGTTTGGCCGAGGCCCATGAAGATGGAGCCGTGCTGTGGCAGAGAAAGCACTATGAGTGGTGGTGTGGTCCCGGTGACTCCGTGCGAGGGAGGGTATCAATAATGCACACTTTGAAACATCTGAGGAAATCTGCCTTTTATACTCCTGCAGAATGCGATGAATTTTGCATTACCCCCCTCACCGGGCGATACCCCGCAGTGGGACACAGAGGAGGAGCCTTCCTGCCTGATTCGTGTGTTCGCGAGGGAGTTGGCGAGGCACGTGATAATGCGATTAATCAAACGGCCACGTAACCGCGCCGCTTCGCGCGTGCCCCGAAGCTCGAGCGCACGGCCTCATCAATGCACACAGCTCCCATGCGGAGGATTGCGTGAAGGATCGCCAAATGTCAAAACCCAGTGCTGTTACGCGCCAGAGAAAAGCCTGCCCATGGCACAGAATTGGCAGATTGCATATACAATTATGAAAAAAAAGGTAGAGATTTCTGAGATTCTGGAAACTGTGAGAATGGTTGTTCCTCTTTATATATTTTGTGCATATCATTTGCATAAACACCCTCTACCCTTTAAGACTGACAAACTGTGTTCAGCACATTAACCAAATGTATCTTTCAGTGATAGGTGCCGGAATCTGATGCGGCAGTGTGGGTTTTTCCAAAGATGAACGTATTAGTGAGGTCGTGACCAAGATTCAGATCTACAGTTAAGGGAGATGAAAGCACCAAATTATACCAAACTGAATTGGATTTCAGAAATTAAGGAAGATAAGATACAGCGCCTTCCAAGAATGTATATCTCGAACCTGGATATTACAAATATGTACGTCTGGGCCTGTATTGTATATAGCTATAATAAAAACATAAAAGAACATTCTCCTCCTGTTTTACTTGTTCAATCTGAATCTCTGTCTGCTGAAAATCTTGTCAGTATGCAGACCAGCAAAAGCGAGAAGATTTCTGTGTATATAACACTGCTGTCAGTCTGGTGTGGGCCTCCTCAGTGGGACAGATCCATATATAGAGCATGTTGCTGTAAGAATGGAGATTGTGCACCTCACTGTACAACAATGCACCTATGGATCTAACTCTGTGAGGCTGGCACAGGGGTGGGAACGCGTTCCGGCAGCGGTCAGGATTAGCGTCTCCTCAGCTCCGCTGCAGTCTCTTCTCCCGCTCGTTATTTTTCGACAAGAGGGTCCGAAAAGGTCACATCTGAAAGCCTGTTGCTGCAGTGTGGCGGGGCTGGCGTCTGGTTTGGCAAGGAGGGGAGTGGAGTCTGTAATGTAAAAGTTGTCAGCCGCAGCTCATGCTATGCCCCTCAGAAGTTTCAGCAGATAAGGGGGAGCTTGCTGAATACTAATCGCCTCTTGTGTGGGGAAATATTATGGGATGCGCGAAAGGTGCAAAATTTACTGTTGTGAGGAGACCGGCAGTGTGCTGAAAACCCATTTTTAGATTGGTTTGGCTCTACAAAGTTTTTACATTATTTATGTGCTTGGCTGACATTCCTGTTAGAAGCAACTTGCATTCAAATAAAGAATTACAAAAACAGAAAAAATATGTATGTTTATTATCTAACTGAAGCCCTGATGGTTTTTTTATCTGAACCTACCTGGTTGTAAGATTAGGTCCTTAATGACCATTCTACACTTCCATTTCATTACATTACACAACACTGCATTCATTTAGCAGATGCTCTTATCCAGAGCGACTTCAAACACAAGAGAACAGAAACGTATCGTTCCAAGTTATACAAGCAACAGTGTCAGACCAGGATAACAACACCCCCAGACCAGCATGAGCATGCACAACACCATCTGAATCTGAAACTAGACAGCCTAGAAAGCTATGGGAAGTTGTTAAGTAAATTCACTACTGTATATCTCAATGCTGCTAAATCACAATATCCATAACACCTGGAGATACCACAAGTAAATAAGCAGCAAGTAACACCAGTACAGGCAGTAGGGGGTTGGGGATTGAAGGTGAACAGAGACGTAGTCTGAAGAGGTGGTGAGATACAGTTGGAAGAGGTAATGAGATACACTTGGTTGGTTAATTAATTTTACCTCCAAGCTCTGAATGTGTCTTCCACATCATTTCTAGCACTTGAAAGGAAAAAAAAGTGTTTCCTACAAACCAGTAGTTCTCACACATCCACATCATATTGTGTGTGCTAGATTACAGGTGATGGAGTTTCAGGATCCTCTCAGGATTCTCTCCCTTGTTGGGGATCCTACTCTGTAAGAACATAAAGACAAAGCAGTAACTGTCCTTGAATGGGACAGCAGATGAGCTTTTAAACAAAACCCTTTGAGAGAAAAGAGGAAATTAAATAAACCAATAAGCAACTGCCCCACTCGTTTACACTGAATTCCCCAGTCGGTTTCTTTTTAGTTTCACACTATTAAAATGAAGTGATTTGAAATTGTTAAATGCCTCGCCTTCAGTCTACAGGATTTGAGTAATTCAGTTAAAGGTGGTTTGATATACCAGTTGCAATATGAAATGTCACAGGATATTGGAAAACCTGAGGATTAAACACCTATGAGGCATCACCTTATCAGAATATGATATACACAAAATTGAGCAGGAGAAGCCTCCTTAAGGATGTTTTCTACATTACTGCGTGAAGAGAGTGAAAATTAAATGAGTTCATTTCATGAATTATATTTAATCATATTAGATTTACATTTGGGACCACATGCTTCAGTTAAGCTCAAACAGCAATGACATTTTCTCCATGTAACTATTTCTCCCCATTGTCATGTCATAATCTTTATATAAACCTTTCCTATTCAAATTTGTACCAAATGCTAATCTAATGCACATCATAAAATTAGATAGCATAGCAAAATTAGTAGCATGCTGCTAGCTTGAGATCATTGCCAGACACACCGTTGGTTTCAGCGGATGATGGTACAGACCAAGGCTGGTCTGGCTTGAAAATTGTGTAAGTGTAGCTTCAAGCAGCTAAAATGAGTAAACCTGAAAATACAATTGGAATACAATCAAGTTAACACAGTTGTGGTTAAAAACTAGCTACAGAACAAGATCTGAAAAGGAGTAAAATAGCAGGGTATTTGAGCCACTTAAGTCTAAAAAAAGGAAAATTATTGAGAGAGGAGGAAACACAGAGGTTCATAATATCACAGTATGTAATATTGTGTAATGGTTAATGAGGTGTGTCTTTAATAGATGAGAGGTAGTAAAAGACAGCATTGGTTTAACGATGGCTGGCAGTGTAGCCCATCACTCAGTATATAAAAAAGAGATCAAATTCCATAAAATGTTGAATAATAATTGGACCAGACATAGTCCATAGGCTGCAAGGGGTTAATGGGCACCCTGGCCAATCCCTGGCTATCCTTTAAGAGCATTTTGTGCTTAAGATTTGCTGAATAAGAAAATATTAACATATCAGTATTAAATGGGTCTCTCTTTTAAATGTACCCCAGTTGGCTCAACTGGACAAAAACTAGTCCAATCAGATGGGGGATGTAGTGATGTGACACTACGTCACATGTGCCGGGGCCAAGTTTCTGTCTTCTTATTGTGTCATGTTAGCTGCTTTTTGTGCTAAAATTTTTGTGCAAAAATGATCTAAAATTGTGAAGCAGGCCCTGGCTGTTGCTACATATTCTCCTGCCACTGGGAGGATATTAAAATGATTGAGGAACTGATTTTTCTGTACAATAACAGACTCATTAATGACTGTATGGCTATTTCATCAAGCTCCTTACAGTAGAATAAGCCAACCCAAACACAGAGCAGGGTAACTCTTTTAACTGTAACAGAAAATCTGTTAGCATTGGCAAAGGTTTCCAGCATATGTCAGACTGACAGTCCAGTCACTGGCAGAATTCTCATCTTGGTACCCTTTTGTATGGACAGGTTTACCTCTGATTAGAGGCAATAGAGGGGTCACATGGATGAGACCCTGTGACAAATAACCTGGTATGACTCCAGAGAGGCTTTTAAATTAGTCATGGGGATTGTAGTAAATCTGCCTTGAGTTGAGCAGAAAACAAATCGATAAAAATCATTTTTATTTCTTTTGGGCGGGTGAGGAATGGATGGACTGCAAAGTCTTAGAAATTAAAGTTAATAAGGCTCCTGTGAAATATTCTGAGAGTATCCAGGGGCAGCTCTTACTGTGGATCAATCAGCGCGCTGTGTGACTTTACCGTATGTGATGTCAGCTGCACGTTGTGACACTGTCCACCAGATTCTTCTGCTTCTTTGGCACAGCTGATTCATTTACGGTAGCATACCTGTCCACCTCCCTGATGCAGACAGAAATCCAGATAATGGACCAACCAGAAAACCTTCAATTGCGAGTACATCCCGTTTCTATACAAGCCTAAAAGACCACTACACCTGAATATATCCAGTGATATATCCAGACAGATCTGGAGATACAACTCTACAAGGCCAGACCATCCTCTTTGTCTCTAGTGTAGAGCTGTCTGAGACAACAATTCATTCATTTTAATGGCTACCCACCCTCTCTTGCACTTTGAACAAGTCCTAGCTGCAACAATTGAAAAATACATGAAGAGGAGGGTCTAAAGATGCAATCACCCTTCTGAAAAGCACCCTCTCAGTGCTTAGATAGATCATCTCCTCATGCAGCACTGTTGGACACTTCACATGGTGCAAGCATTCACACCTTAAGGAACAATCATCTCAGGGAATAAACAACTTTTCTGATAACCAAATGGCGAAGCGTGTCCAAATAAGGTGAAGCAGCGCACTGCTCAGCAAGATAAGCGAGCCTTTTTATTTCCATTTTTTTGCCTGCACAGCAGCAAACAAACTACTCATGCGCACATTTCATGCCTGTGTCACAATATTACAGGTATCCAGAGGTGGACACCCCGGCTTCAGAAAGTAAAAGTCCTGCCACGTATTTGTTTCACCCGTGCACTACACCAGCTGAATGTATTTAGCACAACTCTTCAGCCAGGTAGAGGAGCCAGTTAGTGAAATCACCTTGATTAGTGAATGGCTAAAACAAACACACGGCAGGACTTTTACCTTTTACTTTCTGAAGTCGGGGTGTCCACCTCTGCAGGTATCTCTGAAATTCATCGGCTCCTTGATCTCTGTTACCTCAGCTGTGACATGGCACTTCCACCTCTTTCAGCCAGTGTGAAGCAAATGAGCAATATTTAGCGGGCGGCAGTGTAGCATAGCGGTTAAGGAGCAGGACTTGTAACCGAAAGGTTGCTGGTTCAATCCCCGCTGGGACACTGCTGCTGTACCCTTGGGCAAGGTACTGAACCCACACTTGCCTCAGTAAATATCCAGCTGTATAAATGGATAACATTGTAAAGAACCTATGTAAGTCGCTTTGGATAAAAGCGTCTGCCAAATGAATAAATGTAAAAATGTAAATGTATATGTACAAACGGGACAACAGAGGAAGACAACAGCTCCAAGGGCTGCAGCAGTGTGCGAGGAGTGTGGGAGGTCTTGCCTCCTTTGGTGTCAGTCCCATTTATTCAAAGCAAAATGCCAATTTTGGGTACAAATAGCATGCAGAGGAAGGTAAACCTGAGCCTGTGATGATTTCCAGTGTTGGAAATGTCCACGTTTCAGAAGGGTAAAACACTTCAAGAGTGGCTTGTCATAGCTAGTCATTGCCTTACAGTTTGGGTAGTCTTTTTTGGCACTGAGTATTGCACTGTAGCTTCAGTAGTAAAATTTACTCAATTATATGACAAAATCAAAACGAACAGAAATTTGTTTATGCAAAGATGAAAATACAAAGCTTATAAAAAAAAGCCCCAAAAATGTTGGCATTCATTTAATTAACATACCTTCTGAGAGAACAAGAGTACACAAGGGCAAATTATCAGTTCACAAGCTTTTTACATCCATTTATCGCTGAAAAAACAGTCACTGACTAAGCAATCCATTTCAGCTGGATCCAATTATAAAAAGGAAACAATTCCCACGTTACAGAAACAATGGGAGAAAAGTCCATTTAAAAAAAAAAAAAAAAACTAGTTGCTGAGTCTCAGGGTGCTTTCACACTAGAGCTTTTGGTGCGGACCAGAGTCCGCTTGAGCCATTAGTTCGGTTCGTTTTGCTGATGTGAATGCTGTTTTCCGAACTCGGGTGCACACCAGGGACCGTACCCGAGTCCTCCAGAAAACAGGGGTCTGGGGTATGGTTCACCTGAACTCCAGTGCAGTTTGGGAAGTAAACGCTATTTTGCCTCGCTTGTGCGTCGTTGCCTAGCGACATTGGAAAATAAAAGCTACATGTTCCTTACGTGTTGATGATGTAAACGGCCCACAAACACCAGAGAGACCCCTGTTTATTTCTCTGTAGTTGCTTTGTGATATCTGTGTGGGCTTCAGTGGAACATCATTAATAGGGCCGTCAGTTTTTGTCACACAGGTGACCTGCAGGGATTCAAACCTGTTATCAATAGTTCTTCTTCAGGTGTTGGTGTAAGCACTCAGTTAACAGTGTTTAAGAAATCTGCAGTCACCTGGCTAATTATCCAGCTCTATAAATGGATAAAATTTTGACCCATGGATGTCTTTCTGGATACGAGTATCTGCTGACTGACAAAAATGCAATAATGTAATTATGAAATTTGTAGCTAATGGTGAAGTTCTTAAAATAAATAATCATTTAGCCTAGGAAAAAAGAAAAGAAAGGAGCCATGAAAGAAAGGTCAAGAACATCCAGAACAAAGAGCATATCTTTGACCAAAAGAGAGTAACAGTATCTGCTATCATTCATGATTTGACAGCTCTCCTACCTGCAAATGTTCCCCATGGTTTCCATAACCAACAACAGCCCCTGATTTAGCAAATTTTGGTAGCTTTGACAGAGAACGTTTGATCCCATTTGTCATTTTCACAGACAAAAACATGACTTGTAGAGAACATATCTACATGCTTACATTGCTCCACCCCTTCAAAAGTTTCTCATTGGTCCTCTACTCAAGTTCACGCTTCTGCTTATGTTACAGCCACCATTTACAGTCACAGACCATCACTTGCTGGTTAGAATGCCTCAGAGCCTCTGTCTGAAATAAAACACTACAGTTGAAATCTATAGTTTGTCTAGGCTATCATTAGCCTATTATGAACAGTCTGCAACCAACAGGTTATGCAAACCGTGCAGGTGTATGGAGCACAATGACCTTGTCAGCTTACAACAGGCTTGTGTGATTGTATGTGAAGGAGTCTGTCATATATATTCAACATTGCAAACAACATTTGTTATGGTGACTGCTATCATACAAAACAAAACAAATTATGTCATTTCATAAACTTTCCAAATGAGTGTTTCTATCTAATGTCAAGTGTTGGTGTTCAAAATGAATTTTGTACCTTGAAGAGATAAAATGAATGAATTATTTTAAGTAATCATTGTTGTTGAATTATTGTTTTATGCCTTTTAGGGCCCCACCGTGGTGTACACATGGAACTCATTGCAAAATTAAAGGAACAGAACTGAAATATTTATTATATATTAACTGGGACAAGAAATTCCAAGGCAGCTGAAATGAATTTAAGGGTATTCAGCAGTGAAAATGTGCAGCACAAGATGAATGGGAGGCAGGTCTGCTGGGATCTTGGCATGACTTTGAGTCCAGTCCTCCAGGGAGGCAAACGTATCAGCATGGCTGTAAGCCAGCACTGAGAGGCTTCGGACCTTCAGCAGCAGAAGGGGCTGGTCCTGGTGAGGGGCGAGGACAGCTGAACTCCAGTTCCAACCAGGGAGAGAGCCAAAGCCAGGTAGAAGACCTTGAACACTGGTGGAGAGAGGGGAGAAGGTACACAGACAGCTGATACAATGGGAAGAAGTGGTTAGTATGCTATTTGTACACATCTGGTCTGGATTGGTTTGGGGAGAGTAGGCATAAATATAGAAATTTTCTGCTCTCCCAAACTTCAGCTATTAAACTTCCATTTACAGGACATGTACATTTAACAAAATTACCAAGGGTTTGTGAAATATATCTACATCATGCTGTCTTTCTGGTAATACTTATAATGATAATAATGAAACAATTAATTGAATTCCGATGAAAATGATGATGGCCAACATTTTGTGATATGGATAATACCAAATTGTGCACATTTTTGAACAACCACAGCTAATTCCAGCAAACTTTGACAGGATCATCTTCCACGGACAGCCCACTTGCATAAAAACGAAGTAAATGTTAATCACATTAAATGGTCAAAACACCAAATAGTATATCTACAATCAGGATGACTCAAGAAATGGGAAAAACATTACATTTCACATTTTATTTGTTCTGCAAAGAAATAGTTTTTCAGTAATTTTCTGAAAAGATCTTGAAAGATATTTTCATGTTGCAGAGATGCCAAATGTCTTTTGCATTTGCTGCTGGGGTTTCAACACAAGTAGAAAAAGTAGTAAAAATACATTCCTTTATTATACCAGTTTTGCTAAGAAGCATGCAAGTTCTGTTACAATGAGGTAATTCTTCTGATAATTCCAATAATTTCAAGATGTACAACAGCTTTTTGAAGTGCCCACTTCTGGAAATAATGATTAACTAAACCACAGTCCTTAATTAAAATGAGCCTGTTCCTAGAACCTACAAAGAAAATGGAGAAGAAAACAATGAATGTTCTAAGACAAATAAAGCATGTTGCAATCGGTAGTGATTAGCAATAAAAAAAATGAAAAAATCGTTTTTCCTGCCCATGTCACGTCAGGAATGGCCAGGCATGCAGTTATAATCTCTCCAATTTCTCTGTGGCTGGAGCACTTTCAGGTTTATTAGAGTCGCTGGCCTGTGATTGCCTTTTAATGAGGGAATGAGTGTGAAGGAGAGATAAGGCTGAGTTCAGACTGAGAGGTCCTTGGTGGGATTAGAATAATCATCAAAAATGCCATGTCTTAAAAAAAAAATCACAATGGAACATCACAGCGCCCCCATGGCTCCCTGGTGCTAACCAATCAATTTGCATTCCGGTTTGATGGTTGAGCGGAGTCTTTCGAATTGAAATTTCTTCTTTCCTTTTAAAGTTCTGCCATTTTATAAATTAGAAAAAAAAACTGAAAAAGGTGCACCGGATGGTAAAAATCTAATTCCAATGCAAACGACAAAATTATGGTTTGGAATAATTAAAATCTGTAGTAGTCACCGTTTCTGGTTTAATTATCTGCTCCGAAAGGGCTGAGGATTTTAGCTTTGAGCTGAATTCCCTGACCTTTGAAGGCCTAACTAAACAGGTAGGATGTGTGCCATGATTTAAATCCTAAATCGGGGACTTGAGGCTTTCTTCCTGCTCTTGACAGCTTTTAACTGCTTTCTCCCTTTGTTCTGTTCACAGATGAATGATATGCATGGGAGCTGTGTCCTAAGGAGTCACCTGACCTTCACGTAAACGTGTGCTGTGGACGTACAGGAGGTCTCAGGTGGTGCTGTCTCATTCTGTCACCAAGGCCAGTTACCGTGATAAAAACTACCAGTAAGCAAGACCATAGCAGGAGAATGGCATGTATTCTTAGAAATAAAACTAAGAAAATGGCAGATTTCATATTTGTCTCCTTTATTTAGCAACCATCAAGCGAGCAATTATCTTACAGGAAATATGGTGCCCCAGTTCCGATGGCTGTTGACCATTTTGTACTCCTTGTCGTATTTTTACCTTTTTTTCTTAAACAATCGGATTTGCACTCGCGCTATTTAGCTCTGTCAGCTAGCTTGAACCTTGTCTGGCCTACCATCGAAACCTGGTCATGCGGCGCTTCTAATATGTTACTCTACCTCACTTGTAGGTCACTTTGGATAAAAGCGTCTGCCAAATGAATAAATGTAAATTTGAATGACACAACCCAACAGCGAACCTGCAATGTGTTTGTGTAACTATATGCAACAGAGCACAGTACAGCAGTGTGCATTTCTGTGGCTAAAATGGCAGACAGCACAGCAGGTTCTCGAGGCTCCTTAGGGTTGAGTTTAAGTTGCTTTTGTACTCCAGTTGTGGGGCTTTGATGTGTAGAATGAATAACAATTTTGTCACAAGAAACCCAGCTGTAGAAGCCCTGGCTGTGAGCTGAGCTTGATGCTGCCGAGGCCGATGGAGCACACTCTGTGTTATCCTTCACAAGCTTTTCCCTCCGCCTTACATCCAGCAGACAGATACGAATAACAGGGTGGGGGGGGGGGGGGGGGGGGGGCTTTGCCACTGCTTAACTTTGAAGGAAAGGAAGGCCTCTTCAGTAATTCTTTGGTCTGTCAGTTCAAACAGAATGTATTAAGCCCCGCTTGTTTCCAAAAGCTTTCCTCTTTAGCTGCTTAATTATTGATGATAATCACTCCTTCAAGGCGAAGCCAAACTTGAATTAGATCACTAAAACATATCTAAATATTCTGACAACACCAATTACGCACCAGTGCGCTGGTGGGTACGATGTGGCCAGACAATGATTACAACTCTGGCTGTGAAGCTTAGCGGTCGCTTTGTTTATAATTGACACATTTTTGGGAGGATTTCTCAAAGGCCAGCTGCAGTTTTGATATTATTTTTCTTGTCCTCTAAGATCCCTGTCAGTTAATTTCATCTCCTGCACCGCAGCAGATGCAGGTGCAAGTGTAACAAGTTAATTATTTGGCACAAGGTTCCCACCTGAATCCTGGGCACAGAGACGCTTTTTCTTTTGTCCTCACGCTCATCTGTGATCGAGCCAAACGCGTCACATGGCAGATCTGAACCAATCAAACGAGGCCGTGTGCTCGTGAGGAGAAAAAGCAGCAAGCCCCGCCCTGTGAGCGCTGGCGCCGCTCAGAAGCAAGGCCTGCTGGAATGCACAATTTCAGGCGGTGGGGTAGCAGCTGTGGAAGCAGTGAATCAGAGCTTCCCAAAATGTGTTCAGATTTGAGTCAATCTAGCTGTATTTGCTATGCCCCATTTTTCATGGTAACACCGGGTGCTTAGAACTTAGAACAAAGGAGGGAGCTGAAGGGAAAACATTGGGCCAATAAATACACAGAAAACATCTTTGTGTGTGTGTGTTGTTTAGATTTTAATAAAAACTACATTTTTATAAAGGACACTTTATAAAAGCTGTTTGCTGGATCACAGACCACCATTGTCAGTCTACAAGATAAATCCGACTCTGAGGCAAAGGGTCACTTCAGTTCCTGCCGGTGACAGTAGTCTTAAGTGTGGCGCGGCAGAGTCGATTTGTTCTCTCTCTCTCAAGCTCAAAGCCTCAGTATGATTGTAGTCTCGGCGAATTGCTTTTAGCACAGTGGGTCTTCTGTCACTCCCTCAATGTTATTGTGTATATTTGTGGAACGTTTCATTCTGCAGATCAAACAGAACATATCACCTCACGCTGAATGCCACAAAACACACACAGGATGAAAAAAAAACCCTCTGTTCAGCCGGAACTTCCATTTATTTGTGTTTAAATACGAAAATTCTGTTTGGGTAATCTGGCGGCATTGACTTTGCGCTCTCTTCGGGGAGAGAGGATTATGCTTCTCTGCTGTCGAGCCTTTTGACATTCAGAGCATGACTGCACTTCAATAGCCTCGGCTCGAGGTTTCTGCGATTATTCTTGTGGCTAAAACCCATCATTCAAGGTTACTTGGAGTGTTACCAAAAAAAAAAAAAGAGAATGCACCACATCTGTGGAGTGACAGTCAGAATTGTAATGCTTTAGGCACTAAAGCACTTTAACCTCAGCAACATAAAGCAAAGACACTCCAGAGAATACTGGTCGCAACAGTTGTTATTGCGACTGCTGCTCAACTTTCATTCACAATAATGTATGCCTACAGATTCAGATAAAAACGAAGCAGCTAATCTTATACATGTGACATCCACTCCAGCAAATATGACCTCCTTGTTGTGTATTGATCAGTGCAGCCAGTGTTTGCACATACTTTACATTCTTCTGGCATGTAGCACACTTCCATTTAAACTCCAGAGAGGAAATGGTAAAATTGCCGTCCGGAGACGGGAGTTGGGAGTTGTGCAATAATTCATTGAAATGGGAGGCATTTGCGGCCCCCCCCCCCCCCCCCGCTAACCCGCCGTCTCGCTACATCGCGGAGGTCACTCTGTCTGTCCTGCGGGGGGCCCGCCCCGGGTGAGACCGTCGCGGCGACCGCCGGTGCTTGCGCCGAGACTCCCTAATCCGCTCATCTGTCTTCCCGTCTCTCCTGATGTGCGCTGCCATACATCTCCCCGGCTCTCCGCGCCGCCCGCTTACCCCCGCCATCCATCTTCTCTGCGGGCGCCTCCGCCTGCGGCCGCTCGGTCGGCCGAAGGACCCACGCCGATCTGAGCACGCCGCCCGTCCCCCGAATTAAACTCGGGGGCTAATCTGCCGGTCTTTAGAACGGCTGCCGTGTCATCCATCAGGCATGGGCGGCGGTGTGCTCGTTGCTCGATTGTCCACTCGGGTCAGAGCTACAGCAGAATTAGGCCTCTCCTCTGTAGAACATGAACGTCCTTTTAACTTTGAATCATGACATTAGTAATTGGTACTTAGTGTTTTGTGCTTACCGCAGAGCACCACACGCATAAACTGTTAAGTAAAACGGAATGGAAAAAGTTATTTGTGCTTAGCATTCAGGATGAGAATCGCCATAGAGGTCGTGGTCTTATTTTGGACATGAAATGTGCAAAAAAGTCGAAAGTTTTGATTTGATTACGGATTCAAGGAGAGAAATAATCCAAAACTAAAATGAAGTAAAAACATGAATTAACTGTGTTATGAATTGTATTGTATTACCCATCCATTAAAACATGAAAAGACAGAGCTGAGTCATTGAGTCAGTAGTCATTAAATCACTGAGTTGTTATTTTTACACTGGACTGTGAATAGCAAAAAAAAACGCAAAGTAAAAAAAATGCAACCTGAGGAAGATTTGCTTAGTCATTTTTTACCCATCAAATCTCAGCCACATTGAAGGATTACAGTAGGCTTCTCAAATAAATTAACTCAGAAAGACAGGCTTAAGCTTTTCAGTCTTTAGCTGTCTTTCCTTTCTCCAGTTCCTGAACAGTATCAGAGACTCTGGGAGAGCTATACCTTCCAATGGAACCTTAATGTCCAACACAGCCCATGAGGTGCAAAATGGGAAACACCCTGGTTTGCGTTTGCCACAGTCCCAGAGAATGGGAAGTAGATACTGCTGCGTTTGATGTGTGCACGTTTCTCCATAAATATCCAGCGTCCATGGCTATTGGGGGGCCTTTCACTGGAGTTATCTGCCAGAAATGGATGTGTCATCCGAGATTCAAATCAAATATCCTCCCTGCTGGATATTTGGAATTGTGCGAGATTAATGTCAGCCGGCTTTAGGGGCCTGTGGGCCAGATTGATTCACACCGGCGCAGATATTGCAATGTATATCATTCCCGTCGCCTGCTCTGCGGGCAGAATCTGTGTGTCACCATCGTGCAAATCACCACGGTACACATCACTGTGTCAGATAGCCTGAAAGCCCTCCGCTAGGATATACAGTCACTGTAGCAGCGTGTGATACAATACAGTTCATCTGCAGAGGAAAAGAAAGAGATAGAGGGTGGCAAACAGACAAGAGAGAGATGGAGGAAGTGGGAGAGAGAAAAAAAGGGAAAGAGTGACATAAAAACGGCAGAGAGAGAGAGAGAGAGAGAGAGAGAGAGAGAGAGAGGGAGAGAAAGAAACGGAGACAGACATCTGACACGGCCAGACATTTAATCAGGCCCTGAATTGAATTTCCTCCCAAATCCGGCGGTCGTCTGTATCTTAATCACATTGAGACAAAGTCCCCCTGGCAGGTGTTGCACGGAGCCACGGAGCCGCAGACACCCACACGGAGGCTCGGTGAAGCAGGTTCTGCACCCAGAGTCCGGAGAGAGGCGGCACGCTGCTCGCTCTGCGTGGATTCGTTCCTTTTCACTGACCGCCGGTGTGTGAGCAATACAAGGTGGAGGCCTTCAGCCCGTCTCATTCCCACAAGCTGTGGCCATTAACCCTCAGGCCGGCATGCCCGGTGTGTTCAAACCATGACCGCGACACCCTGACAAAGAGCAACACTCCAGACAGACCGCTTTCTTTTCAAACCATAATACATAAGACCCCAAGACCATATGAGCAATTTCCTGTATCTACAGTTTCTTACTTCGTTTATGTGCCTTTAACACATAAATCTTACAGAGCTTGAAATCTATTCATGTTTTTTTGAATCTATTCATGGAGAAAGTACGGAAGCATTTGAAAGCGCTAATCCCAGGAAAAGAGTTATGTTGAATGTTCCAACTAAATGGCACACACCATGTCAACAGCCCTTACAAAGAGAGGGAGAATGATTCACAATGGTACAGGTGGATGATTCATAAAGGTTCAGAGCTCTCGGAGCGGGAGAAAAGGGACAGGGAGGGAGTGGGGAACCTCCAGACCTGCGGAGGAGGACATGGAGGAACCTGACCCAAACCTGCTTTTCATTTTGAGACACGGACAGAGGTTCAAACCATGCTGGAGACTCCGGTGTTTTTAAAGTGTCTGTTCTAAAATCACTGCCCCGGCCTCGTCTGCGAACAGCTCAGCATTAATGCCCTGTAAAAAGGAGCAGGTTGGGTCCTCCCGGTCGGCTCTAAGCGAGAGCGACGGGATCAGGTCCCGGAGCTTGACAGCGATTCCGCGGATTGAATGAATCATTTTGTCCGTGTCACTCCGGATGACGGGGACAGCGGCGGGAAATGTGACAGCTGACACAGACAGGGGATGTCAGGTGTCAGGACGTAACAAGGCCTGAGGCGAAACGCTGCCTCGCGCCTCATACCCAACTTTTACTGGGCCGGAAAGGGATTAAATCACAGGTGTAGCAAACGTCTGTTCTGACGGATTGGACTCCCAAAAGATAGAGCTAAAAATTGGAAAACACAGAGACGAAAAAGTACACAGAGACCAAAATGCTGTCTTTCCATGTTACGGGCACTCCAGCCTCCAGTTACATACATGAGCGCTGGTGTGGTCTGTCTAATTGAGAGCTTCCCCTCTAGGAGGGGGCATACTGGGAGGCGACATCATAAACCTGAAGAATAATTTATATTAATTAAACCTAACTGAGAGCTCAGGTTGAACAAAAAGCAGCATACATGGTGCGGCCCCAGATCCAGGGCTGAAAAACACTGCTCTGGGAAGATGAGCTGGCCTGCATGAACACACTGGTGCGTTGATTTTCCCCTCACAGCCTACACAAATCTGTATTTGGCCCTCACGCGTCACATGGGGAGACTCAACCAGTCTCCGGAGAGCGTGCATTGTGCGTAAGGAGAAAAGGCCTGCACTCTCAAACAGAAGGCACACAGTGCTGTGACACCAGCACATTGCCATTGATATTTTTACACTTCCGGAAACTTCTGTGCCCTGCAGGAGACCGTCGGAGAAAAACTTCAATCAGTGACAGAGGAAAAAGGAGGGGAAAGAAACAGGAGAAAGTGATGGAGAGATAATGAGGGAGAAAGGGGGAGAGAGTTTTCTCGCCGAGGCCTTAGAGAGTGACATGTTATTCACTCCTTCCTGGTATCCCAGGAGGCCACGCTGCGGCTGACAGGAGTTCAAGCGACGGTGACAGTCGCTTGGGTGCCCGGGTGCCCGAGAGCGTGGGGGCGGCTCCCATCACCGGCATGCTAATGAGAGGCTGTTATTCTCTGTGATCTGCACCTGACTTTAATTAAAAAAAAAAAAAAAACCCTCACAGTCAAACCTGCTCCCAGGTTCTGCAGCACTGCTTAGTCATGCTGCTCTGAGATCAGTTCCAGCTGCTATCCCGCAACTGTGAGACACACAGACACGGGTTAAAATCTGCGCTAGGATGACACCGTACATCTCACGCCGATGTTCTAATCAGTGTGCATCGCAGGTGTTGCGAGTGGGATCTGGGAACCCCTTGAGGGTGCTGGTGGGGGGGCCAAACCCCCTTCACAGCTCTAGGAGAAGGGTGACGTTTACAGTAACCCTCTGTTGCACGCATAGAGATGAATGATTCATGGATAGGTCTGTCAGCGGCTCCGGAGGAGAAGTCCTGACAGTTTTCACATGTTGATTATGAGTGCACCGAGGAACAAGCCGGTAATTATAGAGCTATCTCAGCTAGAGTGCCAGGGACCCTCGAAGCTCCAGCCTTTCCAGTTTCCTGAAGCCATTGATTATATGGTGCCTGTTCCAAACACACACAGTGAGTCAGTGAGTGAGACAGTGTGTGTCAAAGAGGGGGGGGGGGGGGGGGGGATGACATTTGATACTCTTCACTGAACAAAATATTTTTATGTGTCAAGAAGGTACCTAATCCCAAACATCCCCCATTCCATTACCTTCCCTACCCACCTGACCCTACTCCTCACTTCCTGGCAACCCAACCCCCCCCCCCCCCCTCCCCAGTGAGAAAGAAAGAGAGAGAGACCTCCTGGTAGCTGCAATGACACTCCCTGTTATTAATGAGCAGTTTTGTGCATTTGGTTGGGGAGGGGGGTATAAAATCGAAAAAATACTTCCTTTACTTTCTTCTCCACACAGATGGCGTCATGAATTAGAAGGAGAAAAGAACCGCAACAATCGCCCTATGTAACTGCAATGTTGTGATGTCGTTTTCTTGAAACAAACAAAAAAAAAAAAAAAACAAAGTCATTATGTCTTCTTTCTGTGAAGGAAACCAATATCTATCAAGGGATGCAAATATGTTCCACCACACTGACATTAAGGACAGACACGTCTACAACGCATCCTAAAAGAGACTGCTAAAAAGATTGAAGTGTCAGTGAGCGAGATGTACACACAGATTGTGGGAGGGAAATGGATCAAGGGTCAGTTAAAACGTTTTCAATTTAAAGTTTGCTATCTGCAGGACGCTTTAAACTCTTCAACACTCCACATTCTTCTCTAATACAGTGATATAGTTTTTTCACTTGCATTTTCAGGTCCTCTGCGTATCCTTATCCGAGCTATTCTGAAGTGGTTGCTTCTCAACTGGAATTCACCTACAACAAACATAACATCTTGCCCTTGAGAAAAAAATACAATATTGCTTTCTGACACTTCCCTGTTGCAAAATACAGTTACACAATATTGTGGCATGGGGTACACATGGATTCACTAAGAACAACTAAAATACAAGCCCCCTAATAAGGCATTAGTGACTCAAAGCTATTGCTTAACAAATGGTTCCGTTTGACGGTTACTATTTCTGCACATGTAATGTAATGTAATGTAATGTAATGCAACGAACACCAATAACAACAGACAATTCTCTAAACAGATAGTCTTCTACAGTTACTACTGCAGTTAATCTAGAAAAGAAGAAAACACAACAAAAACGGTAGTTTATTAACTCCAGCACAAAGCATGCTGGGTAGGATCCAGGGTAACATTTGCTGGCTTCGGGTGATTTCCCACAATGTTGACAATGCAGTAACAGTAACAATGCACATTAATATTTCAGATGAGGCATTTAGTAGTGAATATTGTTCATTTTTTCATAATTGTTCACACAGATGCCACTTTATGTACCAGTCGGACATGGTTTAATTTTTTTTATCCACTATTAACTTTATTTTATTCCACGGCTTGGACAAATGATGGATTCTGATCGCGAGGGTGTGTATTTTCCAGTGCGCCCAAGTTATTTTAATGAACGGGTAAAACGCAGTCCCTATAGAAATAAGCCGAATGCACTTCGAAATTAATACACACTTGCGATTCAACATTCCTAAACGTAAATGACATTCACTTGAAACTGTAACTTCATTGAAACTTCAAACTGAAACTGTTAGCTGACATCAACACATTGGCAGACGGCAGCTATTCTGCCCCAAGTCTCAAGGGGTTATTGGTCACATATCCCCATCAAGCGAAAGCGCAGCTGTCGGCAAACTGGCAAAATTTGTTTTCCGATCGCTGACTCATTAAATCCACAAACGTAGCAAGCACGATGCAGTTTGTTTGGGGAAAATGTATTAGCTACCTAGTTTGCAAGGAGAAGCACACAGCAAATATTTAAAGTGAGATGGCAAAAAGTATACCTTGGAAAAAAATTTTAAAAAGCTTTAAGTTACGCAAATCACTGAACAGTTTTATTTCAGTAGGATTTCCAATTAACATGTTGTGAATGCGAGATGAGATCAGACAGGTCAGATAAAATGTTCTGGATTTTGTGTCTTTAATGCCACAAACTGTATAGTAACAGATATTGTGTTTTAATATTGATTTAATGATTTCCTAAAGGTCATGTAATATTGATATGTATTAAAAAATCCTCAGACTTTCTTGAATGGAAGGTTCTTTATGAATAATTTATCAAATTCATGGACTGTATAAAATTTTAAAAGTAGTATTGTATAGTAGGGAGTGCTCCAAAAAAAAAAAAAAGATACCATTTCAGATCTGCTGGATCATTTTACCACTCATTTAACTCTGCTAAATTAAATAGGGATGTGGATAGATATGGAGTAGATACACAGTCAATTACAAGCAATCATCCCAAACCTGTCCACAGCCTGTATCAATCATGGTAAACAAACAGTTCACCAGCTCTCCTAAAGAATAAAACTGAAGGTCAACATTCAGAGACCAAAGTGAACAATCCTTAGGAAAGTGTTCAAAATGCACAAGTGAAACACTCATGGACAAATAAAACCTAAGTTATTTGTCTGGCATCATTCACACCTGTGCAAAATGTTACATAAAAAGGATTATTTCTATCTAACAATTGTTGCATAACAGAACACAATTGTTAAAGTGGATGGTTGTAAATATATATTAACTTAATATTTTTGAATACTCATAATATTTTTGAATGCTGGGCCTGTTTTTTTTTAAATATACATTCATGAAGTCATGTATAATTATTCTCCGATTAAAGCTGCATTATTATAGGCATGTGTGTCAAGTTAGCACTTTAAGTATGTTAATAATATGAACACCAGCTACTTATGTGATGGGAGCTCTCTTAAACTGAGTGTTGTAAAAAGGAAGAGATGTCTCAGAACAGAGCAAGACACACACCCCACCCCATCGTCTCTCCACACCTCTTGGAACAAAGGGGTAAGACGTGGAATGCCTTCAAATACCCTATCGCTGAAATTGACCAAAATCTTTTCTTCTCAATGTACAGACTTTGATTATAAAGGAGAGCTCAACTGTAACCTTTTCTTTTAAGGAAATTAAAGCATTTCAGTGTCAGGGGATTGGTTTTTGTGTATGTCTACAAAGCTCGAATCGAAAGCGTGTTGACATTTAATTTAACGTCAGGGTTTACTATTCTCTCAGACAAAAACAAAACAAAGCTCTCAAGAGTTGTTAGGCAAGCACAATCATTGGAATCAGGCAGCCACACTTAACACATCTCTGCTTCAATCAGTTAGTTAGGAAAAATACTTCCCAACATTCAATAATGAAACATATCCACTACATCATTCTTTTAAACTTTTACCATCAGGGCATTGCTATAATGTAGCCTTCTACTTCCACATAAGTGAGTGCTGTAAAAGATGATTCCATCTGCAGTGTCCATTTTAAGCAATAACAGAGGCTGAATAAGTGTAATTGCATATTTGCCAATGAAGTTGATTGACCTCTGTCATGGTTTCATGATGTTATTTTTATTTACTGTAATGCCAAATATATGAACTGGCATGTATATTCATATTAATCCACATGCACCAAAGAAAAAAAATCTCGATTTTGTGTGAATCCAACATAAATCACTTTGAATTTGATCGAGCTGTGTTTTCCTAGCTACAACTGCAATCCCGTCACATCACTTTGCCGGTGGTGACGCAGGCATCCCTTTGTCACTCTGTGTCATGTTCCCGCTGAATAAATTGTGGTCTCACACATCGTTCAACAGACGCACCGCTCGTCAATAAAGGTCACGGAGATGGGAGGGGAAGCAAGTGAAAACAAATGTGGCATTCATCATGATCGATACCCAAATATCGGAGGAGGCCGGACTCCTCTGAAGGCCACCACCGTCATCTCCCCAGGTGATACGTTTTGATTTACAAAGCCACACAAGTAGCTGAAACATATTTAACTTAAAGTGAATCGATAATGCACCGATTGAAAAAGATGGCTTGGCAAGCTTGGGAAACAAATGCAGCCAAGGGCCCTCCGTGTAGTGGGTAGACACTATAAGGCAGTAGCTCTAATTCAGCAATGCTCCACTGCAGTTTCACTTCGACTTTGAAAAATGACTCAATGAAACATTCGTCTTTGACTTAACTTCTTTATTCACCTCAACTGGAGGTAAAACAAGAACATGTAAATGTAAAAACAATGTCTTAAATTCTCTATTCTGAAGCTAAGGCTAAAGCTTTTACATTTACATTGATTCATGTGGCAGACACTTTTATCCAAAGCAACTTACATAGGTTACAGTTCTTTACAATGTTATCCATTTATACAGCTGGATATTTACTGAGGCAACTGTGGGTTAAGTACCTTGCCCAAGGGTACAGCAGCAGTGTCCCAGCGGGGATCGAACTAGCAACCTTTCGGCTACGAGTCCTGCTCCTTAACCACTATGCTACACTGCCGTCCCTTTTTAAATTGCCCCTTATTTTTACTGGACAACCCCTATATGGTCTGGCCCCAACTGACCTCTCCTAGTGATTCAGTTGCTCCAGGGTGATGATCAAACAATTACACTCTGCAGTTCACACATAGGAGGACGCTGTCACTCAACCTCTCTTACACGCTCCCAGACACATGATTGATAGAGGACTTTTCCAATGTCAGTGGCTTCCTAAAAACTCCATCATGAACTTTTAGGAAATTAATTCTATTTCTCTATACACACAATGTTATAAGCAGGGGTTCCCAAACATGCCAGCTACTGGAAATCAAAATTGTGGCGAGACAGAGATATTATTAAGTCACAGGAGGTGATTACACTGCAAACTCAGGATAATATAAATAGATCTACTACAGCGCCTCCTCACAAGTTCACTGAAAGGACACCAACAAACTAAAATGAAGACCTTATATGACAACCAAAAACAAAGACCCCCAGATGGGAAAACAAAATCTTTGTAGACTTTTTATTTTTACTTTTTTTCTCTTTTTTTATTTTACTCTTTTATTTTTATTTTTGTGGCTTCTACTGGTTTTTCTTACTCTTGCCCTTACTCCCTAGCCGTTAGTTGTAAAAACCTTTTGACAGAATTTCTATGCTGTGAAAGCATATCATTGTAAAATCAGGATTTACTTGAACAGAGTCAACTGCCCTTGCCATCACTGTCCACACCCTGATCTTCCAGCTAAAGTGTAGCAAGGAATGAGATGCACGGGGACTTTGGTTAGAAAAGGTTTCATTTATTTATGAACATGATTACTCTTTTTTTTGTTTACCAGTGATAATTCAAGTCACATATTTCTGTCATGGTCTATAAAAAACGACAATACTGTGAAGGTCAAGTGAACACATTGGATAACTTGCTTTTATCTTTTCGTAATAAAAAATGACAACAACAAAAAAGGAAAGTAAATTAGTGTTAGAATTAAAAGATCAAAAAGAGTGATATTCAGTGTCCCTTTAAATTCCACAAAATCAACAAGACTGAACTAAAACCCAGCTAAACAAGTTTAAACAATATTCATTTCTACTGATTCAACATTGGCTCATCAAATTTTTCCTTGTGAAAATCACTATGCTTAGCAGCTCTCATGTTCCTCACACAATAAAAATGCTGAATGTCTTTTTACAAATCTATTAAGGAATATAAAATGTCTTCTCAGTCCAGAATGGGCCATTTGCCAAAGGCTGTGTTCTTTACTGTGCTGTGCCATGTAAACAGATGAGGAAAAAAAAAACACAAAACGGAAAAGAAATATAAAAGAGCTTTTCGTTTCATAAATGATAAATTATGTTGGATGGTTAAAGTTTGCACAGTGCACTGTAGGAAGTACAACCTGTTTTGTGTTGACAAAAATGAAATGGAATCATGTTTCTTTACAATATGTTTTGTGCTTTGAAAACCTTAGCTAAAAAAATGTGCGAAGCTAACTCTTTTCCGCTTATGCTGTGAGACTGAAGAGTGTGGGAAACACGCTAAAGAGGAGATGTGTCACTTTAACCCTCCACCTCTTTAATTCACCGGCTATGTTAGGGCGGAGCAGGTGGGATTTTTGTGTTTACAGAATTGCTGAAAGATTACCTCCACAATTTTTCATGTCCACATAACCTGTCGATATGCATGATGAGGACACCCACCTTTGACCATATCTTACACAATGAACGAGACACATACCAACACGCAAGTTTTGTAATACTTCTATGCAAACATGATTTAAAATTTTATTTGAGCCATCTCAACAAGTACCCTTAGCACATGGAAAACAACTGCTTTCTGAAAGTCCAAGGAATCTGCCTGACAAAGGTGTTTGTGGCTTTGCTGTTGCCGATACAATTTTAAAGGCAAGTGTTGTAGATTGTTTTTTTCCCCCAGGAGCTGATGCTCATGCCAAGAACTGAAATGGGAGAAACCAAAAACGGTTGCTAAGTAACAGTTGCCATGGTTTTGATTAACTGCGATTGTGGATGCCTGGGTGACTCAGAATCTGTCAATCACAGGACGTGGTCTGAACTCGAGCCAGGCCCTGCCTTCTGTGGGGGGGCAGGCCTGGGACTGTGTTCAGGAGAGAGGGGTCAGATTCCTATGTCGGTTATCTTCACAAGCCTAAAGGAAATATGTTTTATGCTAATGAAATCACTCATCACATCAGGAACAGAGGAGGAATTCATAATTCAATGGAAAGCAATGCTTCTGCTCACTCAAACCAATATTTTCACCTTCCTGTAGAAATACTCTTAAATGTGTCCAGAGTAATTAGATATTACATCATTAAATTGGACTCACCATTGTAGTTTATTCTTGTTGCAGTAAGTTTCAGGTATGTTCACTGGTATCAGTAAGTGTTCATTTTTAAACAATTAATTCCACCGAAGTCCTCACATCAGCTCACAAGCAAAATCTGTCATCCTGTCTTTTACAATTAACGTGCTTTCGTCTGGCAACATCCAAGGTCAGAACTTAAAACAGCTCATGGTCTAATAACTAAGCTGAAGTCACTGAATGTAGTTAGGTACTGAAAAGAGCTTGGAATATTAAGAACAATCATATAGGATTGTGTTATACGTGTTATTATGTGTATATGTATATAGATTAGCACTTGTTTTTAGTTATAATCATTTTGTGCAGAACTGCCCTTCATGAACAACAGGACTTACTCACGTTGCTATCTCTCTCACTGCTTCCAATGCCTCTTGTAAATATCAGCTCTCTCTCTTGCTGTTCAAACACACATGTCAAACCTTCTTTTTTATTGATAATATAAGGAATATAGATATGTATAGAGGGCCATAAAGCACACACATGCAGCAACACTGTCAGCCCATTAGAGGCACCTGCAAGATACCCAAAGGAAATAAACAGGGAACAGTACAAATCAATGCGCAGACAGCTCAAGTGGGGACGGAAACTTCTCACAGCCTATGGGCAGAGCAAGCATTCTGCATGTGCACTCAGAGCTGCGAGAAAGCAGTGCTCACCACTACAGCATCAGCCATGAGCGTCTAAGCAAACCATCAAATAGCCAAACACACACGCACACATATACACACACACACAAGCCCTCGCGTCACGGCAACCCTAATGAGACACAGCCATTATCTGGCTGCGCGCATCTCTTAATGATTGCTGTATATGGAAGCAAATCGAAAGACCGATATAAACAGCAGTCTCTGCAAGACTGCAAGGTGTAAAAAATATGCTGCATGTCTAATTTAGGCAATATTTTCTTTTTTTTTTTTGGTTTCATGTCTTATCAATGTTATTTAGCATATGTGGTTGACTTCTATTTAGTCAAAGCCCTTGGTATTTAACAGAAATGAGGCTCACTACCTATGAAAATGTGCATACATCATTAGGTATCCCTCGTCCCCCCCTCCACACACACACACACACACACACACACACACACACACATACATTCGCATGCACACACATCCACACACACACACACACATGCACACGCACACACACACACACACACACACACACACACACATACACTCGCATGCACACACATACACACACACACACACACACACACACACAAACACATCTGCAATCCATCAAGTTTTCCCCCCGCTAAACAAGAGGCATGATATATCAAAATATGTCAAAGGTGACAGTATTTACAGTTTTGTAGCTTTCTTTTGAGATTCATCAGCACAGATGACCTCCACCTCTGCGTCAGTGTTATGGGTGAAATGCTTCTGCAAAAGGTACTGGAACATGACTGATACACGGCAGCTCAAAGTAGAGACTGACGAACGTTCACCACACAGCAATGAGGTATAGCAAGTTATAGGAGACGTAGCAGCAAGGCAGAGTTTCAGATATACGTGAAACTGGTCTCTCGTTATTTTTAGCAAGGAAGTTAATCTCTTAACCTGTAAATTAAGCACATGGATTCAGTTCTTCCATTAGGCCAAACCACTGTGTGTGCATCTTTGGAGGTGGATCCTTGATTATTCATACTGGGGAAAAAGAATGAAGTCCTATTGGTATTTGTATATTTACAGTGTAGTTGAGTTTGTGACGAGGTTTTCCAGTACAGAGCACTGTGCCCACCCAACATGACATGTACTATTTTTCTACACAGAGAATCACTCATGTTCTCTACACTGGACTTACCATTTAGGGCAGGAGAAAATATGGGGCACGTTATTACCGTAATTATAATGATCATTATTATTGTTGTTATTACTGTTGTCATTTTGTGCAAAAAAATCACTTATCCGTGATCATTTTTTAAGAAAAAACGTAAGGCAGACACATTGTTGAACACTGATAATAACCAAAATATTGCACACAGACTAAAGTAAACAGGCCTATAAGAACTGGCACAGCGCAAGTGTCACTTTTTTTTTTAGATAGTTTTCCATTTTCATCACATAAATGTACACTTTTTTAAAGTCCAGACGGCTTAGTTATTGCAGCGCGTGATAGTTTTTAAACAAACGATCTCTCTTTAGAAAAGTTTTTCCCCTCTCCCCCTCCCCCCCGGCAGTTCGTAGTGAGTAGTCCGTGAGTCCATTTGGCAGTATGTCTGGGGCCGGTTGGCGGATTGGCGCGGCGGGGGTGTGGCGTGGTTTCTGTCCCCTGCTCCCTCCTCCCCTTCCCCCCGCCCCGCCCTACCCAGGGGGTGGGGTGGGGTAGGGTAGGGTGGGGGGGGGGGGGTGTTGGGGGGGGTTCTCTCCGCCCCCCCCCTCAAATGCCTGAGGCACCGAGGCCCATGCCGGCCGCGTGGCTCATACACGGCAGAGTCTGCACCGCTTTGGGGAAGTCGTGCGTCACTATCCGCCCGTTCTCACCTCCGCTCCCGTTCCCGCTCATCCTGGTCAAGGTGGAGCTCCTCATGGCGTCGTTAATGGATTGCTGGACGGGGGTTGGAGGGTTGGGAGGGGGGAGTGGGGGTGTTGGGGGGGGTGGGGGGAGGGGGAGTGAAAATACGCATATGAGAAATGGGCAACGAAACAATCTCAGCACGTTTGCTTTCTGCACTTTTCAGAAGAAAAATCTTGGTCCAGGTCTCCCTTGAAAGAGAGACTTTAACCTCAAGGGGATAACCTGGTTAAATAAAGCTCAAACAATTAAATATATAAATAGTCACACTTTATTAGAAGGGCCCGTTACTCTGCTAGAAATAGCTCATGCTATGCTCTGCTGCTTTGTATTTAACACTGACTTATTTCTTAGAAGAACTAAACTAAGAACTAAAGAACTCATACATATTTAATCTGATTTACCAAACATTTGCTAATGATACATGAAGACCCTTAAAGAGTGACCCAATACATATATATTACATATATGCTACATACTGTATATACATTTTATAATTACACATTAAACATATTTATTTTACACATAGAACATTTGACATATGTGATGAGCAGTTAGTATGTTCTGCACTATACATCAGTTGACTGTGTTTGTATAATGGGATTTTCTATCTGACATGCTCTCAGTAGGCTTAAACAGTTTAGAATGCTGCTCTTCAGTTTCCTATAGTAGATCTAAAGCCTCGGTTGTAATGAAAGCAATGAAATTTTTTATTTTGCTTACAGCCTACTGAGTACATCGTCTTCTAATGAAAGTCAGTGGGTTTTGAAAGTTGAAAGTGTAGTTACTGATCTGTATGCTCAGTAGTGTGCCTTCAATCTGCAAATGATTTAGTTTCAGTTCACTTCAGTGGGTTTGAGGGATTATGTTCTTCGGCTGATACAGGCAAATTAGTTTATTCACAGCAACGATTATTGCTCTGATATTATAAGCAACGGACAGCTAATGTGACTCCCGTCACGCAGAGGAATTGAGCTTAAATATCATAAACACAGTTATGAAGCACTACAGCATATTCGCTGAAGCTGTAATGATCATAAAATGTTTTCAAGAACATCATGTAGATTAAAAAGTACATGTGTGGTAGGCCGTCATCACATATCAGCAGACATGGAATTATCTTTTTAAGCAAACGTAACAGAAATAAATGACAAAACAGAGTTTCATGAATGGCTTGTACATTAAGTTGGCACTTTGGTGAAGTTTTGGCTGTGGATGGCGGAGACACCGAATCCACAAAAATGCGCCTGAATCATATGCTGGAATACTCTTTACTGTACCTGCCACTGAACGCCACGCAGGGAAATGACAGGCGAACTAAAACATGTGCTCCTGAAAATAAATAAATTTGGTCTGTGGTGTGTCTTTTCGCTCTGTGGGAATCCCTTCACACCTCAGTGAGTGACTAACCAATCCACAGCTGCGCGGCTGTGTGATACCCGGGGCCGGCGTGGCGGAGCCGGCGGGGTTCACTGACGTTACGCATGGAGGGAATGAGCCCGGGGCGCTAGCCCTGAGGGGGGGTGGGGTGAGTCAGCGTGCTGTGTAGCTGGAGGACAGATAAAACAATGCTCATCTAAAATGGGCCTGCTTGGGGGAGGGGGGGGGGAGGAGGACAAGACAGCGCGGTTAGCAGAGGTATACAAACAGAGATACAGCGGAAGCCAGTGAGTGTGTTGCTCTACTGCGATCACGGTTAGATGGGCGGGGTGAGGCGGCTCCAGACAGTTCAGCGTTCCTACCCCATGGGCCTTAAATCTTAACACTTTCCGTTCCGTATAGGCTGTAATTCTGCAGCTCAGTATAGGGGGCGGTAGCACCCGAGCTGTCTAACGCGGAGGAGTGAAAGGCCTGAGCGGCATGCGCGGACACCTTCATTCGCCTGGACTCGGTTCTGGACTTGTAACAGAACTCGACCAGGGCCACGAGCATGGCCAGGCCCAGCCCTCCAATCAGGATGTAGAAGACTCCGGCCACATTACTGAGGCTCAGAGCGCTGGTCTTGTCCTAAAAGCACAGAGAGACAGGGTCAGGAACACAGAAACACACGCAGACACACAGCACATGAGTGCTAACCCTAAAACTGCTAGCAAAGAATAATCCTCAGCTACAACATTTTGCTGTTTTTGGTTAGCTGCTACTGTAATGATATCAAGTGCTTGGAAAAAAAATCTGTTGTTATAATCACTTGTTTTCCTTAAATCAAGAAAAAGCAAGACAGAATGAAACATTCAAACAAACAGAGCTAAACTGTGGCTGTCACTTTTGCCAGTCACATTTTTAAATGATACATCTAAGCTTTTACAATCATAATTTTCATGATACCTATGACAAGTTATAACTAAAGAACATTACAGGGCTATTAGAAAGGTTTGTGCTTCTATTATCTAAAAGATCAAACTAATTTTTATTCTTCAGATCCGACAAATACCAACAGGAACATGCAGTCATGCACTAATCACAGGCACAGAATCAACATAATTATTTTTCATCTGCAGATTATAGCTGGCTAGTTACCATTTATCTCTCCTCAAGTCATAAATCTCCAATCCATTTAAATTACTCAGACTGGTACAGATGAATTTTGCTCATATCTCTACGACAATACACAGAATTGGGGTTGTGGGATTAGGACATTGGGAGTTCTCAGTGGTTGGTACCATGCAGGAAGACAATAAAATATAGTATCAACTGATTTTGACTACAGCTCTGGGGTTTACTCGGGGTTCACACCAAATATCCAATCCATAAACAACAGAGAGTAGGGGGAGGCTCCTCTGGCACTTGTACGGACATGGCCACTGAGGCCATGAGGTCATGACATCACAAAAGAAAGGGGTGTGGTCATCATCAGATTCATGCAGTTGGGTTTGGTGACCGGGTCTTAAAAGGCTTTGTGGACGGTCATCAGAATCCGTAAGGGTGGCATCCAAAAGCATGCACAGAAAGAGGATACGGCACAGTGACGAGGGGAACAAAGGGTAGGCTTTTCACTTAGAAAGTGCCCTCATATCAGTGTCTTTCTCTCCACACTGACATTTAACCATCCGTTAGAAGATTACGCGAAGATGATTCCAGAGTCAAATCAATTACAGGGATGACTGCGTGCCTTGGATTGTTAGTTCACGGAATATTTCAAAGGATGTCCTGCGGATATACTGCTGACAGTGTAACTTTTTTAGAACTGTACTTTTGTTTCCATATCATAGTCTTGGAAATTGATGATAAATTGTGACCATTACATTATAAAAAGTGAAAAAAAAACAGGTACAGCTTCCTCCAAAAAGGAGCTTTTGAGTTTATTTCAGGAAACTACATCTTATGAACTTGCTTTCATATGAGGTAAATTTTCATATGGTTTGTTTACATATACTGCTACTTCAAATGCTACTTCAAATTTTCAAACAACATTGTTAGTAGGTAAGATACACATCACAAACAAAGTGATCGATTTAATAAAATTACTCTCTATAACATGGTAGGCTAATTTATTTTTCAGGTGTCTGTGTAATTCATTAACTTGATTCAAAAAGAGGTTCTTCAGCTAGCAATTCTTGGATACATAAGCCAGAAGTCTTCAAATTTCAGCTCTTTTTGGATTGCAACCACGTTTTTAACCGGACATCATATTTCTTTGGTAGTTTTGGCACCTGTAGGTTGTAGACATAACCATTACAGGAAGGAAATCTAGATGGATTTTTACACCAGGAAATGGATTAAATGAAGCGACTAATTTGGTAAATATTTATTCAAGCATGATTCAGGTTTTTTGCCAAGTAGTAATACTTTGAAAAGCTGTCCTTAGCAAAAATTTGAAACGATTCAACTCTGAACCATAATGCACCAGTTTACCTGGCCTGTGTGCCCACCAGAGGGCGATATGTCAGTTAAGTGACAGGCTGGAGAGAAAGCGGTCAAAGTGCCCAGTGCCAGGATGAGTGAGCCTCAGAAGGGTGTATAATTGATTTTGGTGTTAAGTAGGACCAACTTGTGGACTAACCTTTCTTCCGGAGTCCTTGCTTCCACACTCCCCCTTATCGTACCACCATTTGTTTTTCAGTTTGTCTAAGACGGCTTGCTCATTGAGTTTCAACACCGCTAGGTTTACAGGGATTCTTCAACCAGGGAAATAACATAAATAACATTATCCATGTTATTTTATGTTATTCAGCACATAGTAAACATACACCCATTAATAAGTATGTATTTCTTTTATAAGTATATCATTAGAACGATAGAAAGATAGCACAATCATAATTTGATAGTTCAGTGTCAAAGTGATATGCATTAATACTCCATCTAGCTTTGTTGCCTTTCTCCCTACTGCAAGATGTGTATTACTATATCACTTTGGGTAGCCGGCAAACTGCAAACACTTGGTTATGCAATCAGCATTTTAAATGTAAAGCTTAAAAGCAAGCGTCATAGAGATGCTCAAGTACAACTGGCCTCTAGGTGATGTACAACAGCCCATATTAACATAAGACTGCGTGTATGCTTGTATACTTTGTTCATAACACAATTTAAAAAACAGTGACAAACCAGATTTCTGTATCAGAATTTTGCAAATTTCTATGTTTCGATTGAGAAATTTGCTCAATGTTGCACATTTGGGCAAAATCTCCCCCCCCCCCCCGGCACACTGGCCGGATGCTGGGGCGTGGCCTAAGCATTTGCGCAGCTGATTTGCCGGTTACCCCCCCAATGGCGTGGTTACCAGCTGGGTCGCTCATACTGGGGCTGACCTTGGAATCACCTCCCCCGCTGCCGCACTCTCCCTTGTCGTACCACCATTTGTTTTTCAATTTGTCCAAGAGGCCCTGCTCGTTCAGTTTTAACACTGCCAGGTTTACTGGGTTTCTTGAAATGATAAAATAATACTGGTCAGTATTGATTGAGGTATGTTATGGTGAGATACAGCGTTATATGAAAACAGAATTGTTAGAAATTATCCTTGGTTGCTTGATTACATGTTTTTTACACAACACAGGCTGCTTCTACGGCTATGCATTACATATTAGAAGGCAGTTGTGTTGTATTGGGTCAGTACAATAATTTTACTGCTTTCAATGAAAAATAATGCTCTGCGGTCATACTTGAGACAGATTTTACCAAGAAAGACATGGGACACAGACTCTGAAGGAGGAGGCAGATATCAGCTATGTGTTGGATTCTGGGTGCTGCCTATTGGATATGTTTTCCCTTAAACTGCTACCAATAAGATTCAAATCCCCTAACTCCTTACAACTCCTTCATTGATTTAAAAGATAAAATAAACTTGAAAATATCTTCATCATTAAAAATTCCTACAAGCATTTTTCATCATCAGCAATACTATGTGTATATGTAGTAACACTCAAAATCAGACAAAATGTTTGTTTCTATTTTCTATCAAAAGATGAAGAACTTTTGTCTTCATTTAGGCCGATTGGATTTTTTTGGCTATCAAGCTTTTAAGATACATTACACAGCCCCTTTCAGTTGTTTACCTTTTATTTGTATTTCTGATCTGGTTCCAGAAACTTCTTGTTCTGGATAATAACATTAATGAATTCAAGACAGAGGAACTGAGATTATATTCACTGCAAGCATTAGGTTGTGTCTCTCATTGTCCTGAAAGCAAATTCTGCAAATACATACCAGCATACAAAAGAAAGTAATGCTGTGGAGTTGGAGTATGAAAGTTCTACACCAGAGGCAGAGGCTTAAAATGTCAATTCAAATGCATTAATGCACTGTTTAACAATATTAATTTTCTGATGTATACAATTTCAGAAGAGGGTGTAACTGTTAAATAGTTCTATCTTTCAAAAAATAATAGGACTGATGGACCTGAAAGGACCATAGAAAAAACAGCAGCAGAACCACTGAAATATGGTGCTGCTTGCAAGCCCAGAGAGGCTTCACTGTAGAGATCTCTGTGTCCTATCTTCCTGATAAATTTCTAGTTAAGTTCTGATGCTGAAATAATTCAGTCGTAACGTGGGCCCTCCCTTCCTTTCCCCCTGAGTTTGCAGTGGGTTGTAAATTTTCATGTAATCGGAAGGGAAACCCGGGGTAGCTCAGCCTCACCATCGTGAGCGTTACCCAGATATCAGCTCCTCTGGCCTCCTGGCCTTCAAGCCCTGCTTCAAGCCGGCCTGCTGTGGACAGAGCTTTCTTTGCATTGCGCTGGGCAGCAATACAAACAATCTTGGCCACGGTAGCTTTGCGCCGGCAGAAGTGTCTTTCTCAGTAAAACCCTCGAATTCTTTCTTATCCCGAGACAACCAGACAGAAAGAAGTCTTGGCGCGTTTATGGATGATCAACAGAAACCCACATCCAGTTTGGGAGAACTGATGAGAGCTTGACTTTGGAGGCGGCAGTGTTCTGGTGAGATGATTTTGTCAACTAAAAGAAGACATGAATGGGATTCGCAGAAAACACACAAGCCAGAGGATGGCTAGAGAAAAAGGCAAGAGAACCCATGCCAACATAATTTAATGTAGTCTTTCCTTACATTGATGTTGTGTTAAATCATGAACTATGAATGTTTTTCCTTTGCATATATTTGTATGCATGGCATGAGGGGTGTTCAGGACGTGCTGAGGCTGACAGAGAAAAGAAACACCTAACACTGTACTCGAAAATGTTCTCCATTTAAAAAATGAGATGAATTTTTCTCGCCTGCCATTTGCCCTTAGATAATAAGGGCAAAATCAGCAGTTCAGCATTGTCTCTTTGTTCACATCCAATACACTTAATCTCCAGCACACATTAGGAGTAAATGAAATCTGTCTTTCCTGGCAGCATCAGATATCACTGAATGCCCCCCCCATACTGTAAATGTATGTCATAATCAACAAATTAAATCTCAAATATGGCTGCTAACTGCATGCATTCATTCCCACCAGCCCCAGGGTGAAGTAGAATTACACATTAACAAATTCATCTTACGTTTTTTTTTTTCGCAATGGCTGATATAAAGATAGCAGTACAGTATTCTAATTTGAATACTGCCCTAGGTGGCATGTTGGATGTCTTTAATTTCCATTCACTGTCAGATGTTATCCTTCCTTTATGCTAACTGCTCAATAAGGTGAAAGACTGCACAGTAGTTTAACGGTCCTCTCCCAAGGAGGTTACATTATTATAAGCAAAGGGCAATTAAAGATTTGTCAGGTTGTTTTTAAACCTTTGACGCCCTATTCCATGCTCTGCATTGCATCTATGTATGTTTTGAGTCTATATAAGACAGATCACTGCAAGTGAAATCACTGTGTTGAGCTAGAGGGAAGAGGATGCAAGCTGTAGTGCCAGCATTCTCTCAAGTCATTCATCTCATTCACTTTTCAAAGCATGTTTCTTATGTCCATATTCCCCCATTGGCAGTGACCCTTAAACTAGATTTACATTTTACACACATTAATCACTGAAGGACTTGTATAAGTGCAAAATGTGGAAATATTAGATGCTAGCCCCCCTCATAAAGATCCTGGCTTGATTTTGATTGTGCTGTCCGTTTAGCCAAAAAGCGGCCTCTCCATTAAGAAGAATTAAGAACCAAGCACTAAGTAATTAAGCATGAAATTAAGAGCATACAGCTGCTCGTCACACTTACAACAGCCTTCAAAGGCCATGTCACATTTTACGTCTGCTATTCCTAAGGCCCTGAAATTCATAGGCGGTGAAAAGGACATTTCAAAACAAGTGAGGATGCTTTTTGAGAGGATAAGGATAGATAATATTTCCACCACCAACTTATGCAAGTACTCTAATGAAGCCAGCAGCAGCAGCAGCGGCGGTGGCGGCAGCAGCAGCAACTTCTCTAGGATCTGTGCACAAAGAGACTGGGGAAATATGCTCACACAAACATACAGATCTGCTCCGTGGTGAGGGAGGTTACGTTCCACACAGCCAGCCATGCAATTTGAAACAAAAAACTGTCGACTTCATATGGCACTGCTGCTGCTATGTTTAAGTTCAGCTCTACTCAGTTTCAGTTACTCCGCTGAGCAAAGGATGAGAAACAATTTCTACACCTAAGCTTTTTTTCACTTCGCTGCTGTTCCTGCAGATGGATGTTGCGACTGCAACTTTCAGCATAACGTCCCTCACCACTGAACCGCCCACATCGCGCAGGCGACATCATCAGTGATTTCATGTTTCAGTCGTTACATGTGAGTGAAGGTCATGCAAATATTCAGTGAGGTAATGACACCACCACAATGATATTTACCTTAACGGTGACCCTTTGGGGGTTGCGATGCCGTAGCCTTTGGAGTCCAGGTTGCCCCCCACCTTCATGGTGTCGCAGGGTTTGCGCTGCTCGATGTACTCGTTCATGGTGGACTCCAGCAGGTAGGCGTACTTTCCTTTCGACTTTCTCACCCGCATCACGCCCTCGTCTGTCGTCTTCACAAAGACCGAGGGGTCTGCGGACTTCATGTAAGACCACATCTTCTCGAACACCGCAATCTTCGACCTCTGGAGGGTGGACCGCGGCCGTCGACAAAGGGAGTGACAAGGGGATTTTAGCACGGTGGGAACCCTGCACCACAAAGCTTTGGGATGTCTGATCACCCAGAGTCCTGGATCTGTCCTAAAAGGCTTGCTGATCACTTTTTAGCTACAGAGAACATGACATGTCTTACATGTCATTTACTTAGACTTTGCATTTGGTGCTGTAATGTCAGTAATTTTCTAAGACAAATAAATAGGTTGACAGTAATGTATAGAGATGTACGACATGTGAAAAACAAAACATTCTATCCTTATGGGAAAAAAATCACAGATTTTGGTCACCACTGAAAGTGTGGGTCACCAGCACCCCTCACCCTGAAGAACTCCTTAGTGGAGCCAGCGTCCAGGGTGCCGTAGGCGATCTCTGTCTGCTTGGCTAGGTCCTCGGCGCTCTCAATTGGCGACACCATCCTCTCCACCGTGAGGAAGGCCGCAAGGTTGGCCGTGTAGGAGGAGATGATGATCAGGGTGAAGAACCACCAGACTCCCCCCACTATGCGGCCAGAGAGAGACCTACATAGAGATGAGTGCGTAGAAGGAGAGGTGATCAGAGGGACACCTACACACAGACAAGCTTGTAACAGAGGAACAGATGAGAGAGAGAGACGTACACACAGACAAGCACGTAACAGAGGAGCAGATCAGAGTGAAACCTACACACAGACTAGCACATAACAAGGAGCAGATGAGAGAGGGATATGCGCATCACAGAGGAATGGATCAGAGAGAAACCTACACACAGACACGCAGAGGGAGAGGAGGCAGATGGGCACTGTCTCAGCGCAGTGTGTGCTGGACACGAAGCTCAGACCTGAAGGTTCTCACTGTCCCCGCCAGATGGCATACATTGAGCAAAGCAAGCTTTTTAGGAGGTGCTGACACGAAAGTACAAAGAAGATTAGCTGTTTACAATGCATAAGGAAAGCGCAATGACCAACAGCACCTATTTATGTTTGGGTGACACCATATTGAAGCTAAACTACTTTTTCTTCTGGGTGTACTTTGTGCATTCAAAGACAAATTAGTGTGAGGTACCGCCTTACAGTATATGTTGTAAGACAATGGAAGGTGAAAGGTTTGTCGCGATACTGGGAAAATGGTACTATATCCTTGAGCTATATGCTGTGAAATTGAAGTGGTACAACTATGTTCCAGAATAAGTTGCTATAAATATAAAGTTACTTGGATGAGAGCATGCTATGGTGCAAAAAAATGGAATGTCGCATGAATTCAACAGTATGTTTGGCATGCAGTACTTGAGCAATATGAGAAATGTGTAGAAACAATTCATTTAGGGGACAGGAAATGACAATTTATTATCACTGTGATTTCCATCACTGAAAATGATCAAATGCAATAAAAGGAAAACGGTTCAGCATTAAAATGTGCAATTCAGCACGGCAACATCAATAAAGGGTTTCCCTATCAACACCACTTCATGACTATGTTATGGATTAATTTTTAATGTAAAAAAACATTTCGCCATTTAGTTTTAATCTTCCTTTACCTGCGCCCCATGCTGTTTCATTTGCTATTGCTGCGGTCTGGGTGTTTGTGGCATGCATTTCTGCGAGCATACAGCTCTCCATTCTCAGTGAAATGTGTTGAGACATGATAAGGAGGATCACAAAGGAAATTTGCAAGAGCATGTTAATCTCAGTTTCGGAAGAAACCCAATGAGTTTATGAAACATGCATATTAATTACCAGGGATTAATACCAAGGAGAGTGAGTACTCAGCTGCTACTGTAATTGCACTTAAAAAAAAAAAACAACAAATCGCCGATTTGTACAGTAATCCCAGAGGACCTGCTGCTTCTCCCTCGAGTGTGTACTGAACAACAGCAAAAAAGAGCCCGCACAAAGCCCACTGGCATGTGAAATATAGAGAAAAGGGTCTTGTAACAGAAATGAAATAACTCTCCTCAAATATGTTTCAGGCTTGTGTTAATGCTCAATTAGTATGACAAAATTGGGTCAGCAGGCTAGATGAGACAGATATGAAAGTCCAGTGTGAGATGATTTGGAGGTTTCTGAGAGAATGATCAGACCCTGGCAATCAGAAAAACAAAGGCAAAGATGCAGGAACCTGGAACGCACAGAAAGCAGGCCTTTGAATGTCCGTGAAAGGTTTTCCCTCTTTCAGAGAGTTGGGGGAGCACATGGAGGTATTGCAAAAATAGCAAACTGCTTTGTGCCAAGCGACCGGCTGCGGGTGCTGATTTTGTGGGTAAAACCAAAAAGTCCGCCAAGGACAACATTCTCACCCACGGGACATTCCAAATTGGGAAATCATGACAACATATGCTTTTGGAACGCTTCACCCCGCACCTTTTTATCGCTGTGAGTCACTACTGCACAAAGCAGCATACACAGACGTGCACACACACACAAACACACACACACACACACACACACACACACACACACAGGAATATAAAAAAGAGCAAGGAGAGTCAAGCCCTGGGGAGAGCATCTGAAAATCGCCTTTCCAATGCAAGCAAAGGACAACAACGGAAAGCACATTTCACGTTCTCCTCTGGTGCCTGGAAGGCAGCAGGCTCTGTCCTCTCTCAAGCTGGTACGCACACGCCAGCACTGCCTGCGAGCCAGTCTCTGGGGCAGCTACCTGGCAGTCTTAAGCCCCTCTGTGGCAGATGCAGGAAGGGAGTTCCCAGCATCCAGGCGGCTCTCTCCAGCCCACCTCTCCAGCTCCACTAGGGGCATACACACCCTGTGCTTCCAATCTCCTGGCTCTGGAATCCTCCATCCAACCACCCTCATCCATCTCAGCTGTCCAGCTCCCTGCACACTGACTTTCAACCTGCTTGTCCAGCCATTACACCCCCCCCCAACCCCCACCTCCCATCACGGGGGAGGAACAACCCCTTGTTATGGGAGAGGCAGTAAAAGCATGGGATTGACAAACAGGGGGAATCGTGTGGCGGCCAGCCCTGCTACGCCTGGCGTTACAGCTGCCATGAAAGCCTGTTTTTTGGATCCAGCCAGAAATGCTCAGGCTTACAGGGCTCTGGAGAAGCTGTGTGGGCAAATCCCCTGCATACTGGACACAGGCAATTACAGAGACATCACGCGGAAGCTACGAGAGGAGGAACATGCGGAGGGCCTATGCGCCATAAGGTCTACAAGGCTTTAAGCTAATCCGTCCAGCGCTGCGCTCATCACTTCTCTCCTTACCTGTCAAATTCCCACTGCCTCTTTTTCCTCGTCCGCACAATGCCTCATAAATATTCAATCCCAAACACGCCGGATGTCAGCTCATGTGTCCTCACCCACTCACCAGGCTTCATATCTTTAACTCTGATTCGATATACAGTAAGTCCTGCTTCACACCTTCTGAATATAACCTGACCTGTCCAATTTTCCGCATTCTCTCTTTCAAAGCATTAAAGAAAGTGTTCTGGTTGATTTAAGTCTGGAATGAATCTTTTGACCGATTACATACAATGCAAACAAGGAAAACTAACAGATTTCATTGTAAAATCAGATGTAATAGTATAATTACAATATACAATTCATTTTATTATAAATCATTGTTATTATATTTGTCAGCAACAAACTATATAGTGCAGGGTAACATTTTTATATTGGATTTTGTGGCAGTTACTTAAACAGACACACTGCTGCAGTTTTCATAATCCTCACTGAACACTGAGTATACACCCTGACAAGCGATGAGAGAGAGAGGGAGAGAGAGAGAGAGGGAGAGAGAGAGAGAGCGAGACAGAGAGATATATATATATATAAATTCTACATTATGCAGGGATGAGGGCAAGATCTCTTCCTAAAAGGACAATCCCAAGCACCGTGCATTAGATAAATACTCCCTGGGTGACTGATATGCTCTAGTAATTTTTTTTTTCCTTTTCCTTATTACAAAACAATGGAACCACAAGCATAGTAACCTGTCTAAAATTCTGCCTTGTGAGTGATTTTACTGGTTTCTCTCTAGGCAAACTGCAGGGCACTGTGCTGGCTCTTTGATTTCAGGTCTTCACTTTTCAGACACTTTTAAGCCAAATTCCCAGCTCCACACTATGAGATTAATTGGGGCCAGAGATGGGAGAAGTCAAGCACTTCCCTGCTCAGGGTCCAGTGTGTGGGAGTTTGTCATGCTGAACTACAGTGCCCCTGGTGACAAACCTCTCCACTTACCATGCTGTCAGTTGTGCTACGGACACTGTGATAATGATTCCCCGCAGTAATTGCAGTAAACATACTGTTAGGCATTTGAGAAGTGGGATGTTTGCCACAGATAGGATTACGTAACATCTTTCCATCACTGCATCTGTGCCACGTCTCAAAGGCCACAAGCTGAAGGAGAATTTTTTTCAGCCAAATGTAGCCTCCTTTTTAATGCCGTGCTGGTTCCCTGGCTCTACTCATTATATTTCCTATGATATAAAGAGGGCACTTCCTTCAGCACAGCAGCCAATCAGCCATGGAACATCATTCCATGCGATCAGCAGTAAACTTGGAATGAGTCCATAGTTAGATGTTATTAATTTAGGATAAATGATTTTAATTGCAATCTAACTCCACTAACTAGGCTAAAGAAGAGTACATATTGTGTCAGTGCTGTAACCCCTAAAACTGTGTATTACATTCACACAAGGATCAATGTTTATAATGGCATCTGAAGGCCTTGTGCCATCTTAGAACATGCGGGTCTTTATGTGTCATACATAAAGCATAAGTACAAGTGTGCTTGCTTGCTATCTGCATGCTGCTCATGTATCCTCTAATGCTCCTTATTCTACCTCTTGGACAAGTGTGTCAGGCAAATGAACACTCATCACTTTTCTTAGCCCTTGATTTTAGTATGTTTGGCTGAAGTACCATTGTGAGAAAAGCATATGTCAACGGGTCATGGATTTTGAGTGCTTTTTACAACAGTGGTGCCACTAACAGCGACAAGCCTGTCGTTGTTATTGGGTGATTGGCTGTGATTGGATGAATGTGCTCTGGTTGGTTGTTGTCACAGGGTCGGCAGTGATGTCACTTGCTGGTTCATCTACAGTACAATTACACACTCATTAGTGTGGTGATGTATGCCACTCTTGTTACGTCTTTGAGTTCACCTGGCGTGGAACGTTGTTAATACGTTACATATTACAATATAATCAATTATATAGCTTGCTTACTTGATCACTGGATACCACTGTCCAGACAGATGTAGCTAATGCATTTACATAGTATCCACTGATACAGGTGAATACTTTGCTGATGAGTGCAGCTATTTTATTGAATGTTTTTACTGAAGAAAAGTGACAAATCCACAAGTCCACAACAACTGTGCCTCGTCCATGTCTAGTTCTAGGTCTAGTCTATATCTGCAACCACTACATCACTCTACTGATGAATCAAAGATTTAAAAGTTCAGTTTTAATTTAAACACAAATCAGTTTTGGAGTTTGTTTTTTATTAGGAACCACTGGCATACAGACACATCTCCATGGTCCTCACTAATCTTTCTCCAGAACTCTGCAAGGGTAAATTAATCTAGAGCAAAGCACTACGTCAGCTGACGCTTAATTACATTGTATTTCCCAAGATTATCATGTTCCATTCGATATGTTAATTTGCATGGCAAATGACTGAACCAAGTGTAAAAATTAGCAATTAATGGAGACATTACAAGGGATTAGTCATTTGCTAAGTGCCGAAAACCGCGAAAAAGACGCTGATTCAGCTGATAACATCTTTTCTTTAGCTTTGCTTTTTATAAGTTGTTCCTAAAACCTATAAACAGATTTACCTATTATGCATTTGTAAGCTGTGCACTCTATATGGGTCTGCTTCCTGGAGGCTAAACAATATTGCTTCCTGCTCATTGTTATTGCGTCGCCACTCAGCTTTTACCTTATGACCCGCTTGAAAAGAGAAGTCTAACAGGAATTACTTGCATCATCAATCGGAGCTGTATGAAGTGCAAATGAAATACAAATTTCCATTAATTACTTGGCCTTTAAAATGCTAATTTCACACCGGCAGGTAATTGGGTGCGTGGTGCACTGGGGTGAGATGAGCCCTCCCTTCACTGTAAGTGAAGGGACTTTCCTCCGCCCCACAAGTGCTGCCTCTGCTATGGCAAAGGACAGGAGAATGAGGTGCAGGCAGAGACGCCGACCTGTGGTCAACACAAACAGCCGCCCCAGGCTGGTTTTTTGTGGTCTGACCAGAACAGGGCTCAGGGGGACAATGTCAATAAGATGCACTGAGCAGCCAAAGAATGTGATTCGGTTCAAATAAAATGTTCATGGTGTGGTTCACGTCACAGTACAAACACACACTTCAACTTTCACCAAACAGAAATCAAGGTGTAATGGCTGCAATTAGTATAAGGTAGCTTTGAAAAGAACATGCTGGTGCCTGTGTATACTGGATTAGGTCTTAGATCAGCACAGGGATTCCAGGGTGAAAGGAAGGATGGACAATGGAAGAGGGACCATTGCTTTGGATTTACAGGTTTCTCTGAGGGCAGAAAAATGTGGCCCAATTCTCTGAAGCCACGCGATTGTTTATCCCGTTTCTTCTGGCTGTGAGGAGGTCATCCAAGAAGTGACAGCATTCTCACTTACTGTGTCACACACGTCACTACATGCCTGGTGACATCCATGCTCACAAATGAGACAATTACTCATGTCCAGCTGTCATTTGTGGGAGGAGAGTTTCTGATTTAACCACTTTTTACTTAGTGTGGATTGCTCAATCATGTCATGATGAGGCTTCGTGTCAAGGTGGCCATTAATGCTGGAGGGTAAAGGTCATGTTCCATGTGAACAAATTTGCACAGTATTGCTTGCCATTTCCTGACCTTAGTTCAACACAGAAAACAATGGTCATTGCACTTGGCAATTGGCTAATTGGGATGCAGTAATACATAATTGTTTAATTGTTCATTGTTCTTGTATTACAGTTATTACAGCACACCAAAATAATTCATGTCCCATGCATGTGTGATTCATAGATCTACAAACAGAGCGGATGATGATGTTGAAGAGTGTTGTTTTTTTTTTCAAACCCAGCTTTTGAGAAACACAGGTAAACAAAGGCTAGCTAGGATAAAAATGAAGCTGTCAAGCAGAGAAGTCTAATGCAATGATTTTGTTATACATCTGTGTAGTGTTATCCGCTCGGGCAATCAGGCAGGCTAATGTTGGTAAATAGCATTCTGATTAAAAAGCTAACCTGTTAGCAAAACACACCTCTCAATTTCTCAACACTCCTTGTGTATGATGTTGTTAAGAGGCCAGCTTGCTAGCTAACAGATTCGCAACGGGTCACTTACGAGGTGTCTTTTTGTCAGATTCAACTTCACTATCTCACTTTCACAGGTGAATGACACAAGATTTCCCAGAAATAATTTAAAGACTAGTTACATATCCATGCTATGCATGCACATCATAATTTCCAATTTACATCTGTCAGCATGACTCAGCATGACACTTTGCATGGCAAAGTATAACTCTACATTCTGCATGCAAAGCGCTTTAATCAGATTGCAGTCACGCCTCCAAATTTTAGCCTCCAAAATCCGAGAAATAACTCTGCTGTTCCCAAAAGGTCAGTATTTACATTCTGCTCATAAAGGATCGAGTCATTATGCGTACGCTGTCTGCAACCAATGATGCCTTAAGCAAAGTCAGGTAATTACCTTTTTAAAGTGAGAGAGATTTTTTTTTACACTATGCTATGCTTTATACTTCTGATCGTTCCACTGCTTAGTAGAATGCCAAGAGCAATGTGGCTAAACTAACATTATTTTATGTGACAATCCAGGCGTATGGTTACGTGCCAAGACAGATGCATGATATTTTGACAAAAGGTCCTTTCTTAATTAAGGTCTAACTCTGTGTATCTTATACATACAAACACAGACTCACAAACGTCCTCTATACAAAGGCATGCATACTCTCTCTCTCTCTCTCTCTCTCTCACACACACAAACACAAGCACATATGCACACAGAAATATTATAAATTCATCCACACATGTACATACCCACTCACACACATGTAATAACAATAACAATATCTTCTCATTCTATTATTGATTACATTTCAATCATTTTATTGACGTCGCTATATGTAAGACTTATATTAAATCACCTCCAATTATACTGAGGGCCAGCTCTGTACAGACTCAGCAGGGACTGACAATTTGCGGGTATACCTCCCCTAGGACAATGGCATTTACAATTTAGCAAAGTAGGAAATTCTGAAATGTCATTTGATTTGTCATGATAAAAGTAGAACATCAGCTACAGTAAAAAATACTGGACATTCCCTCACCAATAACCTCTACTACATTTTTAATCCATAGACTAGGGCTGTCGCGGTGAAGGAATTTCCCCTGGGGTGATTTAGGGTGGCTCAACAGTGTGATATGCGGTAATATTACCTTTTTTTGCAAATAACTTCATTTATCCTGATTTTAGTGGTATATAACTAACCTTTATTGTTAGGCTATTATTAGGAATATTGTTGCTTTTTAAATGACAAAGATGACACAGTTTTAAAACAAATTAAACACTTGTTTATTGTTAAATGCAGTACACAGAAGGGCAATGAGGTGCAATAAGAAAGCAAGGTAGGCTACACGCCTTTTCTCCTTTATGAAAAAAAAGGATTAAGCCTAGCCTATAGCCTAGGCTAGATATATTGTCCCCCCCTTATCAGTTACCCACCGTCAACCGCGGTTCGAAAATATTAAATGGAAAATTCTAGAAATAAACAATTCATAAATTTAAAATTGCGTGCTGTTCTGAGTAGTGTGATGAAATCTCGCGCCGTCCCGCCTGGGACATGAATCATCCCTTTGTCCAGCGTATCCTCGCTGTATATGCTACCCGCCCGTTAGTCACTTAGTAGCCGTCTCGGTTATCAGATCGACTGTCGCGGTATCGCAGTGCTTGTGTTCAAGAAACCCTATATATTGTTATAATTGTCCTATTTTATTATTAGTTATTGTTGTTAATCTCTTATTGTGCCTAATTTACAAATTAAATTTTATCATAAGTGTATGTATAGGAAAAAACATTGTATATATAAGGTTTGGTGCTCTCTGCGGTTTCAGGCATCCGTTGGGGTCTTGGAACATATCTCCCGCGGATAAGGGGGGCCTACTGTAAATAAAGCAAATTGTTTAGGCTAAATCTTTTAAGTGCAAATCTACGGAGCCCCTAAAGGGACATGAGCAAAAAAAATTATTATTTTTTTTTTCAACCGAAATAGTTTCTCGTGCGTAGCGGTTATGGCTGTTGCTTGCCAACCCCTGTGGTTGTCTTGTCAATAGCGCGGTATTGCAATATTGTGGCTATTGCGACAGCCCTACCATACACAGCTGCATGCTTTACAGTATATACTTTGAAAGGGAATACTCTATAGGGTGTGGATGGAAGAATATCTGTTACAGGTATGTAGACTTTGCAAGTATGTACATGTATCCAATGAGACAGCACAGAAACAAATCCCTAAATAAATCCACTGGAAAAATCCAATTTCAATATGTTTGTTTCTCCCTCTCATTGCATTTGGCCCAGCGCCCTGATGATTCACTTTAGACAATGGCCTAGGGATTAATAACAAGCAAAAAGCATCTCCTTCACACACTGGGAGCACCAAACACGTCGAGGCCGAATGCAAAACGCTGCCAGATAAGCAATTAGAATGTTCGCCTTTTAGAAAAGCAGAAAATGTCCAGCTCGCCGCATTCAAAATCTGGACAGAAAATGGCCTTTGTACCATGCAATCTGTTAAAATATAGAATGGATAAAATGGTATATTACTATACCGGAACTTACTTCTGTTATTTATTTTAGAAAAAAAAACATTTATAGCCATGTTCTTATATGGCAATGCATGCATATTTTTTTATAATTTTCAGCAAGGAAGAATTACCTGTATTATTAGATATGCACACATATTTTCCATAATATGTGTGCATAATTCCACTTACTTATGTGCCGCAATACATCCTTGTACAGTAAAGTACATGCAAATGCCGACACATCTACACACACATACAGCAAGGCCGAACATGGTGCCCACTGCCCACAGTGAGTGCACGCTCTGAGTAAATTAAAGCCCCATGTCTTCTCATGTTGCCATGGCAGCACACCCTGCTCTCCAAACAAGCGTGTTGATCAGCAGAAAGAGCTTTCTGTTATTGCGGTCTCCTGTCTGCACTGTCTGGTGAAGTGTCTGTTCCAGAACCAGAAATGAGGGGGAGATCTCCCACCTGAGAGCCCCCCCGCCTGGACCCGGGTCTGCAGCATTGTTTTGGGAGGCTGAATACTATAGTGGAGGCTTCATGTAATTTATCCACCCAATCAATACTACTGCCATCTGAATTTTCCCCTTTGACTGTTCATGTGAAACAGTCGAGGCGGGGGCTGCTGGACATACATTTGTGCAAAGTGACACGGTCACGAATTACTAGAGCTGGGTGCCCCCAGGTGTGTGTGTGTGTGTACTGTTGTGGTGGAAGTGGTGTACGTAAAACTCAAGCTGAAGTGACAGACTGCACTTGGGGCAGAATGAAGGTGGGGGCGGGTAGGGGTCTGTGTATGCAGAGCTTTCCGCCTAAGGGCTGTTTGTCCCACAATCCCCCTCACCTCTTCATCCCACTCCAGCAGGATGTGAAGGAATGTCTCCCTGAGCCCTGCCTGCTCTGCCCTCTGCCCTTTCTCTACTGTACCACTGTGGCCCTGCCCCTTCACCCCGCGCCTCAAAAACACATTCAGTCACTGCTGCTCCAAGATGCAGTTTTAAAATTACCACCCTGTTGTACCACGGCAGTTTAATAATCACCAATCTCCTGTGCCAAGATACAATCTTAAAATTACCACCCTGCTGTACTAAGGTAGTTCTATGGTCTGCAATCTGCTGTGCGAAGATAGTCTTACGGTTACCACCCTGGTGTACCAAGATACAGTGTTACGATTTTTAACCCTGTAAAAAAGCAAAAAAATCGCAGCAGCTCTCCTTGAAACAACTCTCATCAAAGCCACCTTCCAAGCAGCCAGAGAACAAACTGCCATGCATAACATAACCATCTCCACCTTTCCTCATTAAATACCTCCACATCCCGCATATGCAGTTTGAAGTACATCACAGATGTGCGTCAAGGCACACGCATATATAGCTCCCATGATACAGTCCTGCAGTGGATCTCAGGAGGTACCATTAAAACAATGTGTGCGATCACAGCTAAGAATGGTTTATACTATAAGCAAGCCCAACATGGAGGTGCGCAGCATAGAGATGAATAGAAACAATGACTCTTAATAAGGGCACACTTGAATAAACCCTTACAGTATTGTAATACAGTACGCCTGTATGTCTCATTGTTTGCTGTGATTTATACACAGTTGCGCAGTGCTTAGTTGACTGTGGGTTCCGCTGGGACACTAGAATGCTTTAAGCAGCTCACATCATCACCATGAATCCAAACAGCATTTGAGGAATGTGTGAGAGCAGAGAAAGAGAGAGAGAGAAAGAGAAGAGAAAAAAAGCGCAAACACAGAGATGCCACCTAGTGCTGTCTCTCACAGTTGCCAAACTGTGTAATGCCGACCAGGTGCACTGGCTAAATCGTATGCAGATTTATTGTGACCTGAATTCATGCAGTGGGTGGTGCAGAGATACTCTTTGTCAGGTGGCAAGGAATAAATTAAGCTTGAAACTTGTGCCACGTTTGAGAGAAACACAGCACCCAGCTGGGGGGAAGGAGAGAAAGAGGGAATTAAACCTTTTGCAGGCACGCAATCATTGTCAATGTGGCGGTGCTTTGGATTCGGGTGTCTGTGGAAGGGCCGTTGCAGTAGGTGTGAGGATGGATGGCCCGGGAGGTACTTGACGAGAGACAGTCCAACAACAGATCATGGGTGGAGGCCAAGCAGTGCCTCGCACCCAGGTTTGGGGTGCTAACATCTGAGGATGTGCAGCACAAAGACTAAGCAGAAACCCCCTGGGATGGATCTACCAAGGGCAACATTTCCACTAATTCACACAAGGCCCCTGGGACAGCTCATCACACTGGTTGTTGAATTGTGGAACACACACACACACACACACACACACACACACACACACACACACACACACACACTCACAAAAAACCATGCATGTATGCTGTGCATACGCACAAAGACACATACACTAATATTCTCCCCCTCTCTCTTTCTTTACATAAACATGCACACACACACACACACACATACCAAAAATGAGTTACATATTCTTATATTTGTTAGCTCTACCGGTTTTGCAGTTCACATTTCCAGTCTATTTTCCACCAAATTATATAGTATATACAGTAAGTCATGGTACATGGACCATGGTGCAATTTTAATTCCACACAGCTCTCTGTAGCACGGTGCTACTCCTTTAGGAATAAAGTCTGGCAGATAATGTGTTACAGCCAAAAAAAGCTCTCAGAAGATATACAGAAGGTCTAAAACGCAATTTTGCAACATGTTCCCCTCAACCAACAAAAAACATTCCATATGCTGCCAACGCATTTCTGAATGCTTGAGTTAGCTTTGTACACAAAATCTGACACTGCCACTAAACCTCTCATGGATTACAAATGAAAATATATACCATTCAGCAAACCAGAAAGTCTGTGAAGGGAAAATTCGCTTGAGTGATTTCATTATGATTTTGCCCAGATAAAATATTAGATGTGATAAAATATTCAATACTGCATTATTTTGACCGATGAGCTGCAAAATTGTTGCTCTGACAGGTAGGCATGTAGACGACAACTCTGATTTATTTCGGGGGCCAGAAAAAGGGAGTCGATGGAGGAGAGGAGCCGAGGGAAAACTCCCCAGGGTGAACACAGCGGCGGCCGCAGATGGACGGACAGAGGCGTCGTCTCCCGCCAGCGAACCCCCGTCAGCGGCAGCGGCGTGTGTCGCCATGGGCAGCAGACACGGGGAGAGACACCGACCGCGATTAGAGTTAAAAATCGGTTTTCAGATGGACCCTTGTTTTGAAAAAGCATAATTAGAGGGGGTGAGCCAAGAAAAACCGAGGATCCCGAGCTGCTGACTAACAGACTGGTGAAATCGTCTGCAAAACCCCGTCCTGTGTGACAGCGAGGCGAATCGATCGTTTGGAGGGGGGGGCTGGGGAGAACGGGGACTGGAGAAAGGGGGGGGGGGGCGCGTGGCTGTGTGAGGGGGCCACCTGAGCCAGTGACCACCTGCCCGGAGAGATAAGCGAGGTGTGGAGTGGCACAAATTGCCGCAGGAGTGGCAGTCGTGACATTTGAGGAGACCGGAGTAAACAACAATTTGGAATGGGCAAATAGCATTGTGCGCACTGGGGCCAAAGCGCGCCTCCTTTCAGGGGAGCGTGTTTGATCCAGCCACCCCCCCGCCCCTTCATTAACCAGGAAGTGATGTCATGTCAATTTATGAGGAGCCCTGCTTTCTGGCATAATAACGCATAGAAGTGAACCTTCAGCCCATTAATCAGAGAGCCAGGGAGCTGTTAATGTTAATGTGACCTTTATAATTAAGTGCCGTCACACAAAACCGACGACTGACGCTAAAACATCTTGTAACAAAATGCAATGGTGTAATAAAATGAATTTATCCCTTAATCAGATTACAGTGACAACTGACAATTTTCATAGCTGTAATCACTCAAACTGTCCAAACAGTTGTAGTGACCCTAATACTAGGAATGAGCTTAACCATTTCCCTCTCTGCATCAAATTATAGAAATAAAGAGGAATTTTTTGCTCCATTTTCTGTGCGCCCAAACAAAGGGCCATATTATTAGGATCCTCCCATGCACATCTCACTTTCAGAGATGTGACCATTGTTTTTAGCTAACACCTAGTGTACTAAATAGCCAGAATCCAAGTCTAAGTACAGTAGCTTGCAATGAAAGTCTCTGAGTCAGACTGTGCCAACTTCTTGTTCAGTATTTTAACTCCAGTAAGGAACTAAGCTTTATCTGGAGGGAAGGAACACCGAGCTCAACCAGACCCAGAGGCCAGACCCAGAGACCCAGAGTCCAACCAAGGAGAATCACAAGCACCCACGCATGAGAAGGAACCACACCTCCCGTATACAGAGGGACAGGGAGCAACAGATCTAGCTGTAGCCTACACAGTAGAAGCAGACAAGAGATCCAGCCCTACCCACTAGGGCTGTCGCGGTGAAAGAATTTTCCCTGCAGTGATTTAGGGTGGCTCAACAGTGCGATATGCAGTATTATCACCATCTCTTATTGTGCCTAATTTATGAATTAAAGTTTATCATAGGTATGCATGTATAGAAAAAAACAGCATATTTAGGGTTCGGTAGTATCTGCGGTTTCAGGCATCCGCTGGGGGTCTTGGAACATATCCCGCGTGGATAAGGGGGGGACTACTGTAAATAAAGCAAATTGTTTAGGCTAAATCTTTTAAGTGCAAATCTATGGAGCCCCTAAAGGGACATAAGCAAAAAAATTAGGGGACATGAGAAAATTTTTTTGAAGTTTCTCGTGCACACAAGAAACTATTTGAATTTTTTTTTTTGCTCAACCGAAATAGTTTCTCGTGCGTAGCGGTTGCTTTCCATCCCCTGCGGCTGGCTTGTCAATAGCGTGGTTATTGCGACAGCCCTACTACCCACCTCACAGGGTGGACCAGGCCATATACAGCTTCCTGCTGTAGAGAAATGAGGAGGAATACTTTCAATGACTGGCTATAACACACCAGTTTGAAAGCTGGACAGTGTCTTTAACTGCTACTTTCTCTTTATTACGCTAAATACCAAACTGTGGTTTGTATTAATGCTATTATTACTTTTTTAACATAAGCTATTTACCACATTTCCACTTAAATTATATTTTGTATTTTTTTTTGCCTGAAAATAAACTTACTTTTTGTGTGTCTGAATTGTGTCGTTTTATTACTCGGTTGGCTGACTACAAATTCAATTTCCTCCGCCTTTAGATATGAATAATTTCTCAACAGAACAAATTCTTTAAATGTTCATGTAAAATTCCCAGGATGGTGCTTGATAAATTATAATGTGCATTCATAAGAGGAACAGTGCACTTAATTACACAAAAAACATCTTGCATTCTGAGATATCCACATTCACTACACGGTACAGGGTCTTTTAGGTGTAAACAAATCCACACTGATTATATACAATACTGAGTTTTAGCAAAACTTGAGATGTCTTTCAGACTGTAAATGTCCTCAGGGAACCTTCGTGTGGAAGCCCATTTGATACACCACGTCATCACCTGGTTGAGTCTCTCCATTATGAGCTGCCCCCCCCTCCCCGTAAGGATAGAATGGTGGTGACTCACCCCTCTGACTCAATCTACAGGATGAGCCTGGATCTCGAGCGCTCCCTTTGATGGTCTGATCCGGGCTTGACACAGAATGGCTGACCCAACACCTCTGAAGCTGGGAAATCAATCAATGTATTTCATCTGTGACTCAACCGATTCACGACGCCGATCCTTACTGTTAGTCTGAGGCCCGTCCGTAGCCCTGAGGCCGCTGCCGCCAGATCACACCGCCGCTGCAGTCACGGCTCGGGATCTGAGCCGAAGCAAAACTGCAAGCAGAAAAACTGCACGGGCTGATTTGCATATCTTTTACACAGAAAACTAGGCTACATGACAGAATATAACCGCGGGGCCTCCAAGCGCTCTAAGTAGCACTGCTGACATTTTACTACTATCGGATAGACTGCGAATTTGTCACTGGTGCATCAGCCAAAATCAATTCTTATTGGAGTTTCGTGATTCCCCCCGGGAAAAGAGTATACCTACCTAAATGCCAACTGCTAAATGCCAAACGAGCAATAACAGGAGCCAAGGCATGCATCGCTAACGAGGTGGCAGCTCTGGATGTCCACAAAGTTGACCTGCTTGAATTTGCAAGTAATGAATCCCAACAAAACAGACAAGTGGCCCCCTCGGCCTGAGGCTAAACGTGGCAGCACTGAAGCTACAGGAAAACAGCAGTGTGGTGTGCTGGTAAGGAGTGTGGCTCATAACCAAAAAGGGTTGCTGGTTTGATTCCCCACTGGGGCACTGCTGTTGTATCCTTGAGCAAGGTACTTAACCTCGGTAAATATCCAGCTGTATAAATGGATAAAATTGTAACCTACCGCACGTATGTCACTCTGGATAAGACTGTCTGCTAAATGACAATAATGTAATGTAACGTAATGAAAACATGGAGAGGAAACTCCAGGGAATACGTGGCTGTTGGCACAGAAGAAAGCACAGTTGAATTGCTCTATATAGTAATATAAAGCACAATAGCACAGTGAACCTGTTGAAGCTACACTGTAAACACTGCTCTGTCTTACTCTCACTCTGTATCCTGAACACTCTTGTGAGGAATAAGAGAACGAGAGGCCACTACATGGCAGTCTCGAACTCAAAGGTCAGCAATTAAGAATTCAATTAGCGTCAGGTGGGAATCAGTAACATTAAGTGGCTGACATTTACAACTTGTGTGAGTCTATGCTGTGTAAAGCATTGCTCTAAGAGAGAGAGGAGGCCTATGTTTTTGTGTTGCTGGCTGGTGCTATTGATAGTGTGCAACTCCAACAATCAAGGTAGCCTTGAGGCTTTACTCAACCAATCAATGAGAAATGCAGATAAAACATCCACACCACCCATGCCTTAGGCACTTTCGTATTCTGTATTACACCAACTCCACTTTGAGGCTTTATCATCCACTTTCCTGGATTACAGCACAGTAATCTTATGGCTATGTAACTGGCAGCATGGACAATTCAATATTCCTCAGATCGCTGCAGAAGTGACCAGGTGACCAGAAGGCCCTTACAGACTGGCGGAAATGGGTAGCAAAGATGCTGTGAGACCCCTGTGAAATTTCATAAACGGCCTGGTCGCTCTCTAAAATCTAGCAGCCTGGAAGACCCATGGCTTGCTGCCCATGAACTGGTTCCCTGCACCTGAAGAGTGGTATTCTTGATTCATGCGTAACCACGTTTGATCCCCTGATCTTCTTTCCTTGAAGCAGGCCTCCCTCACGTTAATTTTCCCGTTTGTCACCAGCATGCCCGAGCCCACGTGGTCGCAGCTTCCTGGCAAGGCCTGCCAGGTCTGTACTGTAACAGGCATACGAGGAATACAAATCCTCAGAGCATCAAGTTCAAAGTCACTACAGTTCCCCCCTCAGCAGTTCAATTCACCAGAGAATGTTCCATTATACAGACTTTCCCTCTCACTCTGCAGTGAGAGAAAGTGCACGTTCAATTACAGCAGTAATTCAGCATTAAAAAAAGCCCTTTCCACCAAGAAGAGAACTGCTTGTTGTGTTCAATGTCCCCGTGATTGCATGAAGTGTCATGCTGTGGCATGAAAGTGCTTACAAAATACAGAGCTCTTTACTCCCCAAGTTCAGTAAAAGCAGAACATCCTCTATGCAGAACTGGTTGGATAATGATGATGACTGTGGTGATGATAATAATGATAATGGTGATGATGATGATGATGACGATGATGTGGTAATGGTGACAATGATGCTGATGATGAGTTTTGTACATGATGGTGTCAGGGTTATGAAAATTGTGGTGATGATAACGATGCTGATTCTGATTTTGAAAATGTTAACAATTGTGAAGGTAGATGTAGAGGATGAAAATGATAATGTTGACATTGAAGACAAAAAACGACAAGGTTGTTCTTTGACGGCGATGAAGACAGTGGGTGTGGCGCCGGCAAACATGACACGGGCGACCCGCAGTACCTGGGCGAGATGTCGCACCCCTGCTGCATGAACGCCCCCAGGGAGAACCACAGGCTGTTGAAGATCCCGAACTCGTTGGTCTGCTCCAGTGCCTGCTGGGCTTGGTTGGGCTGGGAGGGCGACTGGCCGGGCTGGCCGGAGGTGGACGGCTGGGCCTGCTGTGGGTCCTGTCCGTCCTCCAGGTCCTCGGCGTGCCACTCGTACGGGCTGAAGCGGCTCACCAGGAACAGCACCACGCTCACGCCGATGTAGGCGAACACGATGCACATCCAGATCTCGTAGGCCAGCGGGTCCAGGAAAGAGAAGACGCCCGGCTTGGACTTCATGGGCTTCTTGATCATGATGGAGATGCCCAGGCTCATGAAGGGCTTGGAGAAGTCGATGACCTCCTCCCTCACCAGGGTGATGGTCAGGGGGGCCACTGCCACATCAGCTTTCTGCAGCAAACATGTGGGAAGCAACAATGCAAGGAAGTGAGATGTAACTGAGATACGTATGAATCACAATACAAAACCTCTGTGAGGGTAGCACAAAAAATGTTATTGAAATCTAGAATTGTTATTGAATTCTTTGTCTAGATCTTTGGTCATGGGCAATTTTGTACACACACAAATTTTTTACCTAGCATAACCATAAGGTCTAATGTACAAGGCTCTCTCGCCAAGACTGCTTCTTAGATGAACAATTGTGACTGTAGACCTACCAATAGTATACCAATGTATACTTCTGCCAATACATAATACTGTAAAACCAATGCAATTAGCAAATTCACATACATGTGTGGTGATTTCTTAGGACAGGTTTTAATCATGGTTTGTTTTTAGTTCTCTCCTTTTTAAATTTGAATTTAGGTATGGGAGTGCGCAGTGCTTTAAATTCTTCAACAGCCTATTATGAAAAAAGATGAACAATGAAAAGCTTTGAGATAAATATTCTGTTACACAATCCTGGAGACATCCCAAGTATCCCTAAGGGTACTCCTACGCCATTTTAGGAACCAATGATCTGTGGGAAGAGTAAAGTTTCTAAATGATATAATGTTAAAGTGATAGCCTGCATAAAATGTAGCCACTCAAGTCTTGCCTGGGTGATAAATATGCCTTAGCCTAGAGGTATTCATTTTTACTATTACCATCAAACTGAAATGACAGAATTAAATACAGCTTTTCAAGAAGAAATACAAGAGTTTAAGTCACTCTCCTGATGGTCATTCATTTGGCCAGTATTATGCATTGTTTATTTTCCCCCAGCTTTGAATCAGACTTGGATTGCTACTGCGGTTGCAAAGTTCCTGTTTTTTAAGGAAATGTGTGGCATTATGAATGGTTTCTCTGCCAACAGTGTATTTTATTAGGTTTATTAGTTTTTCCCTGGGCTTTTAATTTCCTGTTGCGTGGCATTCTATGAAATGCAAAGGTAATCTGTCACGTCAGTCACCATGGAAACCACCGATGATGTCTAGCATATGAAAAAAGTCTAACATTCTAACAGAGAGCTTGGGAGGCAGATACTGTTCTATTTTTCATTGAACCTAAACACCAAAATCCTTTTTTAAAAACAATAATGTATATTCATATATTTGTTCTTTTCAGACTCCTTTCAATTTAACTTGATTGAACTTAATTGTGGCAACCTTTGTGATTTCTGTGGTTTTAACATTCTCTAAAAATTCAGATTACTTGCATAGCAATTATGTCTACATACAAAGGTCATGATCAGTTCCTGAAATTTTAGCTCTTGATATGCTGCAATTATGATATTTATACCACACTTATTTCTGATAAACTTAGACTATTACAGCTAATAATAATAATAACAATAATAATAAAAGGATTTTGCGATGACAGGTAGGGAAAACAGAGTGTATCTGCTAGAAACACCACTTGCAATGGAATCAAAGATGTATTGAACCAAACTGGCTGAAGATTCTGTGGCCAGGCAGAGAGAGACAGTTTGGAAACTAAGTTAGGAAATGATGCAAATGTATTCCATAGCTACTGTGGGCTCTTATATGACCACAGTGAATGCGAACCTTAGTTTAATGCCTCATTTGGAAGTTGACACCTCCTACAGCACTTCATCCACAGGGAAGAGTACCCCCTACTGTTCCATACACAACATTTCCAGCAGCAATGGATTTACAACATTGTATCCTGGATATGCACAATTTTTGTCAAGCAACAAAAACTTGGCAAAAAATACATAACTAAAATGAAGCAAATAGAAAATGCATTTCCAAGGACATCAGTGCTTCTCTGAGGAAGGCATCTTATATAAACCCATAATCTGAGCACCGTAATAATCTATTCCTGCAGCATTATAAAACCTTCTACAGTAGAATATTCACAAAACCTAATTTAGTTAAATTCCAGGCAGCACTGTGATAAGTCCAAAAATGAGAGAAAAACAAATATGCTTTACACTTCTATTACACTCCTCTCTTTAAATGGGTTTAGTTAAATTGAAAAAACTGAAAAAGGAATCAAATCTTTGCAGGCAGTTCTGAAATACGTTACTGCGGATGTGACATCCATTTGGCCAATTATCATCCCTCTCTTCATAACGTGTCCTGGTGCACTTTTCAACTGTTAACAGCTATTTTATAGATAGAGTACAGATATGCCAGACCAGACACATGCAGTGGTAATGCTGTTTGATTGTACTGATGCTATTGGACATGCTGAGCACACAATATTGCCCTCACAATCCGGACACATTATGCCTGCTTGTTAGTGACACTGTGGCATACTTTGCCAACAATCCAGAATTATTTTTGCAACAGTTATTTGTCTACAGGATATACTTTGTCCTTAAAAATATTCTTCCTATCGGAAATTAAGCAATGTATGCATGGATGCCTGCCTCCAGACTTGATTATACAAGAGACAGAATTTCTGCAATCTGTTCAATTTCTGTAGGAAGTGAACAGGGGTTTTTGAAGAGAGAACAAAGTGGAATTTGATTTCATCACTTTGTCCAGATCATAAAAATGACTGTGAAAATTTACAAAACTCAGTACAGTAAATGAACAAGTCTGTAAGGACTGATGGAGCTCTGGGTTTCTGTCAGATACAAAAAGCTGAATTCAAAAGTGTGCCATGCAGGTATGGCCCACTCTGTCATTTACCAGATCCCTCACTCTGACCCTGGTGACCCTCAACTATAAATGAGAAGTGAACTCTGTCATATGGTATGGGTGCTGCATTCAAAATCATCAAAGACAGTCATTGTGCGTACTCAGTGCCTAACAAAGTTCCTCTTCGATTCAAACACTATAACTTTTGAAACAATAGATAAAAGAACAATAGATAAAAGTACCCCCCTCAAAAAAGAAGAAACAGCGATAAAGTTTTCCCTCCCTGAACAAACCAGCTCCCAAGCAAGGTGCATAGGCCCAAGGCCAAGAGGGTGACTGACTGGGCAATATGCACCTAGATAGACCTCTGTGTCCACCTGGTTTTCATTCTAAAATGATTGCATATACAGCGCAGGCATCTGTGCAATCAGTACAATTAGCTAGCTGTTTATACAGTGTAGCAAGGCATGTGTGAAAACACATCTGTATTTAATTTGGAGCACCTGAGTGGTGAGCTAATTATCAAAGGTGTCTGGATCGGTTTTGGTTTTAATACGACCTTCAGGTTACACAACAGCTTGCAGAAAGAGGCATGTTACATGAGCATGAAGCTCTATTAGGCACATTGTCATTTGAAAGAGTGCTGAGATTTAATTAACAGATATATTATGGGCTAACACTTTAGAGTATTGGTTGGCATATGTTGTTAGAAAGCCAGCTGGCTCTCCATGCCTATCTCCATGTGTAGTATTGAAACTTCTTGCAGGTGGTGTTGAATTATAGCGAAATCCATCAACAGTCAACTCAAGTTAAACTTTTGAATAACATTTGCAATAGAAATAGATTGTGCTAATATTTGAGCCTATTTTAGATGTTACAAACAGCAATGTGTAAATATGAGGCTAAAGGTTCAAATATTTCAGCATACTGCCTTTGTCAGAGAAATAGGGATACGTTGGCCATCTTTACCTAACTCTCATACATCACTACACATGTACAAATTAATTAGAGAGGGATTTCCAATCAGTACCAGTTTCCAAATCGGCTTTTAATGAGGTCCAGACTTGTGGCAACAAACTGAATTGTTCTCTTATATAAGCATATCAAATACATTTCTTTTTAATGCCATTTATGCATTTTATTTTAATTAATCTGTCCAGGATCCAGTCAACTTTGTCTAAAGGCTGATGTGATTATCAAATGTTGTAATTATTTCCCCCAGCTTCAACATCATTCCACAGATTTCTGCCACTAACACAAAACCGCATGAAGGATTCCAAAATACAATTATAGGTTCAGCATAAGAAATGATCTATTAATATATGTCCTAAAAGGCTATACATACTGGAGAACAGTACACATTGGAGACATCTTTTTTTGTAATTATTCATTTCAGGATGAACATTACTTCACTTTGCACGCCAAACTGTGATAATCTTTAAATTGACAGATTACAACTGTCAGCAATCATCATACAGGCCAATCCATCCTGACACTGAAGGGCGCTCGAGGAGAGTTAGCGCCCCCCCCCCCCCCCTTACAAAATACATGACCGAATGATAACAGTAAAAAACAGGACACAAAAGGCAAGCGCTCTGACTTTTTCACGTTGCCATGACGGTGTGACAAATGTAGTTTTCCTTTGCGGCGCGGCTCAGTAGAGCCCTGTTCGCGCAGAAATGATCTGTGTAAAATACTGGGCTGACTGTAATTGCTTTCACAGTGCCATTTAATAGACGTGTGATGAGATCTACCGCCATTGTCTGGGTGATGGAAAAATGTCACGCATGGCTTTATGACCGAGGGATATAAAAAGGAAATAATTCACCGCGCTCCAGAGCCTTCCCTTTTTACCACCGAGCGTCAGTTCCTCTCTCGAACTGCTCTTCCTCCCTTTTTAACCATGCTGGGGACCCTCCAGTGTCTCCATCTGCCTCGCGAGGGCTCTTTTTAAAAACCAATTTGGATTCTCGTGCGAATTTCGTCCTCTTTGGCGGAGGACGGTTTCCTGTGCTGTTCTTTTGTGCTCCCTTCGCGAGCTGCGAGGCTAAATAGGAATCATTAGGATGAAGGGGGACGGGTGTTGGTTGGGGGGGCTTTACCGGAAAATGAGCATGGAAATAATTCAGTTGCCTTTCCAAAATAGTAAATAAAGATGTCCCCATTGCCTGAGCCGCATGGGCTTTTTTCCACGAGCCGGTCTTCGCTAGCGGGGCGAAAGGAGCCGAAAACCAGCTGCCCTGGCAGCGCCGTGTCAGTGATACGAGTTAATAGGCAATGTTATTAACAGCCATAAATAAAGATGTGCTGGAAAAATAATAAACAGCAAAATCTATAGCGCAATTCTGGATGTCAAATGTAACGTCTCTTGTCCGCTGAAAGTATTTATTGCACCTAATTTATTATTAATCTGTTCCAATAAACGAAGATCCGTTTTATAAATCACGTGCGAGCGCTTACCCCGTAGACCAGCTCCCCCACCATGCCGTTCCACATCTTTGAGTCGGGGTCGCGGGCTCCGTACTTCCCATCACTCACGATCTCCAGCTTGTAGTTGTAGCCCACGTGCTTGGCGATCTCCGCCGCTAGCTCCACGCAGTAGCCTTCATACTTCTCATTCCCCACCAGCTGATCGTGGTTCTTCTTTAGCATCACATATGGAGACTCCTGTGCACGAGTGAAAAAATATATAAATATATTTGTAATATAAAGAACAGCACTTGACATGGACATTAGTCATGGGTTGCGTTGCGCAAGACTGTTCACAGTGTAACTGATGCTGTTTGAAACATATCCTCCACCACCCATCTGAAATTCACTAATACAAATATATTCAAAGTACAAAGATTGCGGTGCTGCAAACCTTCTTGCGCTGTTGGGGCACAACCAATACATTTCTGATGTTGTTAGGGTTTATTTATTGATTTCATTTCAAGGTACCAGCATCCCCAAATGCAGATGGACCGGTAGATGATCAATCAGAATAACGCTACTCAGTTCTATTTTTGCAAGGCAGACAGCGAGCGCCAGACAGACGCTCGATTGTTAGATTGGACGTCTAGAGGGGATTACAAACACCTGAGGTTCCCACACTCCAGGCTTGTTTAATAACACAACACATTTCACTTAGTCTTGCATTGAACAAAGCAAAAAATGGAAAAAAAAGGGAAGATGAAAAGCCGGAGTGGTTTGGACCGTTGTTTTCTGAGAAGGGAATAGGAAGGGCAGGCGTGTATTGCGTTACGGGCTACCGCGGTGTCGGAGCATGACATCTGGACCTTCACAGCACGGCGGTCAGCGAGCTGCATTATCATAGCTTGGAAATCCCGTTGGAAAACTGCTGTCAGACAACTGAATGTTGAGCTTAAACGTGAACGGATTCAGTAAATATACAATGGAATAGCTGAACAAGATATAAAGTGTTCCCTCTGACCGTTGAGTCTGGGGGAATGGGATCTGCACAACAAATAATTCAAGAAATAGGTGGCTTGCTTGTCTATTTTTCAGCAACTGACATCAGGTGTTCAGGAGGAAATAACGCCAGTTAATCAGGAATGTATGCCCTCATTTCATTAGTTGTTCCGCCCCTAGCTCAGGGACTCCTTAATAACAAATTCTGCACAGGAAGTGGTGAGGGAAAGGTCAGCCCCACAGGCAGCAGGCAGAAACCTTTCCTTGGGCAAGTCACGGACAGAGGTCCCACTGAGCAAAAATACGGCCTAATAATTGGTCCACTGGGAGCACCTGCAATGTAAGGAAGGAAGAATACCTGATCACTGAACCACTGTATGGTTACCTATTCAAAGCTAATGTATAGAGTTTCCTCCACATATCTTCTTTAGGAGGTAACCAATCTGAAAGGAAGTACAGAAGTGACTGCCTATTCCTAGAGCCCATATAGAAATAATCACAGCGCCACATATTTAGGTAATTCCTACTCCAATCCTACCAAACAACTAATATGGACACCATGGCTAGGGCTGGCACAGATATTAGTGGTGAACAAAACTCAGAAGAGCATGTGGTATTCCCAAACTACTTGTCAGAGAAACACTAGCGCATTTGCAAAGAAGGTGGGCTATGAAAAAAAAAGGGGGGGGGGGGATTAATTGGAGTCGTTGGTGAGATTTCATTCCCGCACTGTGCACAGCATGCTGGGAGAGCCCCTGAGAGAGAGATTAATGCCCTGGGTCTGAGCGCTGGAGCAGGGCTGTCATGCCAAAACATGCTGTTGTGTATGAGACTGCCTTTTCAGCACTACCCCCCATGCTCCTGTCTGTGAAGCCCCGCGGCTATTTTGTTGACGGAAACAAACCTATTGCAGACAGAGGGCAGAAGGCCAGCCAGACCCAAACATTGATCTGTCCACTTCATTAGAGGAGAGAGGCTATCTCAGAGTATGTTTGGCTTCCTTTACAACTAAGAAATTGGCAGTGGTTATATATAGTCTTTGGAGAGAAAGGCTAGACATCTCCAGCTGCATGTTTGCTATGGTTCGGAAGAACATGGGCTTACTTATAGATTTCCAGGTGGATAGTAAAAATAACTTAACTAAATGTAATGAAAAATGTTTCAGTTTTGGAACGCTACAACAGTGTGTGGGTATCTGGCACCTGGAAGTAAAAGATCATGTTCAACATTCATTTAAGTGGACACCGTTATAAAGGACAGCATACATTTTTACATGTAGACAGGTGGATGTCCACAGAAGCATTTCAGGAGCAATTAGGATTGAATACCTTACTCAAAGGCAGCAGGGACCCCACCCGAGATCTGAACCACTCACAGTTTTGTCACGTCCCAAACCGCCACACAGTACATCCCTCTACGCATGTGTTAGTGAAGCTTGTCAGAGCTGTTCTTATGCTTTTGTGGGCACAGGCTGTTCTATTGTTACAGTGTAATGGGCTCAATAGGAAAGAGTGATTCTAGACGTACAAGGATTGTGGTCACTATGTAGGTCCTGTTTTGCAGTCCGTAGGTGTCGTTACTGCCGTGCAGGTATGCCGCTGTGCTCCTGAACTTCTCATCCTCATTCCAGTAGCCAACCTAAGAACAGGAGACGAAATATTACTAGCACATAATAACAATAACAATGATAATAATAACACTAATAATAACATTGCATTCAGAAGATGCCCTTGCCCAAGGGGACTGACAGAGTAGAATGCCAACAGGAAATATGCAAGTGTAACTCCGGCCACTTGCATAACCCACAAGCACGTGAACATCATAAGGCAGCAAAGCAGTAAACTCAAATGTAAACTCAAACTGCCAAAGGCAGCAAATGTAATATACAGCAAAAAGACTAGCTGCCGTCTCTGTGCAGCAACTAAAGTAACTATAAGATACATTTTAACACTAGTCAGCAGACAGGAGATTTAGCAGACGTTCAGTCTAAAATCAGATGATCATGTGATATTGTTGCTGTTATAACACTGCTAATGTTGGGAAGTGAAGCTTACAATCCCCTGCTGGGAAAACATAGATGTAGATGTACACAACTGCATGTTGATAAAAGCTTCATTGCAAAGAGGACGTGACTCACTTTCTTTGGTCCGGTTGGTCTCAGCTCCATCACACTGACGGTGTAGTTGGTCCGTCTCCCTTTCTCATTAAACTGGATGTGTCCGGTTAAACCCTCTATCCGAACCTGAGACAGAAACCAGTTGAGTGGAGTTAATTAGCATGTTGGACTTAATAACACAGATCTCAACATTGCGACAGTGCTGTCAGACCAAATCCGCAGGCTTATCTATCCATTAATTCTGTTTATTTATTCATGTGACAGAGAATGTGTAAAATATTGAACATAAGTCGGAATACAGATGATACATTGTATTAGAATTAGCTGATATGAGAATAAGCATAGCATCACATTGATTAGCTTCACACATTGTTAAAAATGAAAGATGTACCTGCCACACTACTCTTTACTAAGGTATACTGCTATACTGTAAACAGTATTGACATATCAATGCACCAAATTGACCTGTACAGAAGAAATCACTGTAATTGACATTCTGCTGTAAATCTACACAATTCAAAGTAAGTGAGTGGAACTGAAAAAAGCTATAATGATGCTTCTCAAGTACTTCAAAATGTTTTTCAAAACGCAATGCAAGGATCCTCTCAGAGAATCTTGGCCCTGTGGAAAGGTCTAATGCGGTCAGAATGACCGCAGGGCACTGACTACATGCAATAGACAACAACAGAAGGCTGACAAAAATATGGTTTTATAACATTTATAACAACCTCGTTATGTGTCTCTGTAGTTGTTCCTGCCCTCGGAACAAAACACTCTCTAAAGCTGTCGGTAACGTTTCTTTTAATGATCCTTTTTTTTTCTCCAGTGAAGTGATCATTAATGGTCTCCCAGGGCTGTTCTTTGAAATATATACAATTATTATTCCAATCATTATTGCAATTGTTATATTTATTATAATTATTACGACTGTTTTAAATGTATGCCGGTCTAGTTCTCTGAGGGAACAAGGGAACAGTTCTATAAAGCACCTTCCCTGAGTTTTACTCTCTCAGATAATAACTTCTTGCCCTTTTTAAAACAAGACCTCATATCTCTGTCATGCATTCTCCAAATCTAACTGTTTCAATAAGTGTTTTTCTATCATCAATTTACTGTCTTTGCAGTCTGCAGAGCAGTACTGATATGGACTGATATCAATCAGGGACATAACCCAACATCAGCCTGCAGCAGGTAGTCCATAGTACAGAAAAACTCCTCTGAAAGAGGATATAATTGAAGAGATATAATTGAACAGAGGGTTTAAATTGTTTACTTTCCACGGATGCATGCAGCACTCTTCAAATGCAGCCTTATCTACACTCCACACATGAAAATATATTGATTTCGTGGTAAGACGCCACACAAAAATACGGCAGATATTGAGCATCGCTGTGGTTCTGAAGGTGATCCTGTGCAGTCCCTCGATGACCTGAGACCCAGATCTGACTGATTCCATCTGCACACACTGATAGAGAGCCTCAATTCATTCAGTTTTTTCCATTCCGATCAGGAAGATAGCTGCACACCCCGCAGCCAGAGGGATTGTTTAAATCCTGAAAGTGCTAGCCTTTAAGCCCTTTTTGCATTTCCCCTCCTCCTCAGCGCCGAGCAGTCCTAACTTAACTGTCGTGTTACATTTTACGGCCATTGTCAGCCGTCCCTTATTTCAATTTTCTGCTTGTGACCTCACATTTCGCCCAGCGAGTCTCTCTCTGTGGGACGTCGCCGTGAATGACAGTGCGCAGCATTGATATGAATTGATGGATTATGCTTTCCTGACTCTGTCGCCATAGCGCTCATGCCGCATTAGGGAACATGCCAGTCTCGCCGTGCAGATCGGTCCCTGATCCGGGCCCTCCCTGCTCCCGCTCACCTGTTGCAGAGCCCGCTGGATGTCGATGCCCTGGCCCCAGGGCGCCGGGGGGTTGGCCAGGCAGTCGCCGGCATTCCCCCGCCGGGAGATGTCGATCCTCTGCTTCCGGAGGTTCTGGAAGGCGGTGGACATCACGCTCACGCCGTCGTACGTCAGGGCTCCGGTGTACTGCGCAGACACGGCGATGAACAAGGTGTTTATATCAAAAGGAGGCAAGCAAGGCAAGAGTTCTCACATTCTGTCTCGTACTACATTACATTATTGTCATTTAGCAGACATTCTTATCCAGAGCGACTTATATTGGTTACAGGTTTTTTTTTTTTTTTTTTTTTTACAAAGTTATACAGCTTTACATTTTACTGAGGCAATTGTGCACCACCCTGGCCAGGAATCAAACCAGCAACCATTTGGTTATGAGTCCTGCGCTTTAACCACTATGCTACAGTGCCACCTTGATTTCTTCCTCTATTATTCAAAATCATAAAGGTCCTGAACGTGACTTAAACCCACAACCTTCAGGTTCACTTTCCATCACACTAGCCTTCACGCTACATGCTGCTCATTACGCCTTCCCGCCCGAGAGGATTGACGGCGGCCCCCTCGTACCTTCAGCCTCCTCTTGGGGACTTTGGCATCCTTGCTGTCGAACTCCAGCCACTGCTGCACGATCCTGGTTACGTTCTGGTCCGTGTAGTTGACCAGCTGGAACCCTGTCACATTGGCGCCACCGTTCTTAAAATCCGTCAGGTCAATGTCCAGAAAGCCCTGGGAGACAGGAGGCGGACACGTGTGGCTTAGAGACGAGCAGGAAGAGAAGCAGAGGACAAAGCGCTCGTCCGCAAAACACCATTGTTAAGGGTCCCCCTGGTATATAAAATTGGACTGACTGAAAAGAAAATGATATCTATTATGGCCTTTATGAACTCCATCACGAACTGTACCAAAAGTAATGATTGACAGGTGTTTGCTCAAACTTCCCTGAGATCATATCTGAGATGGTTAGCTCAGTGTAACGGACATCCAGGTAAATTTTGCCATTCAGAAACCACTGAGCTATAAATGATTGCTTTATAAAAGAACTCTGTTGCTCTGTTGCAAGTCAGTGTTTCCAGAATTTTGAGATGCTAGCTGGCATGGATTCTGCCCTGAAAAACCTCTCTAATGGCGCCAAGGCCAAGACGAGGCAAAAACCATTTCACACGTGGGCTTTAGGACTCTGAAGAAAAGCCGCCAACAAAAACAGCTTACATCTTGGGAGAGGTTATTTGCTATGTTTTGCATACGGCTGCACTGTGAAGTTGCGTGCAGATAGGTGCAGCTAATCCCCTGCAGCTTCACACAATCGATAACAGAGTCAAACCATTACTTGGACAGATAGTGGCACCTCAGAAAAAGATTCAGAAAGGAGGGGAATACACCTCTGCTGTAATTCAGCTGGAAAGCTAACTAGGCAGATGAACATATTTGGATCTTTACTACTAAAAAATGATTTTTACTCTGAATGGTGAAAGACATGGTCCAGAGATGAGGCCGCTACATCGAAGAGGAGAACATTGCAGCCCTGAGCTTGAAAAGAAGGGTAGTAGCAAGCCCGGGTCAGAACCGTAATGAAAAAGCTAATCTCGCTCATTCACTGAGATTACTTACCCAACAAGGCATGCCTTATCCGCAGAAAGCCCGAAAGGTTCTTACGGCTAGAATGGGGGAGTGAAAACAGGAAAACACCGGAGGGGGTAATGGAGCATGGATCTGTCCCTTCGGACTCCTTTGTTCCTCTAAGCTTTCTCCACATTGTAATTGCCCATCCAGAACAGGACATTACTGTACATTAGTTCTGCAACTTAAAGCCACTTCTCCCCTGCTGATACAGATCTACTCAGACCAAACGGACCGTATTGACAGTGCACACCGTGCTAGCCCGTGCTGTGAGAGCGCACTCTAGTAAATAGACCCAGCTGACAGTGCTCACTGACAGTGCACTATAGACTGGGGTCTACTAGACTGTGTTGAGAGACCAAGGTAACAAAAAGAGAACACAACCTCAGGGCACATTCTGATAAACAGGCTGTGATGTAACTTTTTGTTAGGTGTGCAAGAGGTTACCGGTGGTGTGCAACATCCAAGGGTTTAATAACGTCATGATTGATGGACCCATCTGGAAAAGTCTATTTTAATGGCCTTAGTTTTTACGTGTTCTCCAATGATATGCTTTAACTCAAAGCCGTGGTATTTAGAGCTGTGATGTAATAATAACACCTCACACAGCAGTGATGGGTGTGGTGAAAATGGCTTTGGCAGGTCTGTGTGTTGATGCCTCACACTCATGCTCACTCATACGCAGATATGCCCTGTTTAATCAGACCACCCTTTAGCATTTATTGACTTTTCTCCTTCTTATCCTATGCCCCAAAGATAAGATTTCACTACAATCATTTGTTGAACACACTGTGTGTGTGTGTGTATGTATGTGTGTGTGTGAGCCCTGCCTGCCGCTGCTCTCGCACCTCTCAGAGCTCAGAGTTCCTGTGAACATCTGCTCGACGGGGAACGGAACAAGCTGATACCCACAGAGAGCACACCTTCACAAGCTTTCCTCCGCTTCACCTGACTGCTGCAGAGCCGAGCCCAGCTCAGAGGGGACCCCAACTGTTAACACAGCACAACGTGCGCACCGGGAAAACAGACATGGGGAGACGCATTGCACAGTGCAGCGACGTGCCACAGACAACACACTGCAAAGTAGAGGAGTTTGGTCCCTCAAGATATGTTAATGACGGGTAAAAGACACCAGGGTCACACCATCTGCTTTCTCTCGAGCTGGGTCTACAGCATCAGATCCCTGAGACAAAGCATCGTCATTTTCTCTGCTTGCTTTCGGAATCCACACCCACTTTACTGTTGCATGTTGGGTGCGCTTTTTTTGTTAAATACTGTTAATGGGATTTTCATATTTCTCCAGATTATGGTTTATTTGAGTGAGTTCATTTCTTAAGGCCAAATGCTTGGCAACTACTGCATCTATGATCCGCTTTCTTCTAGCTCTTTCTACAGCCACATCGCTGGGCAATGTGTATGAGCAGTTGAACTGTAGCAAATGTAATTGTCTTCCTTCACAAAGAACAAAGATTCTAATCTACTCTCTACACGTATAGTAATTTTCTCGGTAAATGAAAATCTTCCCTTAGTAAAGGTAGGGGCCATATGCACTCACGTGGCCCACAGCTTAGCGCAAGAAGGCATTATTTACAAGCCATGGATATTTTATTTGGCTTGGATCCCAAAAAAGGGATAGCATCTGTCCGTGGGGCGAGGTTATTGACTCCCATGTGGATATTATAAACAGGGAAAGAAAAGGGAGGCGATGGGGTGGAGAAAGGATGTCGTGAACAGCTGACGTGGAAAGGGAGTGGTAAGCTGGATTGTTATAGTCATGGACGGGGCCAGTTTGTCTAGGTTCGATTAATTGCGTACGGGTTGTCTGAAAATTCTCCTCCCAAGTCTTAATTTGGACCTTCAATACATGACAGGTCTGGTGACACACGGTGTTGTGCAATATTAATACTGTCACAATTTGCGGGCAGCTGTGACCATTTGAAGTGACAGGCATGAACGCATCAATAATTACTAGGATGATGGACCTCATGCAGTCACTGCCAGCTGATGGAAGTTCTGAGTGGCCAATGCAATCTTTAGGTGACCACACCAACAGGGAAGATCTGTGTTCATTATGATGTGAGAGGCAGACATTCCTATGGACAGCTCTCTAGCAGGCGACTGGAGAGTCGCAGTACGCCCTTCTGAAGAGCACTTTTTTGAAGGCAACCATGGGAGAACAAGTATAAAGCAAAGCTAAGTGCTGCCTGCTTTGCCTCACTGCTCTAACACACAGATCAAGAGTGACACACATTGCCTGAGAAATGAGAGATAATAAGGAATCCCTTATGCAGCAGAAATTCTGAGGGTTGTAAAAAATGTTTAGGGCTGGAATTATGGCAGAGGAAATGTAAAGACATTAAAGAAAAATGAAATTGAAGTTCAATGCATTAATGGGAAACACTAGTAATTTACGAGCCCTCACTCTGATAAGAAAAATGGAACAGTGTTCCATTAGTTATGGCCTTAAGGGAAAAAAGACTTGGCAATACTAATTGTTTGAAGATTGGCAGGCAACTGGAAACCCGATGATGTACCAAGTACACAGCTGAGTCTTTCTGTAGCTCTCTGAGGATGCCTCAATGGCTGACCTACACATGCACATGCGTGCACACACACACACACACACACACACGCACGTTCGCACGCACGCACACACACATGCACACATGCAAAAACGCTCAGACACACATGCAAGAGCACACACACACACACACACACACACATCCACGTAGAGACTCCATCAACATGGCCCGTACTTTGATCGGGGGGGATTTGTGGAACAGGGGAAATTCCGAATGCGAGGAAAAGCTTATGGCTGCATTAGCATTAGAAAAGAAGCCCTCAGAGCTCGACGCCTCACAGGAGCAGAATCGCAGATTCAAAGACGCAGCTGTCTAAATGTTGCATCTCGGAAAAAAGGAAAGGAGCTACAAGACATCCACAAAGGAGGTGGATCAGCTGTCCTACTGATACACCATGCCACCTACATATTTGTCGGATTGGGGATGCGACCTCGTCTTTTCCCCTTCCTCTCTGAGACACTGCTAAATCACAGCGGCCGGCCACCACCATCACGCTTGGGTCTGTTCTCGCTGTTGTGCTTATCGAGTCATCTACCTCGGACCCCTTCCCCCTCCGCGGTGCCACTCGTGTAACACTCATGCCGATTTGCTGCTTCACGGTCTGCCGCCCCATGAGCCTCCCTGCTCTTGAACCAGGAAGTGAGCGTGTAATACGGCGGGCTGTGTCATGTGGAAAGCTGTCGAGAGATGGGATATCAGCCTTCCCGACAGCTTCCTCTTGCGGTGTCAGTTTACTGAACTGTGCAGAACACCCACAAGAGATGCACTGCAGGTTTCCTTACTTCAACAAGTGAGGTTTCCTCTTGCAAAGAATTGAATTTGCCACACACTTCTTTGCCGATTGGGTTCTGACTCCACTTTATACATTACCTTACCTCAGATGAAATGGAGAGATAACAGTCAGAAAGAGCCAGTCTTACTTCTCTCTCTCTCTCTTTCTCTCTCTCTCACACACAAGCATACTCACTCACTCCCTCCCTCACTTCCTTTTGCCTAATATACCTGTTACTGCAGGTGCCTGTATTCCTCGGATGAATGGATAAAGTTGTATCTTTTTCCGGTCCATGTGCTAGTAAGAGCAGCGCAGTGAGATGGGGAGGTTACTATAGAAACTGGCCTCCGCTGAAGCCTGGACTCGAGACGGTCACGCACCCTCTGCACTGCAGATAAGGCTTTGGAGTGGGTATGTAAAAGGCTGGAAAATGCAAACATATATGGATTTTCACATTGCTGCCAGAAATAAGTTCGAGCTATTATTGAAATCAGTTCATACTAATTTGTCACACTGTGGGGGGGAAGAAGCGGGGTGGGACTGTGATAATCTCCACACCCCAGCACCATCCCATTCACGCTGTTCTTTCCCCTGATGCTTTTCCAACATGGCGGATGCCTCAGCAACCATGTCTTAGCATGGAAGATTTGCACTGTGCCCTGTGCTGAGCTTGGACATACTCTCAGAGCCACTCCAAGCTTTCCTCAGTGGTTGGCAGTAATGACAGGTAAGGTGTGTTTTTACACATGTATATATAGGGCCTTTCAAGCATCTTAAAGCATTTTACAGTGATGTACATTTAGGTTAGAGCGGGGTGTGGTGCTGCTCTGTCGTCACAGTCACTGTTGTACAGCAGCCATTGAATGAGCAAGAATCCCCACATGGCAGATGAGACGAGGTAAGTAGGAGTTTCTTTAGTCTGTTAAACTGGCTGGTGTAGATGAGATGGCTTCATTTTAACTATAAGTGTCAGAACCTCAGTTTAATGCCTCATGTGAAATACTGAAATACAGCTTCTCCCACAACACAACCCCCCCCCCCCACAAATTATAAAGGGCCATCATTTTTCATCTTGGTTCAGAGGAAAGACTGCCCCCTACTGGCCTACCAACATCACCTCCAGCAGTATACTGGTTTATAGCAGAAGGGCTCCCAAGGGCTAACCAAGAACAACTTTATGGCAGAAAAATGCAACAGAGTGCCATAGCTTCTGATAAGAATATTCAGCCGGTTCACCACACTTTCTTCACCAAGTCAAATCTGTATTTTTCATGTGTAATCTACCATACCAGGGTGTTATCCTTGACCATCCACAGGCTAACTATGTCCACAGTGGATTTAATGGCTGGACATGATGTAAAAGAGGTTCTCTTCTCACCAGGTTCGCCAGGATGTAATGGTAGCTCTTCAGGTGCTTCCCTTGAGTGACAATCTAGAAAACAAAAGGAATACAGTTTAAATATTTAAAAAATTAAATATAAATATTAAATAATTAAATTTTTACATTTCTAAATAACCTACACAAACCAGAAGCACAACGCAACTGTGACCATGGTACACTGCACTATCCACATAATTTTATTTGACTAATGTTAATGGCCATTATCATCATTATCGTCATCAATGACAACATAAGAATAATGATCCTAATAAACACGATCTTTTCCTACTCCTATCATATCTGATGTTGCTGATATCATGAAGGGCTGTCAAATTTGATTCTGCGCTGGTGGAGAAGGTTCTGGCCAAGGTTGCCCTCCCCATCTTGATTAAATGAACTGGACTGTGGTGCAGTCGGAGGGCTCCTCTGAAGCTTGTGAGAGTGACACTCCACAGAGGGGTGATCACTGTCTTCCCCTCCTGATTTGTTCCCAGCACCCTTGTGCTCCCTCTCTCCAGAAATGAATTTCACACCTCCGGCACTGTCTGCCTCGCTGATCTCACCGCGAGTACTTGTTACTGGGGGGTGGTTGGGGAGGGGTGGGTAGTTGGGGGCAGAGGGGGGAGGAATGTGTGGAAAGGCCCAGTAACACCCATCCTCATGGGAGACCCATATATGGACTGAAGTACTAAAGTACTAAATTCAAGCAATTCAAGCCTTCATCTTAATAGCAGCCTCAGTAATCAGCACTGAGTTAACAGGCTTTTTTTTACAGTATACTTGTGCATCTTGCATCTTGTATTCTTGTTACAAATTTATTGAAATTCTAATTGTGTTATTTATTGGAGCTCCGTGTGAAGCTGCAGAATGAGAATTTTCAGACAATCCCTACACAATTAACATAACCTTGATAAAACGGTCTCATCATCAAGTATAAAAATCCCATTTACCACTTCCTTTCTGTGCCAGCTGTTCACGGCATCCCTCCTCCCCATCTCCCCCCTTTTTCCCTTTTTACTGTGTCCAAGTGAGGGGGGAGGGGGAAACAACCTCAGCTTTGTGTGATCCTGTCATCAGACTCCAGGGTAAAAATCAGTACCCCTATACCCACAGCAACTTCCACATTCTCCAACAGACACACTTGCACTATGTGGAAATTCATGTCTGCTGAATTTATGGTAAAGCTAGACTCCTAATGTATCTGCAATCTACTGCCTTGAACAATCACAGTAATAAGATCCTGCTACATATGACTGCACAAATGTATCTTTTGCTTTTTAATATGTTTAAGCATGTTATCTGTAATGGTATCTTATGACCTTTAACTGCGTCAGCATGAATTGCACAACACAGACAATATAGACTGAGGAGAGCACCTGTGGTGCTTAGTAAAATGGACAATACTTCATTTCACTATTCAAATTTGGCTAGAGATTAGTATTCACTATAAATTGCAAAACAGTAAAAGAACAAACTGAAAAAAAGCCCTCAGGAGAGTGTTTAGGTAGGTACAAGATTAGCAAACCCCAAATCGGCACCGTTTACTGGGCTGACTCATAAATGCATTGTACTTTAAACCAAATACTGTCTCATATTCTCTTACTGAGCCATAGAAGCACCATAGATACCTTTTAACAACTGTATTATACTCTTATTGCCTGATAGAAGCACCGTAGATAACTTTTAACAACTGTCTTATACTCTCTTATTGCCTCATAGAAGCACCATAGATACCTTTTAACAACTGTCTCATACTCTCTTATTGCCTCATAGAAGCACCATAGATACCTTTTAACAATTGTTTCATACTCTCCTACTGTCTCACAGAAGCAACACAGATACCTTTTAAGACCTACTATATCAGCATCAGAACCTGTGTCCAGATCAGCTGCCCTGTGGTGAACTACAGCATGAGTTGTAAGAGAATGGCGAGTGAATGAATGTGTCAAGCTCTAACGGAGGACAGCCACCCTGAGAGTGGCCACACAGTGCTGTGCTGCTGTGTCTTTGCGCAGCGATGCTCAGAAGTCTGTCACCGAGGCGTCTGTCTCGGCTCGAACCGGTGCCCGTGGAGGCGCGACGGAGTACCGTGCGACATACTTTAGCGCACAGCGCCGGGTAACTGCTCGTGAGGGTGTTGCATTATCACGCAGTAAGAGAATAGCGGCTGCGGCGAAAGTGCTCTCTCACAACAGACAGCAACAAAATAGCTGTGAAAACGGGCGTCAGCAGTTTATCCCCGAGAACCCAGAGCACCAGCTGGAAGCTGGGGAGTCTGTCGTGCGGGACATGATCTCTTCCCGCTGCCGTCACCGCGCCGGGGCCATCCCCGGGGCACAGCACAGCGACATTTGCTATTACCGGTGACCCCCGACGAAAGGCCCTCCCTGAGGTGCAGCCCTGGGCCGAGGGAATGAAATGGAAACACCTCTGGAACGACACGTCTTCCTGCTGCTAACGCATGCGTTCGCTCCCCGGACGACTCGCACAGAGACTGAACAGAGCAAGAGAAGCGGATCCCGCACTGAGTGCTTCTTGAAGCAAGCTGCTGGACGCCTTCTTGATCAGATTTTCAAAAAAACTCGGGAGCACCTTTGCAGCACAACCGCGTTACCTCACATAACACTTACCCCACACTTATACTGTCACGTGAAGCACTCTGTTGGGCAAACAGGTGCACAAGAGGACAATATTGACGGGAAAGTAAAGAGACAGGTATAAAGAAGCGCGCGAGGGAGACTGCGGAGAGCTGCGTGATGGACGACCGCTCTCCGGCAGGAGGAGAACCTCTCCGTCTCGAGTTTGACGCTGTAAATTGACAAAACAGGCGCAATAACCTTAACTCCGGACACCGGGCCATCAATAAAGATCCAAAAATGGAGAGGGCCCTCGTTCGCCGAGAGAGGAATCGGGGCAAGAAAACGCCTGTGCTGCCATTAATTACGGCCCCCAGAAAAGCGTGGTGCTCGACGCGGGAAGCCGAGCGGCAACAAAGCGGCGTTCACGTCAGAGCCGCACCAGCAGCTGTAAATGTCACAGCCATGTTATTTAGTCCCCCACTTGGAAGTCTCAGATGGTGTCTGGGATTGAATGCCTCCTTTAGATTACTGCTTTGTTTCTCTCTTTCTCTCTCTATTCCAGGCTACAGAGGAGATGTTCTGGGATGGCAAAGTGCCCGGGGGCGTGTCTAATTGCATTGCATGGAGCTTGGAGGCCGACTGCACCGGACACAGGGCTTCCAAGAAGTGACCAAGACAACCCCAGGCTGTGCGGAGCTGAGCTGTAATCATTAATGTGAGTATTTCGCAAGGTTGTGTGCTGAGGTGGTTCTCTTCTCCCTCTCCTTCTCCCTCTCTATCCCTCCCTCCCTTCCTTCCTCGCTCTCTGACTCAGATCAGACCAGAGAGGCAGGAGCCGGGGTTTACCGTCCGGAGGATGGAGGTAAGCTTCTCCACCTCGCAGTCGATAACGATCTGACCCTCTTTCTTCTTGTCCAGGTCCTGGAAGACCTTTAGGAACGCCGCCTCAGTCATCGTCTCCAGGTTGACAGAGGTGACCAGCCAGTTCTTCTCCGCCGCCGTGTCCAGAACCTTCTGCATCACCGACAGTCCTACGGCAAGAAAAGACGGGGTGAGAGGATGAGTGAGAGGATGAGAGAAAGAGTGAGAGAGTGCATTGCTTATTGATAGTCCTGTGTACTGTGATTCAGTCTGCGGTGTGGATTGTCACTACCACATTCCACATTCTCCAGCATTGGGACCACCACAAAACATCTATCTCACCAAACAAAGATAATAAATTAAATCAACTAAAATCTGGAATGTTTTGAAGGCTGTTGTCGCCATTTTGGCTCTGAACCAGAGGCATAAAAGGAAACCACAGGGGCACAATGTCCTCTGATGTGACTGTGACTGTCAACCTCGATATGGCTCGCGGCGCTCTCAGCATGCTTTTAATTCCCAGCCCAAATCTCTGTCCTCTCGGCTGCCATCAGGTGTTTAATCCGAGCTGGCACACTTATTGTGGGCAAATTTATGAGGACCTTCTCCTCCTTTGTGGCCATTAATTCCACTTGAATGAGGAGTCTATCTGCTCAGGGTTTTTTTAAGAGGACAGGAGGTTTTTATTTTTTGCCGGCTCGCCGCGGCCTGGTTCCAGGCCACGCGGTGACGCTCGCGGGGTTTAATTGGATGGTTGCCGGAGTCCGTCACGCCCGGGCTGGTTTACAGAGACTCCCTCTAACGGAGAGATGGACCTTTCCAAACACATTCCCTTCTGGTCCGCTGCGCGAGACGCGCTGTCACTTTACCTTCAGCAACGACAAAGGTGTGACAACCGGGGACCTGTGGCTCTGCTGTCTGATTGGCTTAACCTCAACCCGAGTTCAAAGCTCTGTCAAATCTCTGTTTGCCAAAGGCAGCATTTTACCTTTAGTGCTACACGCTCGTTTATTTTGACTGGTTGAGTTTTTCCTGTAGCTTAGCAGACATGACACAGGTCCTTAATAGAGAAGAAAAATTATATATTCTATTGTTTTATTATTTTCAATGGAAAGGGAAGGATTTAATACACTTTCACACCTATGTAACACTAGTCTTTAACACGTTCATGTAATGCAGTTGATTATGGTAAACCTAACCAGCTGTCAAGCTCCCATAAAGAATATGTCACCTATCAAACAATACACTGTATTCTGATTGGCCAGATTGTGGAGAGTAGGGTATAGGCCTGCTTTACAAATGAGTGACCTGCACCATGTGCTGTGGAGCCCTGAAATACTGTGAATATGCCTCTGTCGCCTTATGTAGTCAACAACACATTTACAAGTACCAACCAGCTGATCATCTACACAGTATATGCATTGAATAGGTCTCAACTCTATTGTATATAAGCAGCACTCTGAACCTATTAAAATTACCAGTGTATTACAAGCTTTGTTTTTTTTTTTTAAAAAAAAGACAGGCCTAATATTTAAAAGAAACAAACCTATAAACAACTAAACTAAGTCAGACAGACACCAGAGCTGCTCGAAGAAACATACCCATCTAAGGAGTAATGATTATGAGCAGTCGATTCAGGTGTCTTTAGCTGCTGCTAATGGACTAAAGTGCTGTTTTGACAAACAAAGATGCAATGGGAAAGCCAATAAGAGAGGCTTCCCGTGTACTGCAGTGAAATGAGACTTGATTAAGGGCCCATCGATCCCGGCGCTGGATTTACAGTTGGGCCCTGTTTAGGGCACATTACACCAGTCAGACTGCCTCCCTGGGGTTGAAGATAGCTGTTCCACAATGCACACAGTGGTGAGTTTTTACCACTGTGACTATCGCTGTTAATGACCCTGAGATGCACTGATGACCCAGACTTGCCACCACCCTATTACTGTGCAACCCTATTTTCAACTTGGCTTGTCCATGCTGTTGACATGGATGCACCTGTCTTTGAACTTTGGTCAGGTGCAGCAACGGGGGTAGTCATTAGAATCTGCAAGGAAAAACTTGCGGGCTGATTGTTTGAAACTTTACAATTTTAGTCACGTGACTGAAAAACATTCTGTTGACTGTATTTACTTGTGAAAGGCTGTGATGGCTTTTGAGAAGAAATATAACTGCCACGCCCCTGCCGAGACATTTTCAGGTTAACAAAATGTGGATCCCTCTGAATACACTGCATCAAATCAAAACTGTTCTACATCTACTAGCTATAGTCAGCATTCACTTGAAGGAGGGATGGTGTGAGCACCGTGGGGATGCTCTCCTTTTTAAGAGAACTGCAGTTGGATTACAGTGGCACAACATCATTTTCTTATTAAACAGGCCTCAAACTGAAATGTACTTTGTGGAGTACTAATCAATATGCAAATTAAGTGTGATATGTGGTGTGTATATTTAATATGACTATTGTCATAGTGTCCTATGTTGCATTATTTAGGGCTATCAAAAAATCAACAGAAACATCCATTGGCCTGAAAAAAATGAACAATGCTGAATGTGAATGGAGTTGTTTGCTGACGACATCGTTTTGACTATACCATTGGGTTGCATGCCTTCTATGTTATGACCGGCACTGTTTTATTTTTACAGTCTTACTGTGCAAGCCGCGGAAAGAATTTCCCCATTCTCACATTTTTTTTCTTTGATTAAGTGCCTCCGCGATACTGTTTTCACACCTTCTAGCTCACACAACGCACCAGCATACTTGGTGATGCACAGTGAAATAACATAAAATAGGTTCATATTTGATAGGGTGGGGGTTTGAGCCTTGAGGTTTCGCATCCGAAAGACTAACTGAAGCCTTTGTTATCTATGAATTATAAGGCAACTAGCTGTTTTCTTGTGTTTTGGCATGCATTGTAGGACACGAGTACAGAATATACAAATGAAAAAAAAAAAAAATGGGTTGCCCACTTTTTACTGTATGTTTCAAAGGCTGGATTCCCAGTGCATGCACAATGCGAATTGAACGTTGTAACAACACCCCAAGGAGAGGAGAAAAAAAAAGAACAACAGTGACAAAAGCAAGCAAAAAAAAAAAAAAAAACGTCCTTTTTAAACATTATTCCCTGACAGCTGAATCTCATTTCAGAGTGCATTCCAGAGAGATGAAGTGTAAAATTTGTTTGGATTCAACACGAGTCACTCCCACTATTGTTAAGACTGACCTTGTGTCACTTGAACATGAATTATGCATTATAATACGGCGGGAGGACACATGCCTAAACCACACGTCGCTCTCCCTCATTACCATTCCCTCGAAGGGCTCTGGAGCCGCTTTCCACAAAGACATAAAACAGTAAACAACATCAAGTAAGCACGCAAAAACGTAATTATCATAAAGGATAATGAGGAAATGATCTGACAAATAACAACAATTACATGAACGTTCTTGGAAATTGTTGGATTTCATTCAGAACTCCGGAGTGCACAGTCGCCAAGACAACAGATTTAAGCGGGACAATGACAGTCCCTGACACTATAGTCACCGAAATTGTAGTCTCTCTTATTATGGTCTGGGATGTTACAGTCATTGATGTTTTGCTTGTCAATTGAGGTTTCCGTAGAATCAAACTCGCTTTGTGAAAATAACCTAGTACTAGTCACTTACACTCCATCACTAACGTTAAGGGCGCAATGCCTATAGCCACTGACACTCCAATCATGACTGTCACAGTCACCCCAGCAACATAGTGACACAACAATGTTTAATGTCATGGTCGCTACAACAATAGTCAGTGACACAGCAATTATTAATATCACAGTCGCTATGCATACAGCCACTGACAATCCACTGACACTTGTCACGGTCACTATGACAACAGTTAGTGACACTACTATTATAAATGTCACGGTCATTATGACAACAGTCACTGACAGTACAGACACTGACCCCAAAGTCACTAGCCATAATCATTCCTTCATTAACTTCACAGATTCTGACATTGTGACTTTTTTTTTTGTCAACATTCACTAGACATTTATCACAAAATGTCTCAAGAGTCCTAAAATTTTGAGCTCCCAAAACGAGGAAATGTGTTGGAGGAGGTCAATCATGGAGGTGTTGTCAAAAGTGGTGCCTCTGGCTGAGAAAACAAATATTTATATTTATATGCACATGTCCCAGTGTGTTTTACCACTCTCCTGGCTTAAATTGTTTTCACAGTTATCCAGAATACACTTTTGGGAGACACATGCTTTTGTGATTGGTTAAAAAGTAACTATTATGCATTCCTGTGTGGCTTAGTCAGCAAAGGCATGCTGACAGCGCCAATGCTAACTGGCGATTCCTAAAACAAACAGAAGCAACCATCCCAGCTGTTTTACATACGCTGTTTCTAATTATGAATGTTCACATAAATCTTCCATATAAGTCAGCCTTCTTTTCATGTTGTTCATTTCAGAAGTGCTGCCTTGCGATCCCTCAGTGAAGGACTGCAATGATTATGTCGAGAGGGAATCATCAGCCTAACAGTGGCACATGTTAAATAAATAAATAATAAAACCGCATTTGGGTTACATGAGGCACCGAGAAGACATCATTTTGGCTTTTTTGACAAAATTTCATGCTGGGTAAGATGCTAATTCCAAAGCATCTGATGAAGCACTCAAATGAATATTCATAGCTCATGAATATTCAGATCATGGTACATACTTACCATATATATCCAGTTGTTACAGGGCCAGCTTTCACAAATGTTTCAAAACCCAAACAAGATTTTTCAATACTCAGAGAAGGCTCTCTGTTTCTCTCAGTGCATTAGTGTACATATACATAGGATTTCACCTTCCCCGCTCGTATAAGCGGCGAAAGAAGAGCGCTAAATAAAGAAAGGAGGCTAAGTGCATCTCCTGCCATCTAAAACAAAGATGAAACTGCACCCCCGTCCCCCCATTCACGCCCCCCCCCGAGTGGCGTGCGGAGGGGCCTGTTTGTTTCGGCAGCTGTGAAATCAGCTCAGGGTGGATAACAGAGCAGCTTGCGCGCTAAGAGAGCGGTACTAACTGCCAGACGAACCGGGGAGAGACGAGCGCTTCACGCTATCTACCCCGTATTATTTCTGACAGCGCCATGGCGCCGTGTTTCGGAGATAAGCGTGAGAATTGGGAGAGGCTCGCTTGGTTCCTTCCTCCGCCCCCCCCCATCACCCCCCCATCACCCCATGGTTTGCCACGCAGCTGCGGGTCTCACCTGTCGGCATGCATTCCTGTGGTGGATGCACGCCCCTGTCATTGCACATGACTTCATCCCGATACACAGCGGACAGCCAGCTACGCAGGCTTTGCCCAATGCAAAACAGGGAGAGGAAGAGACCCATGTACAGGAATTGAAAAAAGAAAAGTCTCTTCATATACAGCCCACACCACCCTGGCCATTCTAATATATTTTATAAATGCGCACTTTTGATTCTATACAAATTCTATACAGGTGTTCTCTTTTGAGTTGGGCTCTTGCTTGAAGACTGGAAGGGGAGAAAGAAAGAGAGAGGGAGAGAGAGAGTGAGAGAGGAGGGAGAGAGTGAGTGAGTGAGAAAGCGAGGGAGAGTGAGAAGGAGTGGGAGAGTGTGAGAAGATGAGGGAGAGAACGTGAGCCCTCCTTCACCTTCAGCTTCGGCCCTCTGCCACCTCCTGTGCAGAGACACTTCCTCCACCACTCACACATCCTGCCTGAGAACTACGCAGCGCTTCTTAAAGACAGCTCAATAATGAGCAAAATCCTACCCCTCTGAAGCCTCCCTGGGCGACCGCACACAGATTACACAATGGTCTGTGTAAACAAAGGGCCTGCATACATCAGTTTCTCAAAGTAACACAGAGTAGCATGAGGCCCACACAATGGGTAAAACACATTCAATCACACACATAAACACACACACACACACACACACACACACACACACACACAAACACAGATTTTTTCTTAAAGGGCTTAAAATAACCCCTAGGCACTACAGCTCTGTAACCAGGCAACAGGAGGCAAGTGGTATAGATTCTCAAGGTACCGGGCTTCTCCATCACAGAGAGTTAATGACCCCGCAGTCCCTGGCGGAGAGCAGAGCAGATCAGTAAGATAAATACGTCAATGATGCATCTGTCCCGCCGTATGAATCACACATTGGAATAACTCAATTCAGTAAATAAAATGTCTATTGTCACCATCCTGGTGAGCGTAGAGGGAGAGAGAGTGCATGTGCCTCTCCATTTGCTCGTCTGATTTTTTTCCCCCCCAGCACCTCGGTGGATGCAGAGGCTGTCAGCACACCGTTACGGCCCGCCACACATCACACCTGTGACAGATGGCAAGGCATCATGGGAAGGCTGCAGCTGATTGGCCGTGGAGAAGCTGGAGGACAGCGCACCTGGTGCTGACAGGTGCGCCGTGCTCTACCTGTGCTCACCCACATGGCAGGCATCCTGTGAGACGTGAGTACAAGAGTACAAGTCTTTTCAGCACCTTCGACGCCTTTCGTCTTTTCACCTGCTGCAGAATCATGGTGTTAAAACCCTCCAACACGTTTAAAGAGCAAGGCGTGCTTAACCCCTCAACGTGAGGCACAGGCAGGCCAAAATGGTGTACGGTTTCCGAGCTTGCTGAGCCCTCTGGGACATGACATCAGAAACAGATACAGTGTTCGGGGAACTGGCCTTCTGACTTGAGGTTTGCGGGTTTAAATCGTGAGTGAGGCACAGCTGATGCAGCATTCAGGGAGATACTACTACTGTAATGTAACAGAAGAAATGGGTGAAATTGTCAGCATTTATTACAACTTGGCTAGAGACTGAATCCCCATTTTATCGTTATTGTGTCAAGGGTAGATACAGTAACCACAGAGCCAATGATCCAGTTATTTTCACAGAGAGGCATAAATCTCAATGACAAACGGGCAGAACAGGGAGGGGGACAATGCCCGTGTCTCACCTGAGTCAGAGCTGTATATGTAGACGAACTTGGTCCACTTGTAGTGCTCGATGACCCCCACCAGGGCGTCCTGCAGCTCCGGCCGCAGCTGGATCACGAACTGGTTGGACGTCTCGATCGGGAAGCTGGGCGTGACGAAGCAGACGTGCAGGGCCCCGCAGAAGGACATCAGCATGTTCACCGTCTTCCTGTCGTACAGTCCGATGATGGCGTATACTCCTTTAGAAAACTGCGAACAAACTGAAGGGGGGGGGCAGATAAAAAAACGAATGTTAAGCGCTGTGGGCGGTTCCCTGGCGTACTGGGAGGAGGGTGAAGGAAGCTAAACCTTCCTGCCTGCTTTGCCGCCCGACATTTCTCTTTGTTGTACTCAATGGAGGGAGACGGAGACTTCGTTCTGGCGCCGCAGTGTAAAACGAGGTGACAGCGATGGACACGTGGCTGCCACTCTGAGCTAGAGGCCACCGAGCCGCGGGACAGAGGGGCTATCACAGGACTCTGAGTGGGGTCAGCCGGATCACAGAATATTTTAAACACTAATACTGGGTGGCGTGAACCTACTGCATAATAGGGTGAGTGTGCATAGGCGGTTTAACACATATGGGAGAGAGACCTTAGACAACCCTGCCTGGGACTGTGTATCTTTCCCAACAGTGAGCTACAGCGTGTGAGCCTGCATACATCCAAGAGCTCATAACCAGCTGCATTCATTACATTTTGTCGCTTTAATGATTCATTTATGAAGCTATTTAAGGTCTGTAATACAGAAATTTTCAGTAGTGAGTTGTTCAGTTTTATGGCCATGTGGATTCATTCATTTCTGTGCTGAACCAGCAATTCGCATTTAAATACTGTTCAAACGGCTCTTGCTGAGCGCCATAAATATCCACGGGAGTGGCGATGAACGTGCCCGAAAGAGCTTACATGATTCAAGGTGGGTTTACATGCAGACGAGAATGTCAAAAAAAGAGCACACATTCGTTGCAACAGAGTTTATCATACAAGGAGCTTTTACTTCTCTGACTAAAACAGATAGGCCCATCTTATGACCTCAAAGAAACATAAAAACACAAACAGTGAATCACCCGCTCTCTCGCTGCTTCGCTACGCATTTAAACCAGATGGGCCTTCAAGGTTCTCCGGAGGATATTACAAGAAGTTTTAGAACGACTGCTTGTGTTGTTTCTTCCTGAGTACTTTCAGATTGATTTTTAGATTGCGCTAGCTGCAACCCAGTTGGGACCGAGAAGAAAAAAATGTCTCACACACACACACACACACACACACACACACACACACATATACACACATGCACACCGGCACGCATACATCTTATTTAATTTAGAGGAAATGTTCACTGTTGTCAGGATGAATGGGGTACAAAGGAAATGGTCAAGTGCATGCACTGCTGTTGGGATGGATTACAGAGTTATTGTGCAAGGAACACAGTCTAAGGAGGGTAATCAATGCATCCACAGAGGGTTTCACTGGCATTTCAGCAACAGCGGGGTCTTTCTCACTATCTCACTTGTTCTCTCCCTCCCCTTCTCTCTCTCTCTCCGTCACAGTATCTCTCTCTGCCACCCCCACCCCTTCTCTCTCATTCTCCGCAGTACAACACTAATACCATGGTCCACAGGCCAGCTCTGCCACAGCATCCTGTCAAGCCAAAATGTCTACCATCTGTTTGCCTCCTGTTTCACTTCTCTCATTTGTCTCTCTTCTTTTTTTTTTTTCTCTCTCTGCAGTGGTATTGTTCCGTCATATCTCTGCCCTCCCTGGTCTCGGCGGGCCTCGTCTTCGCTTGCTATGGGTCTCACGTTTCGGCGTATTTACTAAACAGATTGAAATTCCAGTCTGTTCCCTGCCCTCGGCCCAAGTCTCAGCGTGAAGCGCGGCTTGGTGCAGGGAGAGGAAGACAGACAGGGATGGACGGCGCCCAGCACACGCGAGGCGTGGAGCGGAGCGGCACGGCGCGCCGGCCCCCGGCCCCGCGGATCTCCACCGCTCCGCACTCGCGGTGAGGGGGGGGGGGGGGCATGTCTCGAGGGCTCCAAGTTCACAGTGACTCACGCCCACGTGAAATCCGGCCTCGAAACAGGCGCAGCGCGGAGCTGAAACAGTGCAAAGGGCGGCACGCTGGCCTCGCGTCTCCTGGGATAAATAGTTGAGATTCGTGATTCCGCTAAGCCTCTCCTGCAGCCTGCCTCTCACACACAGTCCTGTCGGGGACTGGCTAGGTGACATGTAAAGGCTCGCTGTAAATTAATTACAGTGGTTCTGAAGTGCGCCTTACTACTTCAAGGCCACGTGGTTCTACATTCATTTCCCCTCATTCTCCCTCTGTATCCCCGCAAAACAAAATGTCAGGCTCTGAGACGGCATTCAATTCCTCAGCCCTTTTACCCAACTAATCATAAGATCAGCTGCGCATTTTTGCGGGCATTCGGAGCGCGTGGCGAAAACACTCTGGAGATGGATCTCCGAGCGCGGCCTTTACCAGCGTCAGGCGTGTGAAAATGCATTACGAATGCGGGTCATGAAGTAATTAAGAGGAGAACGCGGGCGAAAACAAACAGCGCACACTGTAACCTGAGGACAAGCTGAGCTTGGCAGCGGCTCCTTACATGCGAACGTGGCGGCATCCGGGGGGGGGGTGGGGGGGTTAACAGGCTGCTTTCTGCGGGGGCCTCCCGCATGCAGCTGTCGAAAGCAGGGCCGCATCACCCGGGCCTCTCGCCGCAGCGGGTTTTGACAGGAGCAGGTCGCCCGCCTGCGGCGGCTTTTATTTCGCTGAGCGCTCGGTGACGGGAGGGGTCGGGGCACGGCCAACCGTCGGACGCCCCCCGACCCCCCCGCCCCCCCCACGCGGACACTTAAGACCCCGGCAGCAGCTGTCCGTTCTGGCACGCGCTCCTCTTCCTCGTCGACCCTGCGGCGGCAGAGGAGCAGACCTGCTGTAAGCGGGGAAACAGGAGGGCCGCAGGGCTTGCTGCATCTGCCCTGGCTGTAGCTGTAGCCACAACCTACCTAAGGAGCAAATTCTGAGTCTGTGACCTACGCTTTATGTCACAGACGGCTAACACCATATTATACTGCACTTTCACTCAAGGAATTCAAAGTATTTATCTACTATTATGTCAAAACATTTACCATTTACCAAAGAGCTGTTGCCATTTTCAGATATGCAAATAAATGCATATGAGGTAGCATACACTGCAAGACTATAAATATCATTAAGTGCATACATATTCTAAATTATGCACTTACTGTTTACCTTAGTAATAAATGAGCATAAACTAGCCAGCACAGCATCCAGTTATGTTGATTTAAATGCTCGTGTAAGGTGTATAATGTTTGTTTTTTCAGATGTACCTCTCATTTCATGATTGTGACTTGTGACATATCTGTGGATTCTGACCCAAAGGGAACCCCTATTATAGAGGAACTGGACATCAGACTGCCTATGCCTCTATACACATTACATGGACTCCCTAGACATCCCATCTATCATCACGAGAGTGCTCTGTTCTGCTAAAGGAGTGAGCTCCGCTCAGTTCAGATCAGCTTCAAGTACATGACAAATGACTAGACAGACTCTCCTAGAAAATGGTCCAACATTGTCTCTCCAGATCATGGTGAAAATGTCGACAGGTGTAAGACTGCCATGAGGACCTCCCCCTCTCCCACTGTACCGACGTTAAGACAATATTCAGTTTGAAGGAAATGTTCAAGCTGCTCTGTGTGGAGGAGACATCATCATTGGAGGACTTCATGAGGGTGATCTATCAGATTTCGGGGTTAAAACTGTCTGGGTTTGGACCGTTGTTCCAGTTAAGGTCATTCTGTTTTCTCCTCTCCCCAAGCGAGGGTGCTGGGGGGGGGTGTTTCTGGGACCCCAGGTGTTCTTTCGCCGACGGTGCCGTCATGCGTGCTCATGAGGGATAATCCATCTCCCATACTGAGATGATGTACACAGGAAAAAAAACTGGGCCTGACAATCCCCGCGCAGCTCCCCCCGAGGGGCTCTTACAGCGTCTCCCCCTCGGGACCCCGCCGCTCCGCGCTCCTCTCCCGGGGGGCCGACCTCCCTCCGAATCCCTCCGCGCTCCCTCCGCTCCCTGAGCGCTCCCCCTCCTGAGACCCCCGTGCCGTTTAATCCACACACCGCCGCACGCACCTCCGAGCACTCGGGGGGGGGGATCAGCAGCGGCGAACGCTGATATCCGCCGAGAAGCCCAAACCTGATTGGACAGTTCTAGGTCACCCATAAATAAGCTGTAATTTCTAATAAAACATTGCCATTATGATTATACGCGGTTATTCTTAATAGGAGTAGCCAAATGAGAGAGAGAGAGAGAGAGAGAGAGAATCTGGCTACCTTGTTCACCAGAGCACTAAGGGAAGCCATTAAGCTGCCATCATTAACTTGCGTGTTCTGAGGTGGCTTTTACCCACATATACAGTGGGGTGATGACAGAAACATTACAGAGACAGCCGGCGGTGTCTCCCTTAATTGCCTGCGACCAAGCGGTGAGGGTGCGTGACTGCATACGTGCACGTGTGCTCGCGCGCATTTTCACGTGCATGCACGTGTGTGTCTTCACGAAGAGCTGTCAAAACACCTTTACAGTGGGTTGGCCAACAGTGGACAGAGGCATTATCTTACCCCACTGTCCCACTTGGAGGCCTGCGCTAAGGCCAGCTACCTGTGCCGACATCAGCCAAATGCCGTCAAACAGCCTTGTGACTGTGGTGGAGTTTCCAGTAGAGAAAACCTCTGGCTCAGGCTCCCTGTCGCGTGACTGTTCTTGTGGTATTGTTCTGTTTTTTTTTTTTAATGACATTTCCTTTTGATTACAGTTTTAGTGAGCATAGTTTTTTTCCATTCATTGCAACAAAGTGGGCACTGCTGAGTGCTAGCTACAAAGGTGGAGAAGCCATGCGCATGCCTAAAGTGGATTCATTCACTATTTTCTTCCATTGATCCACAGCCTGGTGTTGTTTCCCTACTGTCTGCTGAGAGATTCCACTGCCTGTCACCCTCTGCCTGTGCATGGTTTCAGGCAGATTCTATCGCCACCAGGGGTTTGTGGCCCTCCCCTCGATGGAAACCAGTTGTGCTGTCGTTTGAGGCTGAGTGTGATGTTGCGATTTGGATTGTACACTGCTACTACAATACCACAGTAAATTCTACAATCACTCAGTTATTGGCATTTAGCTGTTCTCTGTCAAAGCTGTTTAAATTAAGACACATTTACTCCCTATCAAAGCTCAATAAGGACATCTTTCATGAGAAGTGAACTGATTCACAGACCTGTGTGCCTCATTTCAGGTTCAGGGCACAGACATAACACAACAAAACACAAGAAGGACCATTGATGTTTGGACCATTGATGATTGCCCTTGATACCACTGTCACTGTCAAAAAACTCCAGACTATAACTTAAATCTGAGATTAACTAATAGAAAATGTCCCTAAATCAGCCAACAGATCAGCCCCTGGCATAGCCATTACTAAGACCTGACCTGTATTGCACATTTGCAAACTCCTCAAACAGGCTTTCCTGAGTAGGAGCACACATACACTGTATCAAGGTTATCAGTCATCAGACTGAGCAAATACTTACCACCCCTGGACACACACTGCATTATCCAATATGATACAACATAAAAGTGTGACAGACTATCATTGGCAACCTCTGAACATCCATTTTGATTATACGGCCCTATCACTCTGTTTTCTCTGACTGCGTGTCAGATTCTGAGTAATGAGGTTTGTTTTGCATTATTTTTCCATAAAAAAAGTTGACATCACAAATTATATTCACACCATATGACATGGCGTGTCTGATGAGCCCCTTACACCAGCTCTGGGCTCTAAATCTTCCCTAGTTACTTTGCCAGTCTAAATGAACTGATTCACAAGGTGAAACCTACCACCTGCTCCTTGGACCGTATCCCACCATCCTTTGCATCTTGTCTCTAGGCCCTCTGCCCATATGCCCTGTCTATAATCAATTCAGTTCTGTTCCTGTCCCTTTCGATTAAAAAACAGCTGATGCGCCACTCATACCTCAGAAAAAAAAAGCAAACCAATTCAAACACTGCCCCAGTGCCTGCAGGCCAGTCTCCAATCTTTGCCTTTTTCAGATAAAAATAGGTGAATGCACTGTGCCACAAGAAATTAAGAGCCATCTCACTGGACAAAAAAATCAAGATGAACCATGGCTTTAAAGTGGCTTTAAAGAAACCTCACAGCCCTCCCTTAAATGAATGATTCTCTAATCGCCTCTGACTCCGTCACCATCGCTGCCATGCTTTTGAATGACCTCGACTGTTGCATTTTAAAACAGTGTCAGGATCGTTAGTCTCAACAATGGCACACCCACGGCGGACTCGTTGAGAATTTAAACACCATTCTCAAACAGAGCTGGACATTTCCAAGTAGAATAAAAGACTGCTTGTGCCTCTCCATTGAAGAAAATATTTTAGTGAGTTTTGAAAATCTATTTAACCTTTGCTTTGGATGATAGTCGGAAGCCTACAGGTAATCTATAAAACTGAATATGGGTTTCTGAGGGGGCCAGATAAAGTGCTGAGTATTTTCCATGACACTGAATTGACACTGAATCTGAACTGGTGAGCTTTAAGACGTACAGTAACCACTTGCACATAAATGAAATATACTCATATTTGGACGGTTTTAAAAACAACAGTAAGAAAGATATACAGCACAGCACTCAGTAGCAGATGTGTTCCCTCTGGGTTGCACTCATGCATTCTTTTGATTAGCTAAAACTTTGATGCAGTACGTCAGCCAGTGGTTAATGAACGAAATTAGGAAATGGTGAATTGGCACTCCAAACAATCAAATTAATTGATACAGTAACAAACTTCCTTAATAGGCTTCTCTTTCATGCTGTGCAACAATCTGTACTAATAGACTTGTTTTTTTGCAGATGAGTTGTTAATGTTTCATTTGTTACAGAAAATGGTTCACCCTTCAATATCACATAGGTCCATTTCAGTTGGAGTTTAGTTGGAATGTGAAATTAGTGTAATGTTTTCTAAAAAAGGTCAATACATATTTGAAAAAGTGCCTGAGGAAAAATAGTGGCTTGACATACCAATCACATTCCAAGCCAATGGCCCTTGCAAGGCTCACTTGTTGAACAATTTCGTCAAAGAATTACCCAGAGTACCTTTTAAACAATTGTTACATACGTTACATACAACTCACACACAAAAGTACCAAGTGAAAACAGAGAATACAATTAATAAAAGTGGAAAATAGGGGAACTGACGGTATTTGTGAGCTGGTATTAGACTTTTCAAAAAGGCAAAACTGCCTAGAACTGGCTCAGTTCCTGCCTCCTATCTGTCCAAATACTACATGGATTGAAACTCGACTGGGGTAAGGATATCTGGAGCCCCATATTTAACCCCCTTGAATTCAGCATCCAGCCATGACTGTGATTTAGGATAAAATCAGGTGACAGATCCTATCATCACAGTGCACAATTTAGATGCATCTCTGATTGCAAATTTGACTCTGGAACTTGACATTGATGCTGTTGTTATGAACACATAACTACCACAAATGCATAACATCAGATTAAAACACTTAATCAATCAAACTTCTCAACTAATTCATTTTTCATTCCTGCCACTGCCACTGTGGCCCCTCCCTCTTTTTTGGAGGGGAACTGGTTTATTCTACTCCTGTTTAGGACAAAGTACATCATTTTGGTGAGCATATATTTAAATGTATCACCTCCTTACAAAAACAATTTATACTGCTTATACTATAACAAGAAATGATTCCACCGTTCTGCACTATCCAATCAGTTCTGAGTAGAGGCATGGATCAGAGGTCACGAAGCTCCCCTGGACATGGAAAGAGGGCACAACCAGATCTGACTGCCAGTAACAGACCACCACACCTGCTCATCTCAAACCAACCTCCAACACCCACCATGATCAGGCGGTTTCCCCCCTGAAGTGAGAGAGTGTTGCCAGTCCCATAACTTCTTCCCTGTTGTCTGTGGAAGGTTATCTATGCTAATGAGATATCTAACGCATGTCACCAGCTATGAGGCCCCCTTAGGCCCTTGTCAGGCCCCCTGCTTGTGTTTGATAACAGCTGTCCTTTAAGAATCCCAGAGGTGGCAGCCACGGCTCTGGGGTCTGCAGCTGGTCCTCGCTCTCCGCACCGTCACGCTGCCGCCCGTAGATGGCAGCAGACAGCGTGGGCCGCCCTGCCCATGGAGACGGGGCAGCTAGTTACCATGGGTCAGGAAATCAATATGAATAGTAACAGTAGGACGCCTGTCATCTTCCACATCAAAGCAAGATGCGTGGCTTTGTGGCTTAGGCCTCGGAGCGAGAGCCGGGAGTAGATCCTCGGTTCGTGAGGGGAGTAATAAAACAGAGCTTCCTTTCCCAGCTCCCTCTACACGGTCGGTAATCTGCGCGGCTTCCGCGGGCCACTGCGGGACAAGCTGAGCGACACTGCAGAGACCGCTCTCTGGGAACCAGAGCGTGCAGGAGGTGACCCCAACCGCAGCTGGAGGTGGAATGGAAATGGGCACACGCAGCTGTCTGATGGCTTCCTCCAGCCCTGCGGCCGCTCGGAGTTCGGAAAACGCCGGATAAACACTGTTCCGTCCTCTTGGCCTCGGAACATCACGGCGTGCACATTAGCGCAGATTAGCGCTGAAAAAAAGAGCTGATTCAAGGGGTGTCGGGGACAAAGGGAGCAGATGTTGGCATCAATCTAAGGTGATCCGGGCCACAGACCACGTCTCTCTATTGCGGCTCTCCCCGCTCCCTCGCAGTAATGGAACAATGCTACGTTAACACCTAATTAGCCCTGTAATTGAGAGCGCGGGGCCCTCCAGCTCCAATGGCTCTTCCTCGCGGCCCACGGACAGCCTGCTGTCGGAGGCAACATGTCGCCCGAGCCCGCAGAACAAGCCCCGCCTGGGTATCGGAGCAGAACCGGGACAAGACAGACGAGTCCCTCACCGATAATGGGCCTCATCATTATCGGCCCATATGTGCGCAATAACGCACAGGTGCGGAGGGGGGAGGGTCCATACCTCCCTTCCTAAAATAATGATGACTACTTTGGAGAACCCTGGCACTGTTTCCAGAGTGAAGCATGTGCTTACAGAGCCATTATGTCTGTACCAAAAGCAGACATGCTTGGGGGAGGGGGGTGATGGGTGGTGGGCTGAGCTACAGAAAAGACACTCAAAGATCTAAGTTGTGTGCACATCCCTCTGTCGTGAGCAAAATATGACGGTCCTTTATACGCCCTACATTTAAAAGTAGGACAGCTGAGAAGACGTGTTTCATATGGGGTGGAAACTCATTTTCATTACAGCAAATTAAATCTTAAAGAATTTGATTAGATAACGCAGCTGGGAAATATGGCCTGATGCGTCAGACTGCCTTTCTTTGAAAGAAGTTCTGTTTTAGCTGCTCATTTGGAACCGGCGACAGTGCTCTCGAGGCTTCACCTGATTGGCTGGGATAAGAGGAAGACCGCCAATTGCAGACTTTTGGAAAATTCACTTTGAAAAGGACAAATACATTTTCCTTTAATGGGAGCATCTTTCGGTGAGTGAGAAACTTATGCATTTTCACCAAGTCTAGTTAGTGGAAATAGCCGTAGTAATCATAGAAAATAAATAAATGTATAGGCAAACACTTGTCAACATACATACACACACACACACACAAGGAGGGGGGGAAGTAGAGAGAAAGAGAGAGAGAGAGAGAGAGAGAGAGAGAGAGAGAGAGAGAACAAGCTGCTTCTATCCCCCACTGTTGTTTCGTGTTTATTAATCACCTGACAAAGCATTTGCTTAGCCCTTTTTCTCGTCCATCCTGTGGGTGCTGAGAACTAATGAGAATTGCGCTGCGCTGTCACTTTAAAGCAGCACAGAGACATGCACGCAACCTGACGGCGACTGTGTTTCCCATTACTGTAAAAAGGAGCCTGACGGATGACAGAGGAGGGAGTCACAGCATGCCCCTCCTCCCACAGCACCAGCGCCATGCCTCCTAAATCCCCTACAGGCACTTTTGCCTACCTGCTCCCTAAGACTGGGGCTGGAGCGTCACAGCCCCTCCCTTTATTGGCTCCGCCCATCAGCATTTGGACACGCCCACGCACCACCAACAAGATATGAGAGAGCCATGCCCCAGCCAACTAAACAACAACGAGTAAGACACCCTCTAACCACCTCAGAATACTTCACAGCATGGCTGAAGATGATGAGGTGCTGGCTTAAGAGCTTGAAATAGAATAGGCACGTTTACAGTTAACATCACTCTTGTTTTAATTAACTGGAAAGTAGGTTATTTAGTGCAACAACTCCTACCCATTCTTTTTATTGTGGTAGGATTCTTTTTCTGTAAGCCATGCTAGGCATTTTAATAGTAAGCCAAATAAAAGGTACAACTTATTAGTGTTATTAGTTCATATAATAAGATTGTTGTATACTGTATGGTAAGATTGATCCAATCATGACAAAGACAGTACTAAGAGATAAATCATCATGTAGATCTTGCAGGATTGGAGGGAAACCAAACAAAGGGTAGCCAGCAACCTCCATACCGCAAAATGGCATATCTAAACTGTGCCCCCGTGCACAGATTGATCTTTACAGAGTCAACACGCCCCGCCTGCAGCTAAGAAGCACAAACAATAAATCTGCCCACACGGTCAAATAATCAGCAGACCTGCGCAAATGCTAAACAACTTCATGATATTAAGAAACAGAACACAACCAAGACATAAATTACAAAGAGAAAAAGAAGTGCCCCTAACTAGTATGGATTATTCAGATAAACAATGCCTTAAGTGTAAATCTAGCAAAAACAAGGAGAAGAACAAAAACAGGAAGAGAATGAAGATCGTTTAAACAGCGAATGAGATTTAAGCCCTTCCGTATGAAGCTCAGGAGCAACCATTTTTAGAGACAGCCCAGAACATCTTGTACTACCACGTTGTATGACTAGTAAGACACCCCCACACCAGCTCACAGTATGGGACTGTGGCAGGACATGCCTACCTCCCTTCTCCCTCAGCTCCACACCCTTGGTCTGTCACCCCCCCCCCCCCCCCCCCCCCCCTTTGTTAAGAAGCTTAAAATGAGGCCCGGCTCCCATTCTGCTGCCGGGGGAACCACCGGATCCTTTTGCAGAGCGTACCGCAGGCGACGCCCCTCCCCGTATTCACCTGCTCTGTTACAACAGCCACGAGGCCGATCAACACAGCGCCGACTCTGCCGTGGGCGTGAAATTATATTCTGTCCCCGCGTCCCCCGCGCTCACAATACCCAGCTGCTGCCCGCGGTACCGGTGTTCGTTATCTTCGCAACACCTTTCCTACCCCTCCTGATATTGTAGTCTAAACCGCCGCCTCCCTGGAGCAATCCCGTCTCACTCCTGCTAAACACTGTCAGCTCCCACCTGCTCTAAAAAAGCATTCTTAATACAAAGAACACCCCCCCCCCCTCCCCGCACCCCCCTCCACTTCCCCAAGTCAATAATAAATATTTATACCCACCAATTCCAGGGAGTAATGAGTTGAGTTATGATGTGATAAATAATAGATTACATGCTCCCGATGAAGCGGTGCTTCGCTAACCAATCATGCAAAAAGACACAGGGCTCCACAGGTCTGCCATTCTTTTTCAGCCTGGCCCTCTTGCATTGTGGGAACGGTTAGGGAGTCATGTGGGGAAGAATCAACAGGGGATGCGGGATGACTGACAACGCGATGCTCGTTTTATTTCTGCGGGACGGCGGGCTGCTGCTACGCTCGGTTTCGCTCCGCTCGCCCGTCTGCGCGGTCGCAGGGCTGGGTCTGAACCGGCTCATTGAGCGCTTAAGGAGTCTTCCGCCTAAAAGCGTGCCTCACGAGCGCGAGACAGGATCCGTGCTGGCTTAAAATGAGCGTATTTGCAAATGCGAACGTCTCTGTGCATGTGAGCGGGTGCGTGATTGTGCGTTTGTTCGTGTGTACTGTCCTCAGCGTGCACGAGTGTATGCGCGTGAATGCTGTTTAGTACGTTGTCCATGGATAGCTCTGGGAGGCGCTGTCAGAGTCTCTGTAACAAACAAGAGAACAGAACTCTACTGAACTCTACTGAGGCCAACAGGAATAATCATGAAGCATAATCATGGGCCATTAGTAGGCCTAATCTGGGCTGAGTGTTGATCAGGCTGGTGTGATCAAGGTACGTCAAAGGCAAAACCCCACCCCTACATGCTGGATCTATCTGGCCTTACATGCAAGCTCCCAAGCTCCAAAAGCAAAGGCCTGTGAGTGGTTCCCTCATTTTCCATGACTTGTTTTGACACGGGAAACAACTAGCAAACGCTAAGACTACTTCTCTACCTCAACGATCCTTCAGTCTGGTTTTTACAGATAATGCGCACCGCAGCACAGAAATTGGAAAAGACTATTTAATCTGTCAATGCTGCCAGAATGTAAATGTAACATATGAAAAGAAACTGGAATATAGTGGAAAAAAAGAGCAACGAGTCGGAAGCTGCCTGGCTCCGCTGCTTTGTTAGAGACAGTTTTATTTGTTCTGTCTGTATTTAAATTTTACTCAATAGCAGATTATGGAAATGTAATTTCTTCACTGAAGGGCATTGTGACTAATATTGCGATTTGCATAAGGTCTCCGGTGGCATCTCTGTTTGACTGTTAATCTTGTGCCCAGGGACCGAGTTGAGAGGGGACGCGCTGACAACCGTTTAAAGTACGCCACAGTTATCCACAAGCACGCGCGTTCCACACAATCACTGCACTGCTAGAACAGCACCAGCCTGTGAATTTGGATTTTAAAGAAAACAGGATTCTGCATCGTATCTGTCAGCTTCTCGCATCCCTGTTCTGTTCCCCTCCCCCCCTTTCTCTGAACCCCCCCCGCTCCCCCCCCCCCTCAGAAAGGGATGACTAGACCCAGCAGGTGTCGGAGAGGCAGAGGCGATCAGAGGAAGTGCCCTGCCGAGCTCTGACCAGCTGAGGGGTGCCAGTCCCTTCCGGACTCCTTTCACCCCCCGGCACAACCAGCCATTCAGTGAGCCATTCAGGGCTGAACACAATCAGTGCCGCCCAGAGCTTTTCGACGAGCTGGGGGTGGGGTGTGCCGGCCACAGGAGTATCTTTCATTCAGAGGCTGCATCGCGTATACTGCGTACGCGTACAGTATATACACACGTCTAAGCGCACAGGTACAAACTCGTGGTTCGTTCAAGCACGTATCTGATTCACTAGAACTATGGGTAAGATATTATTACTGCCAAAATAATTGCCAGCTCTGTAGCTTTCTTTTCCTGTGAAGCGATTCCATTGTAGAGAAAGAGGGGGAGTTGTGTGCTGAGGTTACCTCCATCAGTACATCCATAATGGTTCCTGCTGTTCCCCTGTTGTATGCCAGCATTCAGACATTTAACTATGGGATCAAACATGCATAAAATCTCTCTATGGCCTGTAGACTACTGTAGACTACTGTTATTGGCAGTCATAACATGGAAAATTACCATAAAACACTGTCAAATCAATAAATCAATACCTTTAATAATTCATGGAATAACACCTCTCCATTCTGCAAGCATTATAAAGGCACCTGGGCAGTCAGATGGGAATAGCAAGCATTGTAACCTCTTCTTTCCATGACATCACTACAGGCATGTAGCCATACACACCGTGGAAGGTACGTTTTCCTGTGTGCGCAGATGGTATTGCTCACTGACAAACCATTCCTTCTCTGTCCTCTCTCCACCATCTAAACACACAGACATACAGACAAATCTGTGGAAAACCCCAGTATCTCCCTTTTCCCCCTACCAGGATTCCCAATTGCCATGGGTGTATAACAGCACCAATCCCTTGCTCTTGATCATGGTAGCAGACACATCTGGGCTCCGCAACACGATGTTTTATCCTCCATGCCACACTCTTGCCCTCCACAAGCCCCGAAACCCAGACCAGATGTGTACGGGTGTGCCCGCATCATTCAGGCTCTGAGGTGTTAATGCTGCATGGCTTGCTATGAAAGGATACAGTTCCACACAACTGGAAGAGAGCGCTCCTTACGGAATCCAGCAGTGATTGACAGGGCATTCTGTTGCGGCACACAATCCTGCAATGACTCATTCTTTTTGAAAAAGCCATTTCTGTGAACGATGAGAATCAATTCGCCTGCCTAACTGCATTGATTCTTTTGATTGCGCGGCACCTACCTGACCCCGCAGTGCTGTTGTTTTTGACAATAAACTATCAGTGTTCCAGCGTTACGCACCCGGTTCAGCAGCCACTGCTCTATTGCTATTCTGAGAAATCTCTCCTCGGAGAGAGGAATTTTGTTCCTCTTTCATCTTTTCCTTCCACCTCCCGTCTTAGTGCTTATTACAGAAAGAGAAACCCAGTACGTGAGATATAGGCTCTGCATAAATCACAGAACTGCACTGATTCACTGAACTGATCTGACTCGGATACTGGCTCTTTTGACTCAACGAGTGAAAGGTTGCACAATGAATTCTTACAAGTATTAACAGTAAATGAGTAAGCTTGTAAGTACCGCTATAACAAAAAACTAAAAATTATTATGACCATGACTGACCCCATGTTGAACAAATCTGAAGTCTTATACAGCTGTGAATATGCTGATTGTATTGCACAGAATGTGCATTCTTACTTCACCTCTAACTATATCCTTATATTATCAATGAACAGAATGATGCTCAAAGTTGCCAGTTTTTATTCATAAATCATCACTGTCCTGTGCACATTTACAGAGCATGTCAGCAGAGAGGGGATGTGCATCCATTGAAAATCTATGTTTTATCCAACACGACCTGGCTGAATCACCCTACAACATTGCACGCCACCACCATGCAATATCATTCTGCAGCAGCAGAAGCAGCACCACGTTGCAGGAATCACCCATCGTAGTCACAGGACAAAAGTCACTCTGTGATACTGCCATATAACAGGAACCTTTATTGTCACCCAGCAATAAAGCCTGCATTAAAATGGGCCTTTCCTAAGTGGTGTCTTGACTGTGCGACTGCGTGACTTGAATGTACATTGGTGTGTATATTCTGTGTAAGCAGATGTGAAGTTCTTTTGGGTACATGTGGCTGTATATTTGTTTCTTAGAGGCACTACATGTGCATTGCTCTCATGGTTGTATTTCCTGGGGGTATGTTATGCTTTTAAAACTAATCCCAGCAGACAGCCTGACTTCACTGAATCCTGGGAAGTAGATTAATTATCACGTTTGATGACCTTAATACTCATTTTGCTATTATTCACATTATGAGCTTTATTAACGCGCGGTTATGATATAGGTTTCATTACAGCCTGTAACAGCGGGTGGAACGACGCAGAGGAGCCCTGGTGAGCGCTCGTGCGGTACAGACAAAGAGATTGCGCACAGCGAGACAGATCTAGGCACATCATTAAGATGTGATGTCACCACATGTCTGATTTTCCCGTTCGAGGTCGAGGTTTCCAGACTTTACAAACCAAAACCGTTACAGGCATAAGAGAACCCAGCCAAGGCTGCAAAACTTTTGAGATATAATTAATTCTTTTACGACTGCAGTTAATTTTCAACGACGGTGCATTATCACACAGATGTCCACGCTGCACTTATTTTGTCTTAAACACGAAAGCAATCACCTGTTTGATTCGATCCCTTTGACACACATTCTGCAGTTACACATACAGCTCATGAACGCAACGGCGTTTAAAATATTGGATTTGTTAGCTAAACCCACCGCCTCTGACAGAACTATCAGAGAGTGATATATCCGCTTCAACGGGGTGTGTACACTGAACATTTTCTATTTTCATCGTTTCGCCATTCGCAGTTTTATGTGACAAATGAAATGCCCGGCGCGTTCTTATTTTCCCATACTTCTCGCGGGGATTTATTCTTCCAGATGCGAACTCTCAGCAGAGTGAAGTCAGTGCGAGGAACGGAGCCAAACACAAAAACGACGCTTTAATGAGAACGGTACACATAGAGCTCCAAAGCGTCTACAGGAATCCTATGCAATTAAAGCCAAATTATTGAATGATAATGCAATGGAGGCAGAGATGGCCTGGTGGAAAACACGACTTGGCAGCACGAGGGAACTCAATTACAGGTGTTACAACTGACATCTGCACGCCATTAGGGAGATGTGATGTGTTGCCAGTTTTTGTAGATCTAGCCATTGCAATTAACCATTCCCTATTACATAACTCAGGGGAGACTGGAGCTGGAGAATTCCTCCTTGGAATTATGTTACTTCTGTTCTCGCGCCAGATGCACGCGCGCCATCCAAGCGCGCTGTCACTTTGTTATTTTGAGTTATTGGGGGCGAGAATAATACTAGAGCACAGGATGACACGCATCTCTGAGTCCCAAAGACTGGTGTGTTCGGTCAAGGGATGTTATTTATTTTAAACAGCAGCCCAATTCTGTGCATTGATCTGTTTGCTCCGGTATGAACAACGATGTCACAAAATATTGTCCCATTCCGCAGTTGTACGAAAAAATATCAACCATACTGCCGCAACGGCTACAATGTATGATTTGGATGTGATCAAGGCACCAATAAACAATGACATATGGTCGATTTTTTGTTGATGCGTTCATAAGTAAGTGGAGGATCTAAAGGCTTTCAGCAACATCTTTCCATTGATCCGTTGTCTTGGCAATAAGCAATAAAGTGAATGTGTCCCCAAGTGTTGGCCCATTAAACTCTACCTGTCAGTGTCTACCGCATCAAAGCAATTAATATGACTACATAATTATAAAGAGTTAACGCCAAGCACACGATATTGCAATGCTACCGTTTTATTTGTTGTGAATATTTATGTTCCTTTGGCGTTTTGGCACAATAATATTTAAGACCAGAAAGCACAACAGAGAGAGAGAGAGAGAGAGAGAGAGAGAGAGAGAGAGAGAGAGAGAGAGAGAGAGAAGTAGGCTAAGCTCTCAAGGCTCAATGTGATAATGTTCACCGTAATCAAAATAAAGTCCATCTTGCCATTAAAGTATCTGTAACCAGTTGATTCAAATCAAAAGTTAAATCAGGGCGAATGCTCCACAGTAACTGCATTTTACACGAACCGGGGACGAAAGCTATTTGCGACAAAGGAGCTCACAGTAAAATACCATCCGATGAATGCGAGTAATCTCCGGCGACAGAAATAACGTTGGAAAACAGGTATGTTTCGAAGTGGTGCTTGTGTCATCCTGTGATGACAAACGAGCTGAAACAGTTTTGATTCGGTGAGAGCTTCAGGATAGAACATGATGTGCATGCGTGGCACTGACGATATGAAGCAAATTGCCATCAAAGTCCCTCCATCTTAGTGTGTTCTGAGATAAAATAACATTTTCTTCAACTCGCGAGCAGGTAGGCGGAAGAACAAAGCATTTACGCCTACAACGGTCACAAATCACAGATACCTTCAAGAGAAGTCTAACCGACTGCAAATTAAATCACGGCATCTGAAAATGATTCTCTGACACTTGGCGACTTGAGGGACACCGAAAAAAGATTCCACTTTCCTTCTCAATAACATGTAGACGTTACAACGCTCTTCGCTCTCCTCGGTGCAGCAACACGTAAAACACATTTGCAACATGTACTTTCTGTTATCCAACAGAAGATAAGTGTGCACTTTACTTACAAGCATATGTCATTGCAAAGCTTTGTGTGATATTGACCATATCCACTTGAGGTACGAGTTTGGGGATGTCCTGATGGTGCGAGAGCGCAAACCGAAAAACCTCATATTCGTGGGAGCCGGTTGGAAACAGTCCTCCTGTGAATGAAACAGAGCCCATCATTAGCTTTCTGACAATATAACCTGTGGTAACAGGTTTTTTTTTCTTTTCCCCGAAATGTTAGAATTAATCCGTAAAATGACCACGGCATGACAAATCATAAACTGAGCAGAGAAACAACTTTCGAAATCATTTAAACTTATATTCGAGTGCTCTTTCGTTGTAGAAAAACAGGACCGTTTTTGTGAATTTACAGTGCGGTTCGGGTACGAGCCATCTCACCGATCTCACTGTTACACAAAGTGAACAAAGAACTGCCTATTATTAGCAGGTGTTCCGCGCAAAGCAGCACTTAAAACAGTTCGGAGTGAAAACCGTCGCGTTATTTAGCATTGGCGTTTTCTGTTTGTTTGTTTTTTTTACTCACCTATATTAATATTACTTGGGAAACTTGAACCTAAACACACCCCCAGAAAACTGGTGCAGAGCAGGGTGAAGCTTCGCTGCATATTTCCTTTTGCATTGGCGAAGAAAAAAATAGCCAAATTCCAACCATAGATTCTGTCCGTGATTTACTGTTTTTGTTTTTTTTTTTGTTTCGTTTTGTTCCCCCGTTCTTGTTCCTCCTCGCACCGCGTGCGTGTGCTCACACCGCTTTAACAGCGAGTGACTCGCTGGATTAGGAGAGCTCCGCACGAGACGCCCTCCCCTTGCTCCTCGCTCTCCGCGCGCAGTTAATGCTAATGTCCTTGGCTACTGAGGAACCGTGGCCACGAGCCCCCCTACCACCTCCTCCTCCTCCTCCTCCTCCTCTCCCCGGAGAGACAGCGACTCGCGGGTGTTCGCATTATGCGCAAGCGAGGGATCGAGTCACAAAGGTTTTCTTTTTTTTTTTTCCCCCCCCCGCTGTTCACCCAAAACCGTCGACAGCCCAGACTTTCCCCCCCCTCTCTAGCACATCTCCATTAAGACAAACCCCGACAACGTAACGCTATCAAAACCCGTTTCTGTAATGCGTGAAATGTTATAAACCTCCCTGGCTGTTTACTTACTTATTTATTTATTTCTCGTACCCCCGCAGAATGTACCATTTGCACAGAATCCATCTCGCGAAGTGTTGCGCAGATAAACAGTGAATACCTCCAGAAAAGCAATATCTGTTTGCCTTCAACATTAATCATTATTTTAGCCGTAATAACAAAATGAGAGATTACTAAAAGCCCTCTGCAAACATGGAACAACCAGGAAAAAATTAAACTCATAGTTAAAATAGGCATACTGTCTTTCAGCATTGGATCAGCTGTGAATGGTTTTGACAACGCTTATCAATAAGTCTTCGTGCATTGTGTATTTTGTACGTTACATGCTCACTCATTTTGTGAAAAAGATTAATTGCATGGTACTCTCACAGCTCCTGTTATGCCTATTATATCATGAATGATGCATATGTGATAGATAAATCAAGTGCTCAGACAAAAGATGTCAGTGATAACTGCTCACCAGTTTAAGGAAAATTTCCTTATGGGGTTGGAAACCCATGGGTTACACATAAACAATGCATGCATGTGCACTGTGCTAACAGTGTCACTACAGGAGGGGAATAAAAGCACATTGTGTTATTTTGGGGTCTCAGAGTGTCTAACCAGTATTAGTGCTGACTGGAAAGCTGCTGAATGTGTCTTTATGTTTTTGTTAGGTTTCAGGATGTCTCAGGGTCCACTTGTTAGCTATTATTATTTTCTATTCCTGAGAGGGTCTCAGTGTTTTTAATTTATTCTTTTATTGTCATTTCTTCAACCAGACTTGCTGACATCTCTAACGCATTCTATCTCTGGTTCAAGGTGGAAATAAGGAAAATGATGGTTATTGAAGACTTAGTGTGCCACTCCAAGACATACACTCTTTAGGAATGATTGCCATACTAATCCAGTTTTATTTTATTAAACAATAATAATTTAAGTGTGGTGATTTTTCATATCATTAGGTTCATGCAGATATGGACAGGCCTAAACCTGGATTATAAAAATTTGTGTTAGAATATCAGTGCCCTTTTTTTCCTCTCTCTCTTTTGGTCCACTTCACAATGTTAAGTGTAAGTCATCACACAATGGATTTGAACTGAATCCACTAGCCAATCGACTTGAATTGCTTTGCTGAACACTTGTCTTGCAATTTGCTTTTTTTTTTGTAGATGTGCCCATGGACAGTAAACCACCTAACAGCAGTCAGTTCAGTGCTATTGTAACCCCAGGCACTGTTCACCTGTCATCCAGCCTACACACGCACGGTGTGGTGGAAGCTTAGCCCTTTGCACAGCAGACCTGTCGCCATGCTTTACTAGGGACATTTGAGACACAAACCTAAAGCTCGTGACACAATACAAAAGATTGAAACGGTTCAAATGGGATTGCTGGCTTTGCTTTTGCTGTGTTTGCCATTGCAAAGTGGACTTTGTTTGTTGTGTTCTGAAGCAAAAAGGGAACTGACAGGATTAGTTTTCAGGTTGACTGTGAGCAACAATGGGCTGTTTCTAATCTCGCCTCTCCCTGTGAGATTACCTGCTACCTCACAGTTTGAACAATACAAGTCACTGGCACAGCTCAAAGTTTCCCTCAGCAGCATCAGCATTATGATTTCATTTCAAAAGATGAAATGAAAAGGCTCAAGAAGTTTGAAATTCCCTCCATCATATCCTGTATTTCTTTCTGTTTCTTTAACCTGCTTTGTTGACCCCTCTGGAGTATATCACTCTGCAGTTGTGTCAAAGATTATTACATGCAGCATGTGAAACATTTTTACATTGGATACAATTTTCACGTGAGAGCCTTTGCTTTTTATAAGGGGCAATTTCAATTTCAAATGGAATCCTCTTCGCTGTAACAAGCATTGCCTAGAGACTTAAGATCCCTTTCATATTTAGCAATTTTATAGTAGCAGTTGTGGCATTTATGTATTGTCATGGGATGCTACTTCAAATAGTGGAAAACTATTAGAACAGACTTATAGTTGTGGACCTGTGAACTGCAGATTTGTGACCAGATGTTGGTCAGCTGAAGTCTTGTGTTGTACAGAATGCTGCTTATGCACCTTAGAGAAACATACCAAGGCAAGGTCACCCTACAACAGCTCATTATATATCCATCTACACAGGATGGAAAGTATAATTTTTTTAAGTTGTTCTGGAGAATTATGCAATGTAGTATACTGGGCAAAGGCTGGTTTAGAAACAAATCCAAGAAATAATACATCTCTTGAACACTGACTCTATTTCAGCTAATGGTTTGGTTGTCAATGACAAGGCTAGCGTTGTATACAGCACAGTCAGGCCACACATGACAAAGGAAGGCACAGCTCCATAAGGAAATAGGCAGTGCTGGGCATTATCAGATGTTTGCCATGTGTTAAACAGCCAAGGAGTAAAACTGACAATGTGCACATTGAAATATGAGAGAATAATAACCAAGCTCCCGCAATGGCACTTAGGTGCATTAGCTGTGGAGGAAGCGTGCACGTTGACCTGTTGTAGGGCAGCCTTGATGCATATGCAGTTTTGCATTATGCATACCTCATTCCGGTTGCTGCAATCTGAAAGGTTTGAAATATTGGGGGAGACCTCGCAAATGAAGCTGTAAGTGCATTCATCATCAAAGAGAATGGTTACGTGGGCACCTCTTAGAGGTAATGACACCACGTGTTCAGTGCAGCTCTCATCATAGAAGAACGACCCTCCTGGAAATAAAAGTAAATTACTGAAGATATAGTCAATATATACAAGGGATACATTATTTTTTAAAAACCTTTCTAATTTATTGCACACGTTTGCTGTGAAAATTTTATAATGATGTGTGTTTCGTGTATTGTATATTACCCTGGCGTAAGGGATTCTTACTTTAATGTGAAAAGTGGACTTGCTTTTCGATTGCTATATGAGTGGAATTACAAGGTTAAACAATGTCTTTGATTTTCACAGTGGATTAATTCGAGTCCACATTATCACGGGCTGCCCCTGCGTATGTTTGTGGAATGAAGTTCCAAATCCTTTACTATAATACTTTGACTCAATTAGGATTAAGGATAAGCTCATTTATCAGACGGAAACAATTCGGTGTTTCTAGCTGAGAGTAAAATTACTTTTCCCTGTTATTGTTTCTAGCAAATAAAGAACAGCATTAACATATTTTGTCAGACAATTGGGTTTTGGTGATTAAACGTCCATAAAAAAGAGGGAGAAAAATCCTTTTATTGCCAGTATAGGAGGCTTGTTAAAAAGCACAACATGGCCGTGTCTTACAGCACTTCCTCATGTGGAAACTGAAGAGGCAGATGATAGCTGTGGGTGATCAGTAGATGTGTGTTTGCTGGCAAATCAAAGACTACAAACAAGATTCAATAAATTTGTAGTTATTATCTTTTAAAATAATGTATATTATGCTCAGGGTAACGGACAAAGACATGGAAGTAGCTGTTGAATTAATTGTTATTGTGATTAATTACAGGCCTAAAACAATTAACCATTGAGCTAATTAAGCCTAATTAACTGACATAGCTATCCTCAATGCATTTACAACATAGGATAATGTTAACTTGTTAAAGTGAAATAAAATTGACTGCATGGTCCAAGATCAATTTGATAACCTTTTCATAATAGTTAAGGTTAGGGTTGGGTGTCGGAAAGATGATCTTTGACCAATGCTGGCAGACCTGGCGGGAACAGCTTAGGTAGAATGGCATAGATGCCTTGTTAAAAGCTAATTTTCTGCAAAATGTTGAAATGTAACTATGTATAATTCTCGTACTCAGATGCAGCAGATCTTTTATGTAATCAATATATTTAAATCAAAGACCGTTGTGCATGAGATTGAATTGTTCTCCCATCAGTCTTTTCTAGGAAGTCTCTCCAAGAACTCTAGTTCAATGACATCATCAGTCCTGACACACAGTATTGAGCATTTCCATACACACTGAAAACCTCACTTGTTGTGCAGCTACGACTTTACACCTTTCTACGCAAATCAAATGATTTATTTTGACCCTCCCGCTTTGAACTTACTTTTATCCTTTTAACCACAGTGACATCTGCAGCATCACATCTCTTTCACAGAAATATTATAACAAACAAAATCAAGTGATGTCAAACTGAGATATTATAGACATTCCATTAACCCTCCAATCAAGTCTGATTAGCTGAGCTCATATGCAATGAAAACCAGACTGGTCTGCATTCCAGTGTCACATTTTGAATGCGCAGTATAGCTCTAGGAGGGTATGTTTTCATTAAGGAAATCTCTGTGTCACTGGGCAACGTTTTCACTCCCCCATTGAATTGCACTGTTGTTGATGAACTGCTGGTGTTGGTGACTGATCTGATGGTCTGTGGTCTGTGAAACATGCGTACAGTGCACAGACTAGGTCTGTTCTGGGCTATGGGGCAATACTCATTTGACCTGTAATTTAATTGCCTAAGTTACACCTAATAGCTGTTATTAACTGGACTAATCAACAAACACCAAACTCATTAAACAACTCACATCCAAGCATTTTGTCTATCACTCATCACGTCCTGAGCCCCTGGGGAAGGTGAGATGGGAGAGCCCTATATGTCCCTCTGAGTATTCCCGGTCCAAACGGGAATGTAATTGTCCATTGACTTCAGGACCGAGGATCTGGTGCTGCAGACTGGAATACTCTTCCTTGCGTATTTTTTCAGACCATCCACTGAATCCACTGAATCTTGAGAGACCGAAGTTTACAGTGCAGTAGGTTTTGACAGAAAGCCCTGTTATGCTGTGCAAAACACTTTAGGAGGCTTGTTTCTCACTGCCCTCACAAACAGGGAGCTAGATCTTGTTAACCAGCTCATGGAATGACATTGGCTCAAACAGAAACGCGCTCTGTCCTGAGCCGCCAGCAGACCCGTCTGCTAGCTACGAAGGTGCTGGGCATTTTAAAACAACTCTAGCTGTGAGGCTGAATGAGTTCCATTTCCATCTCCCCCTGTCATCATTCCCCCTGGGGGAGGTTTCCCGCTGTAGCCATTCATCACCCCCCACCGAGCGTGGATGCAAATGCACTAATCAGATGATTCGTATTCCACAAACTGAAGGAGGGAGACAGGGATGATCTGTTTGAGCAACGCGATGCTTCGTGAAAAGAGCTGGCTTTGAGTCATGTGAACCGCCTCAAGAATTTGAGAGTCAAAGAAAGAGAAAAAGTGTTTGACCGTTCACACACAGTCACCCCACTCACAGCTCAAAGTTCTGCATTCGTCTTCTAGAAGTTCCTAAGGCTGGAGATAATTTGTCTAATTTACACAGCCCTGGAGAATTGCAGAAGTCACTGTGTTATAAACAGAGAGCAGTGGCTCCATCAGAGTGTGAGACCTATCCAAATGAATACCCTTGTGAAAATAAGTTGTGTTGATGGATAAACATGGCTCATATAAATGATCTGTCATCTTTTTTTTTTTTTAATAAAATTATGGTTTGTGTTTATTTGTTAAATGGGGTGGGGGGTGTATGGAAAAATATATATACGTGTATGATATACACTGACTTCTCATTGACATTGCAGGAAGTAGCAGGCGTTTGGGAAAAGCAGAGCAAACCCTTCTTTTCATATTGATTTTGCCACGGCATCTCAGCTGTCATATCCTGTTACTGCTGGAGGCGAGAGTGGAGCCAAGAGTTGGTCTCTTAAAGTGATGGCAAAGCAAGCAGGCTTTTGACATGGAGATGGTGAGGACAAAAAAAATCACACTGTCAAATGTGGCTTTGAGAGGAGTGACTACATCAGGTGTGTGTGAGGGACAGGGGGAGAGACAGAGAGAGAGAGGGAGAGAGAGGGAGAGAGACAGAGAAGCAGAGACAGCGAGAACGACATAGAGAGAGAATAACTGCAAAATGCAGATTCAGAGAGAGGTAGAGAGAATGAGGGACACAGTAAGACAGAGAGAGAGAGAGAGAGAGAGAGAGAGAGAGAGAGAGAGTAAAAACTATGTGTCCTCGTATTATTGTGTCCATTGGCTTGATTACAGCACTTGGCTGACAGTAGATGAGTGGGGAAGTATAGCAGGGTTGGGACTGTGCCTAATCCCTGTTGATTTTTGCTAGTACAAAATCAATATGGTCCTGGAACGCAGTCCTCATTCCAGCTCTGGGCTTTAATTGTGATGTACTTCTGACATGTGGCTTAATTAGACACTGCCTCCCTGGACATTGATTTTTAACGCTTTTTCAGGGAGGGCATAAGAAAGAGGAATTGCAGGCTTTGAGGACAGGGAGACCGGCAGGGGTTCAAGAGGGATTTAGTAGCTTGCTCTCATTTAGAAAATGTTTATTTTTTTTATTATTTTTTTTTTTAACTAAGATATACAATAACACAAAGAGAGTCTTAATGAAAGATATTTTGTGTGTGCGTTTGTCTCTATGTGTGTATGTATCTGTGTCTTTCTCAGGGATTTTGGATTTTAAAGCAGGTAGAGTGGTTTCTGTGAGAAAGTGAGATGGCTACACCTTGGCTTTAAGACACTCTGGACCATAGTGCAAACATCTATAGTACTGCCACACATAGGATTATGTTTGATGGTACAAGAATGATGGAGTGTTTTTGGCTGCATAACCAGTTGAATAGAAGGTCCACAATTGTCCCCTTGATTTTATTTGTTTACATCGACAGAATAGCAAATGAGTTATCATTTTCAGCGACTCCTCTGAAAATAGTAAGACAGACAGTGATAGGGCTATCCTCCATGAGGAACCACTAACTATTGAGCTATAGCCTTGACGAGATACACAGACATCAGGTCATTTGACTAGTTTGAATGTTTACATTCCCCTGCACTGTTGAGCTAAAACAAATTGATAGCAGCTGGCACCCAAAGCACAAATTACCAGCTACACTTCCTGCATCTCAGTGCATTTCTTTCAATGAGAGACTTATATATTATTAAACCACACTTGCACTTTGGTAGACTGGTTTATCAACCGTAAAAAGTCTTTATCTTTTCACCTTATTAATTATCCAATAGCTCTATAAATTAATAAGGCTTTTTTGCTTTTTACTAATGGTTAGAAAAATAAAAGTGTAAAGCGCTGTTTAATTTTTTAGCAGTTCATTTTTATTATTTTTTCTTTACCGCTACACAAATTGGTCACATGATCTGGGCAACTCTGTCATCTCATTACTACAGATAGTGAGATTCGCCTTTATGACTGTACCATCACTCTATCTATGTTGAACCAAAACCCCCCCACTGCTGGATTCATATTTAACCATGAAAGTAAATTGCAGGTAGATCATGACACCCTCATTTGCTGACATTATATTTATATTTTTAATCATATTTATTCAATCACAACTTCCAGGCTGCCTTTTAATTCATTGTCTTATATATTACGCACTGTCAATATATTGTATAACCACTATGGTATTTTCTTAAAGCCTATGAAAATGTATGCCATTGTTTCTTACACTCATATATTAAACTCACTTGCGGGAGACCCAGGTGTTGGTGAAAAGTAATTTTGGCTTTCCAGACTGCATTTTTGCCACCCTACAATTTTAACTGATTGCTCCAAAGGCAACAACATTAACAGAAGTGTTGATTAAAGACCTTTTTCATTTTCCTACTCCATTTCTCACTCTGGTCCTACGGTGCTATATTTCCACCTTAAGCCATATTGTTTCAAAGAAATGAATATGAAAACACTGGCAGCCCTCAGTCAATCACAGCTCATTGAATAACATGCTCTTAACAAAGGAATTTCCATGAAATGCCTCACATTACAGGGAAGCAATGGCGATAATAACAGGTGCAACATGAAATGAAATTGAAAAGGAGCAATGATCCAATGGCAAAGCGGACATCATGTTTGAGAGTGAGGTGTGTTTAAGCCATGCTGATCTAAGAGATGTTCTGATGCTTATGGGCAGTAATGTATCATGTATGAGAACGCAAAGCTCCCCATAACAACCCTCCATTTGCGTAAATAAGCTAGTAGTGAGGAAAAAGAGATGTGAATTCTCATTTGTATGCACTTCTATGCATCAAGCTAAGCTCAGAGAGCAAATCCACTGCACCTTTGGATAAATCTGAGATTTAGCTACCCTAATACAGCGTGATGTAGTATTTGTTTTCTTGAGTGTCTAATCCTCATTTACATTCGGTCATTGAGTTAGCACGCTCCTTATATTTTTCTGATATGGCAACGCTGTTTCTGAGATAGCGAGAGCTTTTCCAGTCTCCTCACAACTGGCCCTGTTCTCAGTTCCATGTTCTGAATGTGTTGTTTGGGCTGCAGCATCAGCCTGCTCCTTTTTTATTTCTTCGCTTTTATTACCTGTCATATTTCCTGTGGCTTCTTCAGCTATCTTGCATTGCTTCCTGTCTGGCTGCCCACCCTCCCCATCCCAAGTCCTCTGGCTATCCCTTAATTAATTTCCCTCTACCTCACCTGTCAAATAAGAAATAAAAGAAACAATTAGGAGGTTATGGTTTGTCTGTTATCCCATGTGCACCGTGTCACTGTGATGTGTCCTTAATTGTTTTGCAATCTCTAAACTGCAGTGCCCATTACAGATTACTGGATTCTGTGAAACTCGTAACCTCTATATCCTGTCAGAGTGAGGCAGAAGAACAGTCAGAGCGTAACTGTCCTAAGTGTTTAAAGTGGGACCCAGGAAGGGGAATAGAGATAAAACACAGGGCCTGACACTAATAGGTGAAGGGGAGAGTGCTGGCTCCTCTCATCACCTGCACACCCAGGTAGCTGTGTGCAGCATTGACTCCCTCTCTCCCTCCCTCACTCTCTCGCTGGCTGTCTGCATAATTGCTTTTCCATCCCACTGCCCATGGCGGGAAGCAGGGCTCTGGTAGTGTTACCACGGTAATACTGATTGATGGAGTCGATACTCCACCGGCTCCAGAACATCAAGCACCTCCGTAACACAGACATGACGAATTTCGAGGAACAAATTATAATCGCCGGGCTCATGATTAATTCCCGCAGGGGGAAAAAATGGAAATATCGAGACTGCCTGTGCAAAGTGGCCGGGGATGCCGCTATCTGTGCGGCACCCGGGAAGAGGAAAAGACATGTCAGTTTCGCTCAGATGCCAGAGTGTGACGGACCCCTGGTCTGTCTGTGGTGGGAGCTAGGGACATGTGGTTATCACAGGGTATCAGAGATGATGATGATGGAGACCAAGCGATGAAGAGGGTGGTGATCACAGACAGTTCTGGCGACTGCATCTCCCGTAACTGCTGCTCAGGGTCAGAAGCCTGGCTGTATCCTTTCAAACTCTCATGTCTGCCTGTGAGAACTTTACGGTGAATTGGGGGTGGGGGTGGGGGTGCAGGTGGGTGGGGGGGGCGGGGGGGGTGACAGTGACAGTGATGGGAGCATGTCACCCTGAATGCACTGCTTGATGAGCATTATAAATCAATCAAAACAATTTGAGGACTGACAGTAATAGCCGCCGCTCCCGAAAACAAGATCGGACACGGTGACAGAGTGGTCGCAGGATTACTAATGAACGCCGATGACTGGACCTGCCATTCTCCAACCCTCCTTCATGTCACTGCACTTTGCAAACTCATCCGAGCGGAACGAATGATGGTGATGGTCGAGCCCGAGGAAAACTCCAGTGAAAGCTTATTGCGCGCAGGAGCTGATTTCAGCACAATCTAACCACGCTTTCGAAAATATTCATATTAAAATTGCCAAATGGCCCCCACTGAACTTCTATTCTCTGATGTTTGGGTGCGTTCTGCTCCGTCCCGACTCTTAACTGTCCTTGTCGAGTTGAGCTGCGCCCTAAGGGAGGGGTGCGGCGCATTGAAATTGGCTGGCTGTCCCCCCACTGTGTCACCTGCCGGTGTGGAAACGGGCGACAGCTGTGAGGACAGCACCCGGAGAATTCCGTCGCCTGGGTTCGATTTAGTTTAGCATTCTGAGAAACTTTATGCCTTTTTATTGAGCCCCGTTGCAGGCTGGGCTCGCGGCGTTCAGCCGGGACAGTAAATAAAGCGGAGAAGACGCCGCAGAGGAAGGGAGAGGGAGATATTGGGTTCATCCATCAGACAGAAACACGCCAGAGTTTCTCTGCAACGGGCGATAATTCTTCATTAATACCCCGAGTGGCGGAGGAGTTTTCCCTCAAATGAAGATTGTAGCACCATTTCAAAATGATGCGTGGAAGCAGAGAACCTGCCCCGGCACCGCGCCTCATCAGAGCGGGATTAGAGACTGCTGCTCTACCGCTGTGGAAACAAAGCCTCTCTGCAGACATCCCTCAGCATCCATATTCATCACTGAAGACGTCTAATATCAGATGCTACATAGACTTGGGGGTTTTAAGTCATGAACACGGGATTTGAAGAAAAACTTTTGTTTTTCTTTTGCCACTTTTCTTGGGCCCAGGATATTTCCCGAATGCGGCCTTTATGTTTCTCCCATTCCTTCTAAAATCTGCATGCAGTACAATAGCTCTTACAATAACAATACGGCGCAATAGTTATTACAATAGTACAATCGCAATTGATTGATTGATTGATTGATTGTTTAATTGACAGGATAACAAAAAAACTGCTGAACAATGTAGCAATGAATTCCAAAATATAAAAGATGTCTGCAAGAGGTGGTAATAGACCAATTTTACAGGACCTCCATTTGTGATTTCATTAAAGTTTCAGTTTACTCATGCATTTAGAAGCAAGTCAGTCCATTAGGACTACTCTTCTTGGGTTCATTCAAACATACATAACATACACATATTCCAAATCAGACAAGCATCCAAGGTCAGTCGTCCAAGTAGTAAGCAAACTTAATAAAGTCACTAAAACAGTATTATACACCACCAGACTATAAATTGTTTTTATTTATTCATTTAAAATTATTACCCTCTGGCAATAATAATCCAAATAGCACAGAGTTGTACATCAAGAGGTCACAGTCAATCAAAGATGTCATCACATATTTACAAAAACCTGATTCGTTATTTAACAAAACTCTTTACAATGTTTCATTTATTGATGCCTATTTGAGCACATTTTTAGAGTGCATTCCATTACAAAAGGAATAATTGAACAGTATATGTTCATTCATTGTTCACTCATCCTATACATCACAAACCTTTCTTCAGAAGTAGCCCATATGTCTTGATGTTCTTTTTCGTTACACTATAAATTCCTAATAATAATTTGCTGAAAGCAGGCCTGCCATGTTTTCCTTGTACTTCAGGTTGTGGGTGCTGCCATAGGCTGAAAGCAAAACATGCAAAGGGTGCTTGCCACCGATTGTTTTTTTATGTTTGGTGGATAAAAGTCCCACCTGCACCCTCCAGCTATGACAGCAACAGAGAAGAGCTGTGTGAGGCACTAGTTGAAATTCTGGGCTGGATATCAGAGGAATACTTCAGCCAAATGTGTTACCTTGAACACCTCAGGTGAAAAAGTAGAGTGGTTAAATCCATATATTGCTACCGTATTGACATCGGTCTGGTAAATGTCAACCTAATGCATTCTGCGTGGATGCACTGGCACAAAATTTACGGCCGCCTGAGCTAACGCCTTATGCTCCTCAGAGCCGCGTGAGCCAGCAGGCCATTGTACGTTTATCTGGGGAAATCAGCACCTGCAAAATCAATCTGGCTCCCTATTTATGTGGAGATCTCGCCTGCTGTGGCAGTGAAGGGCGCTCGCCGTCATTAAATCAAGCGGTCTAATGATCTCAATTCCTCGTTTGTCTGATTCTGCAAATTAACGAGGGGAGGGAGCGATGCAGAGAGAGGAAGGGGACAGAAGGTTAAACCCCAGAGCGATTGGTGAGATATTATGACATCGGATATGCTCGAACAGCTCGCCCCCCCCGGCGTAACGCCCCTATGTGCGCGGGCGCGCAAACACACACACACACACACGTGCGCGCACATACACACATGCTTCTCATCTTCTCCAGAAAGCTGCTCTTAATATCACTGGCCAGTGCAGGATGTGGAATTATGTGTGACTCTCAAGATTCTCAACCTGTGGCCTATTTCCTGTGATTGTAAATGACAGACAGCAGAGGAGGCTGTGGGTGATACCAGACTGATGACTGGCTTTGAAACGCACCTCTGGCCAAGTTGATAAGAATAATTGTAGTGGAGGCTGTTCAGATATTCCCAAAAATATTGTGAAAATACTGCCTTACAGTAAAGGCTAAGCAGTAATGGCCTCTGTGCACTGAAATTTCACTTGGTTCGATTGGTCACTCAACGTGATTGCCGGAGGAGAACGGATATTTCCCCAGAATGTCCTCTTTATGTCTCAGAGTTTCTTCTTCTATGTGCCATCCAAAACAACTCTGAAATAAAGGAATTTGGACAGAGTCAGAGACACTGAATCTTACATGAGATGAGAAAAGCTCCTGTCCCTCGTTACACCGTTGCTTAACCAAACACATGATTTCAGCCTCTGGGTCTAGCTAGTCATCATTGCAGAGATGAGGTTGTATGAAGATTGCATCACTGCGCTGCCCATGGCATTGTGGGTAGACATGGGAGGTTCGTGACACTCGCTGTGCAGTGAGCATTGGGGTCCAAGAGCCTGCCTGCATTTCCCATAACAAGGGATGGGTCTTCTGAGGACTTTGAATCTGTTGTTTGCTGAACACGACAGGAAACCGCCTGTTCTGCAGTCATTAATGCAATAAAAGCTGAAAACGTCTTTAAAAATAAACAAACTCATCAGACTAAACATTTCTGTGACCCCCAGGGCAAGAATGCTCACCAGGCTTTTTGCGAGCCTATTCCCTTACTCCCACAGTGTACTGACACAAGCATAATAACAGCCACTGAGGGAGAACCAGTAGGATCCCACAGGCAGTATACAGTAATCCAGACAGACATGCATATTGCCACAGTTAGCTTTTTAACTTTGGTGCTCTGAAGGCAGATAGAAGCTGAGCAGAAATGCATGCTGTGAGATGAAGATGGTGGTGATGATGTTGATGATGATAGATTGCATTTATTCATTGCCACTCAAGGTTTTCAAAGCCTTTTACAATGATGGGAGGTGGGGGGAACTCACCTCCACCACCACTAACATGTAGCACCCACCTGGGTGATGCACAGCAGCCATGTTACACCAGAACACTCACCAAACATCATCTGAGGTAGAGATGAAGGTAATTATTTGGCACATAAACTAGGGCAGTGGGCAAATGATCAGTTTGTTATTATGCAGCTTCAGGAGTTGATAATGAGTTGATCATTTAAATCAGCTGTGTTGGAGCAGGGAGAGATCTAAAACATGCAGGGTAGGGGGTACTCCAGGAGAGGGTTGAGAAACACTGAACTAGGGGATTATTAAGTGGCCAGATTGAAAGAGCTTGATGGGGAATTTAGTCTGGACACTAGGAAATGCCCTTCCTCATCCCTACATAACAATAATGAGGGCAAGAATGGCAATACATATCATTCTATGCAGGGCTGAGTTCATGGAGGGTGCATTTCTTTACTCCTTCAAAGGAGGGCAGGTATAGAAGTGGAAACCTGACAAATGCTTGGTCTCTGGATAGTTCTGCCTCACCCCTTGGTCACCTGCTGACTGGATGAGCACATAACTGGATGTAGTCCCTAAAGCTACAGGGTGATAGCAATGCTGCAAACACCTTGTCTGGTCTTTCTTTCAGTGTATGTGTCACTGCATTGAAAAGGACACAAAATCTCAACACCGGCAGACCATAACCTTGATTGCAAGTTTCAAAAGTTCCCCAGCCACGAACAATCCAGACCCCAGTTCACCGCTGGCGGCGTTCCAGAATCGAAAGTATTCCATGGATGGGCGCTCCATGAAAGCACACCGGAACGTTCCAAATCTCCGCAAGAGCGCCACCTCTCCGCCTGGGGTGCTGCTGGGCTTCAAACAAAAGCAGAGGGCCCCGGAAAAGGTCGCGGTGCGGCATCAAAGCCCCCCGGAATACCGCGGCTCATTGCGAGGACCCCAGAAGGTCACGTCAGAGAGGAGCCATTGAGAAATCAATTTCCTGTGAACTACAAACATCTTTCAGAATGTATTGACCCACACGTTTCATGTCGCCAAACCTATTATCCAAGAGTGTTCACCGCGGCTACGTAACAGAAGTGGAAAGCTGTCAAATTGCTCTGGTGATTGAAAAGGACCTGTGTAGCTTTGTCAGCATTATGGTCCCTTCAGACGGGCTGAGGGTGGGGGCCCTGTCAATGTCAGCTTTTGAAGTGCTAGAGCACTTGGTCCCGAACAAAACGCTTGCATAAAGATGTTCCAATTAACACAGGAGCAATAACCGGGGCTTATCAGGACACTATCCCTAATTTGTAAGATTTGAGCCACAAAGGATATTAGAGATGGCTGCCAGCACTAGAAAGACGAGGGAAATTAAGGCTGCCTTTGTTGTTCAATGCATTTTTTTTTTCAGCGTACAGCGTCTTGGGCTTCATAGCTCTGTGTGCGACCCATATGTTGTCTCCCCCAGATGGGATGTGTAGTCTATCAGGAATCTATCCCCCTGACAGATGATGTTTGTCATGCTGATATTCCATTATAGGTAAACAGTTGTTGTTTTCTGTGCCAGTTGCAAGTGATGTGTTTGTTAATGCAAGGATAGAATTTTAATGTGGATAAAGTGCGTGCATGCGTGTGTGTGTGTGTGTGTGTGTATGTGTGTGTGTGTGCACGAGTGTGTATATATGTGTGTGTGTGTGTGTGTGTGTGTGTGTGTGTGTGAGAGAGAGAGAGACTGCAGACACCAATCTTTCTGCAAGCCAGAATTGTTTTTTTTGCTTGACACGGTATGCTGCGGCACGGTGGCGTGCGCTCTGCAGCTCTGTCGGATTTGAAGAGCAGGAACCCCATCCTGTCTCTCTGCAGATTACCAGTGCTACACTTTCTCTCTCTGTATTTCTCTCTCTCTCTCTCTCTCTCTCCCTCTCTCTCTCCCTCTCTCCCTCTCTCTGCCTCTTACTGTCCCTAATGTCATCCTGCTTTTCTTTTCCCTCCTTTCTTATGGAATTCATACCGGCTAACTCTGCCTGTGCCTGTGTCTGAGGGAGCTATAGCAACCGGACCGAGCGCGCTCCTCTCCAAACTGCCTCTCTGAAGCCCACATTCAAAAGCCTTTTTGTGCAGACTGAAAGCAATGGGCAAAGATGACTAAAGCACTGTGTTGGGGACATACTTAATTCAGAGTCCATAAAAAAACCAGTGAATGTGTTTTTTTTTTGCCCCTTTTCAAAAGCACAAAAGGTACAGTGTTTTATATTCTATTTCCCCCTTTGCCAACCTTCTCCCCTTGTGGCGTTGAGGGACCAGGACATGTGGGCAGAGCTGCCCATTGTCCCCTGCCCAGTACAAGCAGTGACACAGGAGCTCACCATCTATTGAGCCACCGTGTGAGAATAGAGTTCCACCCATGCACAACGGGTGCCTTTCAAGGGCTCTATGGAGAGGCAGAAGAAGAGGGAGCTTCTACCACAGTCTACCAAGGAGGGGAGAGAGATAGCCAAGTCTCCGGCTTTCCCCGCTTTCATTAGCACTTTAAATGCAAATGAACAAGGACAACTCTTTGAAGACACAGATCTGTTAAATATGCATAGGGTGCCAAACGTAGCACGGACAGAGGGGGCTGAGAGAAGGGAAGAGGCCCGTTTTTGTTTCAACTGGTGAGAGATGCGCTGTGCCCTGAGATTATTAACTGCTTGAGGTCTGGCTCTGTGAAGCAGTGATGACTTCGCAGCTCTGCTGTATTCTTAAGGAATGTAGTGATTTTACATCCTGGAAACCATCGGCAGAAAGCATTTTGGAAGAGATACGTTTGGGAAATTTACACTGCTTGGTTTTACATCAGTGTGCGTATTTACCTGGTTATTCTTGATAATGTACAGATGCACAAAATGTCTGTTCCCAAAATAATGAATGTGAAAATGTGAACAAGAGGATTGTGAACTTCATGCGGTAGTAATTGGAACGCGTTTGCAGACTGACATGTCATAAGGGTGAGTAAATTCAGCCAGCAATCTGAATAAATGAGTTGGTAATTGCACTACATGGAACTAATGATCAGTGTAAGTTTGTCCTTAACAGGTTAATGCAGCTCTTGTGTTACCTTATGAATGCGGTCCAGAATGGAATCTATATTCTATCATGGATTTATAATGACCATGAATTAGCACACCACTGAGTTTTGATGTTTATTATTTGTAATTAGCAAAGGTTGTGTTTTTCCTATGTTGCAGACCGGAGATGAGGCAGAAGAAGAGCCAGGAGGATTGTTCAAAGTGAAATGGAACAAATGTGTTTTGGCTTTCAGGGTCAGGTCTGAACTTGGGGAGGGGGAAGGGGGGACATGACTCTTGAAACAACTTCTGACTCTGCTGTTTTGTAAATGAGTGGTAATACACTAGTGTCTGAGGGGCCTGGACACTTGTACTGTGTGTAGGACTCAATGGGACCCCTCTACTGGACCATACTGGATTGGCAGTTTGAACAGACCTTTATTTGGGGCTTTATGGGGAATGTGGATCACACCATAGTAAATGTACCTGTATGACTTCATATTGATTTTAATATGTATTAAAATCATCAGGTCTGACTAAAGATAAATTAGTATTATATGTGAACTAATTGAATCAGAGCCAATTATTTCGATGTGTGTATTAAAAGTGTATATGAATATGTGTGTGTGTGTGTTTGTATTTTAATTTTCATGTGTATAGCAGTTTTTTGCCTTTAATAACAGATCTCACACAAAGTAGTGTCTACACATGTCTTGTGGTGGTCTTTTAGCTGAGCCTGATGTTTTGTGATTATACTTTTTTACTGCATAGTACTGTTGTATTTTTTTTATCCATTTGGATTGAATTCATCTGTCAAAACTAAATTTAATTTAGAACCAAAATTTGTTGAGTTAGAACCCAAATTAACCCATGCAAAAGCTTTGATAAAGGGAATAGTTTGAAACATACAATGTGTATTTTAGATTATTTCAAACCGAGAAATTAACTGAAGCAATGAAATATAAATATGAAGATGTATGTAGACTTGTTTCAGGCTAAGCACAGAAATAGGATGATGTTCTTGATAAGCAGAAATTCTGTGCAGAGCAGTTTGAGGAGGTTCTCAACAGCTGTGTGTGCGAGACTCTCTTGTTTAGCTCTGAGTGCTCTGCACACAGATCTTTATATACCCGCGGTCATACGGAATAAACACAGGTCACGTGGGGATTTTATGTTATGATGTATTAAAAAAGCGGGAAAGCTTGCCTCTCAAATGGTGCGTCGCAAAATGGATGATCGGAGCAGCAGCCTCTTTGTTTTGACTAAATGCACATGAAGGTTTTGCTGTGGATTTCAAACAGAACAATCAAGCAATGAATGCCATTTTCCATGCATTTATATTGATCTTAATTTCTTCCCATTTGTCTACATGTCATTACCATAATGAAGGCGGACTCCTATCTCTGCCATGCATTTTACAAATAACGATCTGGAAATGTTTTTTTTTTTTTTTTACCCATGAAGCATTGCTGTGTATTGCCCCACGGAGAGGGTGTAAAATGTAAAATGAGTTCATTCCTAGTTCAGGTGTAGGCTGCAAACAGCACGGAGCATGCGATGCTATTATACAACAGCTTCTTTGCACTGTCAGTTTTGCCCCATGTGAGGGAGTGGGACGTGAGAGGTGTGAAAAGGTAGGCAAGTGTGCTCACAAAAGAACGCGTTCAGTGTGATAGTCACTGTGTTGCAATTAGAGCCCATACCAAAAAAGGAAAGCAATGTATTTCCATGTAACCATGATTGCATTATTAATTTAGAGAAATTATGTGAGAGGCAGAAATAATGTGGTCTGCCTGTGTTGAGATTTTGTGTCCTTTTCAATGCAGTGACACATAGACTGCAAGAAAGACCAGACGAGGTGTTTGCAGCATTGCTATGACCCTGTAGCTTTAGGGACAATCTTATGTGCTCATCCAGTCAGCAGGTGCTATTTGCTGTCTGTATGCTGCAATGGACCAAATGCAGTGACTGGAAATGACTTCTCTGTCTCGTCCTCTCCTCTGTCCAGCCTTTGACATCTTGTTGTTTTCCAAAGATATCTTCACAGCAGAGACACATAAAGACCTGGGGTTCCATAATGGCATAAAACTCAGGGAAAGTATTTGGTTGGATTTACCAAGATTTTACAAGCATCACTGGTAATGACTATTTCCTTGGTAAGTAAATTCATGTCCTGGTGTTTACTTTCAAACACTTCGTGACTTCATTGAATATGTATGAAAAAATCCCATCTATAACTCAATTTACTTTATAGTAGTAAAAAATATAAAATAGAAATATAAACAGAGTCCCATATACCCGCACATACGGTCCTGACAACAGTGACTAACCTAGACTGGTGATTCTCCGAGACTAATTACAATTTTTTCCCACAGTTGGTAAAATATTCACTAGTTCAAACAGGACCAGCGTGTTCCTTCCTGAATCCACTCTGAATTGTGCAGGAAGAAGAAATTGAATTGTACAGAAGGCATTGGAGATGATTTTCAGCTCATATTTTCACAATCCATGGTACATAAGTAAGTTTGGGTCAAACTTCATCCATATTTCGCATTCAGTGAACAAAAGATATAACGGCAATAAAGGAAGTCAAAGGGAAGTCAAAGGTCAAATTTAGCCTGAATACAATTCCATTGAATGGCAGTAATTTCAAATATGACCCTAACCATAGGTCAAATTTAGCCTGAATACAATTCCATTGAATGGCAGTAATCTCAAATATGAGCCTAACCATTTCACATTTGTTTTAGTTGACTGTCTATGGAAAAGTGTTTTGATTGATTTTATGATTAATTGCATGATAAATATTGGTCTTCATTTATAGATAGTGAAAGCAAAATTGTGGCCTGTACTTTTTGTATTACAATGTTTGCTTGACATGGTACATCTAAAGGTCCTTAAATTGCCCCCTCATGGTTTTAGATTGGGTATAGTGGTTAAAGGCCATTGGCTGATCAAGATTTTAGTCGTAGAAAAAGGCAAGATCTATCTGTTCAGGACCAACTGCCATGGCAGACCGGCATTTTCAGAGCCAACAGTCTGCTCAATTTGCAGTAGCCTACAAAAAGGAGATTGGGGGAGCAGGAGTGGTAATAACTGATGTGGAACAGCACAATAAGAGCTACTGAAACATTTCACAGGTGACAGAGGCAAGGAAATCAATCATTCATGTTCGATGAGGTGGAGAGAAGGTTTTGGCTGTCAGCTGTGCACCCTCATTGTTCAGATGTGAGGTAAGAGGAGGGGGAAGGGGGGGTGTCCACAATGAAACAAAGACTCTCCCATGAGCACCTATGACACTCGTCCATAATGAAGCCCAAAAAACATTATGCAAATATGCACTAATGGTCCGTAAATCAATGTGAAGAGGAAGGGGCCCTGAATCGTCTTATCCCCGATACAAAGGCTCTGCTGTGATTTCTCCCTTGCAGGAGACAGATTATGACAAATAATATAAAAAACCAGGGGCTGACTTAAATTGTGTAGGAGATGCACAGAGATGTTTGCTGCTTTTCGCGCAGAGAGGAGAATAGCAGCAAACAGCAACTCTGGCTCTGATGGAATTTCAAGGGCCATTCCAAAATGATAGCTCATCAAGCTCCATCCCCACATTTAATTGCTTTTATTTTGGTTTCTATGGAAACTACTGAACTCTTTGAAGCCATTACAGATTTTTTTTTCCAACCCTCAGAGGGGGAATTGGTGTCATGGTTCTCAGCCTGATAAACAGTCCGCAGAACACGGATATAAACATGCCATAATGCAGCTGCTAAGCTCACACAGAGCCCCCCCCGGAAGATAAAAGGGAGGGCAAGGGTCGAGGAGATGAATCAGATAAAAAAGTGTCAATTTTAACAATGATTACTATCTTGTATTACTGGTTTTGTATGTTGTATACAGTGGCTGAAATATATTCCAACTTGTATTATAACACATTTCCATCTGCAGATTTTTTTCATTTTGTGTAATTAGCAGCTATGTAGTAGCAACAGTTATGGAAATGTGTTGAACGTTTATTTTTGCACACATGCTTCCATTTATGGACCCACATGCACATGTATGCCCACACACTCACACACATACACACACACACACACACACACACACACACACACACACACATACAAACTCTTCAGCATTATGACATTGTCACCTCATGTTCACTCCGATCCCCCTGACAGCAGGAGACGCTCAGGAAGAAAAGTGAGGCTGGCAACCAGAACTGGATCACCTGAGTGTTGTATCACTGATGACTAAATCCTATTTAATATAGAAACACTGCCCTCAGCGCTCTTGCAGTTAAGACACAAATAAAAAGCTGTGCTTCCTCCTGTTTGTGTGTTGTACAGTATTGTCAAAACAGCCACTGATTGCTAAGAAAGGTCTGAGACATACACTAAGCATGAGCAATTTGCACACATTAACTAATAGACAACTGAGAACGGTGACTCACTGTGGGTTAGGGCTATGCATCTCAATGAAAGCAGGTAAATGCCACCCATAGCTGTAGCGTGTATAGTGAACATTAGCAAGAAAATAACACGCTACAGTTTACCAGAAAAAACTACAAGCACACAATTTAATTTGCAACGAAAACATCAATCACACTTGTTTTTTGAAAAAAAGTGCCTACAGTAATTATTTCTCATCATCGCTGTTTTAATGTCAACAATAACACAAGTCACCGCAGAACTGTATTACTGCAACTAAATATTGATTGAACTTCATGGTTCAGTGTTCTGCTGCCACAGACACATACGCGCATAAAGCCAGGGGTTTAATTTTGGACCGGATATAAGAGCACGTGCTACTACTGTGAAGGAAACTTATAGTATTGTAACAGACATGAAACCAGACTGTAAAACTAGTTCAAGTAATAGATCGGGGCCCTTCACATTACTGAAAACATTTAAGGTAAAATGATGCAAAAAATTAATTACAACAATGATTTCATGTTTTGTTTTATTGTTATGATCACTTTGAGTTTAATTTCCAGACAAATATAAAGCGTATACATAAAATAGCATATCATTTCGATGGCACTTTGGCTAAATGAAATCAGAGCAGAAAAGGACAGAATATCTTACAGATGTGGATTAATAATGTATGAGGCAAATTCTGTATTGATGAACATCCAAAAGAGGCTATCACAAGTAAACTGCAAAGTTATGAGGTAAGTTATACAAATAGCACTTTCCCATTCCCATTTATTTTGCATATAAATTGTTTAGTTATGACTTATTTTATGCACTGCACTTTATAATAGTCACTGATGGGTCTTGCACTCGGTGCCTGTCACAACATGATATATATATATTTTTGTGTATACTTTTGCTGTGCTTTGACAATTTGCCCCGGGGTGATGAAAACCTCAGTTGATTCATTGTAGTAAGGGCTGTAAATGATGGATGTGTGTGTGCAGTGGCGGGTAGCACGGAAGTGGCAATCATTTTAACCCTTGTGGCAGATATTCACACAGGCTACACTAGAGGCACATTGTCTGTGCTTATAGGTCAGTTCTCGCTGCTGCCCTGAATGTCTCTATTCTGAGGAGAGTGAGAACATGAGAGTGTCTGGGGCTGTTTTCTTTTCTTTTTTTTTCAGGAAGAGGGGATCGCGGGAGCATGGAAACAGCAGCGAGGGGAGAGCCGCCATCAGGCGCGCGCAATGTGCTGCGGATTAGCCGGCGCTCTCCGGTTTAAACATAAAGCGCTTCCTCATCCACCCCGGCTCTCTTTGGGAGTGATTCGTCCGTGCACTGCTCTTGTTTCCTAATCCTTTTCTTTGGATGCTGAGGGCTCACTTGGCCTGAGTCAGTGCTGTAAAGCATGTTTTCCTTTCACCAGTTCATTCTCCTCCGCTTCCCCCCCAAGACTACAAGTTGCATCTTTACTAACAGCAAGGCCCGGGGTCCGATGGGGGGGCTTACAGAACGACTGCATTGACCATCTAATAAGTACGAAGAGAACGAACATTAGCGTTTTTTACTAGCACACACTCAGCGAACATCTCCGTGCAACAGCTGCACAAACTGCTCTCCCCAATATGAATAAGTGATAGTGACGAGCCCTACGCGTGCAGCGCGAGTGAGGAGACTTGCTGAGGGATTTATATTAATCTGAGCTGCACTTTGATGAGATGGAGTCACAGGGGGTTGCTTATAAATCCAATATGCGTTTCTCTGCGGATCAATAAAATTAAGTGGAAAAATACGACAGAAGAAGCCGATTCATTATACGCGGAGGAATTAAGACGTCGTTAAGCGGTGCACTGTTCACGGTCTCTGTAACAAGCAGATAATGACACGAACTCCAGGTAACGCCTCATTGGGCCGGCACGCGGTTGCTTGCGGTTGTGTTAACACTGCACAAATATAAGTAGGCCTACTCTCTCCCTCTCTCTCTCTCTCTCTCTCTCTCTCTCCCTTTTCCATCTCCTCTGTCTCTGTACGTAAACAACATGTGTCAAGTGTCAAGTGATATTTCCTCAGTGTCTGTTTTTTTATATATATTTATTATTTATTTATTTATTTATTTATTCAACTCACCATAGTATACTGAGGTGGAAATATACTCCAGGTGGAAATCCTATACACACTTGTGATTGCATTTTTTGGTTGATTTTTTTGTGTCAGTTAACAAGATGTTGATGATACCCTTGATGTATGACACATGTCTAACATTAGATAAGACATGTATGTTATATATCTCTGGAACATATACCCTGAAATGGAGGCTGTCAGTGTAACTTGCTTCAGTGCCCACATCAGATGAGATCAGATAGATCAGACACCCACTCAGAACCTGTCAAGTCAAGAAGAAGTCCAGGGTGGTCATCTTGCCTAATGCTTATTACACATTTAGTACATTGTAGAGCAATAATCACACCCAATGACTTCCATGAGATGGCTGCCCTTGCCGTCTCGTGGCAGGGGCAGCCATGTATAATTACATCACTGCTTTGAATCAGAAAATATATTCTAATGGTGAGTGGGCGTCTGGAGATGGAGAATGTTCCCTCATTTCACTGGATGATTTACTATTGGAATTCTGGGCTTTGCATCCTGGACAGGAAGTTCTACCACCCAATCATTGCTAGTGATGCTGTTTGTTCAAAATCAATTTCTTGTCCTTCAGGATAAGAAAAAGACAGATACAAATTGTATTTCCTGCGACACACTCAGTAAAACCAGAATAAGACCATTTCAAAAAAGTTGTCTTGACCGTGTTGTTTAAGCTATAATAGAGCTCTGAAAACACTGCATGGTGTTGAGTAGCTGAAGATGTTTATTTTTCAAGGCCAGATTCATCAAATAAGCCATTAAATACAAAGTGACAGACCAAGAGGCAAGAGGCATGTGTGCATTTGTGTCTGCACACGGAAAATGAATTTACCTGTAGTCACAGGCACCATTACTCACTAAAACACAACTCAAGGTTTCGGTGGAGATATGGAGCCAATGCATAATGCACATAATAATGTGCTGAATAATTTGTGGATAGACTATTAGTAATGTGTTGGAGGTTTCCCACTCAACCTCAGAGGAGAAGAACATGCCATATGACATGACATGCCATATGTTTTTCATTCCAGGAAAAATGCTTCAGTTTTTCATGTCTGAAAAGAACTTGGAAGATGACTCTAAAATATGAAACCTGTTTAAACGTCCCAGAATGCCTTGATAAGCTTGAGTGTTGACAGACGTAGGGGTTCATGGGCAAACATATAAATTGGTTTATTCAGTTCCTAATGCAGAGATACAGTCTCTGAAGTATGAAAAGGAGAGTAGTGAATAAACCCAAATGATTGTTTTGTGCATACAGTGTTGTGTACCGTGCCCCATACGTTGTATGATAGATACATGAATATAGCTCTCAAGGTCAAAAATGAATGTGCACAAAGCAATAACTAAAATAACAATCTCACCTGTCTGATATTTTAGCTTGTATTTTTAGCCACAACACAATGAAATCCTCTGCAAACCATTGCGGAAGAACCAGGTGAGTTCCTACAGGAAAGAAATCAGGGTCCTGGGGGGGGTGAACCACAATGCACAATGCAATGAGAAAGTGCTGGGAGAAAACCACATACATATTCTCAGCCAGCCATGAACATCCACCCGCCTTAAAGCGCAGCATAAATACCGAGCTGTTAGTGAAATGCATGCATCCATTTCAAAGGGTTACCCAGCAGCTTGTGGTGCTGTCCCTATGACGTATTGCTCCTGGTGTACTATTCTGACCCACACCAGCACAATTCAGCAGAGCATTTGCAGCAATGCCATCATAGCACCTGAGCACACCTGATCCAGTGTAAGTAGAAAACAGTACATTAGACCCTGAAGTGGGTCACTGCTCATTAAAACTGAAGTTACGTAAGTTTGTTGCATAACATGGAATTGGAGCTATTGGTGCAAACACCCTAAAATATTTGGGCTGGTTCCTCGAGAGAATAAAAACATCGTGAAAATGTTTGTGCAAAAGAAGAATTGTTTTCCGTGCTTCCAGTTGGATTTGCGGAAACCTGTTCCTCATTTTCTCCCATACTTGTTAAGCAACAGAAAAGGAAAACTCGTCTTGTTAGTTTCTTTCAGAGCACAGCTCTGTACATAAATAAATGCCGCATATTCAGAATAGTCACATTGCTTCCATTCAACAGCTCACACTAGCCCTCACATTGAGTGGTGTGAAATGTGAAGTGATTGATGCCATTTAAAACGAGGGGTCCAGGTCGTGCTTCAGCCCACATCATTGAGAGGTGGAGCCACGTCAACCCCCGGAACTCTAACACGCTCCTTAAATTTTCCCCCTGAGCCTCACAAGCTTCATCCATCCATCATCACTACGATGCTAACAAAGGCAACATCAAGCATTCAGGCTATTGATCAGGAATATTTATTACAGAATCAATAAGTAGAGAAAAATCCGTCAGGTCTCTGAACTGCGCTCTGCATTCAGCCCGTCTGGCAGGTGCAATAGTCCAAATTCTCTACATTCCTTCTGGTGTGGGCTGTGTGGAGTTATTTTTTAATTGTCTGTGTAAAAGAAAACCCCCTTTGAAGTGAGGTTTAGTTACAGTGCACCCCCCACCACCACCACCACCACCACCACCACAAACTCCCTTGCCCTCTCTGCTAGCCCTCTTTCAATCTGCAGTCAGTTGGCTGCTCAGATAAGCCCCTGTTTAAATTCCCACAAGGCTGGTGCTACAGCAGGCAGCTCAATGGCTTATCAAGGTCAGGAGTGTAAAGTGGAACACTTACAAGCTTTTATCGCTGTTTTATCGCCTCCATGGCCCCTGAAAAACAGAGCCAATCACGTGACAGAGCCGAGCTTCATTCAGCCGCTCCAGCGAAGGAACAGAATGCAAACATGGGCTAACTGATGAAGACTGTCAGAATGCAAAAGATAACTAATGGATCCATGCTTTGGTGTGCTACTCGCTGTAATGGCTTACCTTACACTTCTTTACCGATTCCTAGACCCTTGATTCGTTCCTCTACATTTGGCTGTTTGAATATAACAATAAGATACTTCCTATTGTGAGCTTCTTATTGTCAACTTTTTTCTTGGCTATATATGTGTCAATACTCCCAGAATAACCCACCAGTTATGAGGAAACTATTCATGATGCATGTTTTTTCCATGCAGTTTGTATGTACTAATCCATTGTTGTCATACAAATCAGTGGGATGGGTAGTCTTTTTCTTTTTTTCAGTATACCTTCAACAAGATATGTTAATGAAATGGTATTGTCTGTTTTGTGAAAGAGTTTTTTTTCTTTGAAAAGAGCTGCAATTGTTAATGAAAAAGACAATGGAGGACAATATAATATTTCCAGTAATATGGATACAATGATCGCCTTCATTACTGCTGACCAATGAATGGTCGAAATATAGTATTTATAGCCTACCCTGCTGTTCTTAACCGTTTGAACTTAGGTTTGGCATTACATGCCCACTGTTCTGATTAGCAAAGGCAGATTTTGGTCATTTTTCAAAGGGGAGGCACAATCATTTACAACCAAAAGACAGACAGTGAAATCATTGCACACCAGCATTTTGCTTCAATTGTGTGAAAGCGAAGAGAGCTGAAGTTTCAGTAAGTCTGGCAGCCCTCTTGGGCCAATGTAATGGATTGGCACTGCAGTGGATTGGTATTGACTTGGGTATTTTTTTCTCACAAGAAGAAATTCAGATGGACTTTCTATAGACGGGAGGAGGCCAGTCAGAGTATGATAGGTAGAGAATAAATAAACTTGAAAAATGTTTAAGCTTTGTCATTTTTTAGGTTGGCTGAGCTGCAGCATGGCCTTATGATTCCTGTTCTATTTCACTCTTTTTTTGCTCTTACTTTTGCTTGGTCACAATCTTGAAATGGCATTTGTATATAATAAACATTCCTCTCACTATCTCCATTACTATAGACAAAAAAATATATATTCACTATCTAGTGCCTGACATCATAGGTTCCCAAACTGGGGTACACTTACCTACAGTTGTATATGGGTTAAGGTAAGGAGAGATACAGAGAGATACATTGTTTATTTGTTTATCTACATTTATAACATGCTTTTCAAAGTTTTAAAACCTGCTCTGGTCCCACGAGTAAATGATAAGCTCAAAAACAGTATGTGCCTGTTGTGCAATCGTCATGCGCTGTGATTTTAGACTCTCTCCCCTTGTCAGGTTCATTAGAGCCCAGCATGAATTTCACACTAACGTGCTGGGAGGAGTGTACGGAATGTAGATGCAGTGACTCAATAAAAACAGCATTTGAGAGCTGCATGCTGCCGTTGATCCATCCTCTTTTTGTAAGCTGTGATTGGAGACAAAGTGGTGAAAGGTTGATTAGTTGCATCATTATTGGTGGAAAGGAAGATGAAGGAGGAGCCGTGGCTTGTTTGAAGCCTGACCTTTTTATTACTTGAGGCCCATCAAACATTAAAATAGATCTCTAAATGAATATTTAATTAGACTATGTGTTCACTACTCACAGTAATTGCCAGCTTTACTGAGCTGATGAACAGTTTGTAGTGGTAAGCCGAGACAAATTAATACAAATGGATGCTTTTGATGTCTGAGTTCTTAATCCATTCAACTAAATGCTAGAGGATGAGGGTTGCGGGGAGTGCAAAGCACATTACAGCTGATGAGTCCAAATACCCACAAGTGTCCAATGTCAAAAGGGGAAATAAATCCAGCAACAGGAGAAACAAGAAATCAGAACAGAATTACCTGCTTAAAATATTCAGTGCAGACAATCTTTTATCATCAGCCGCAGGAATAAAAGAGCCAAAATGCACAGTGAATGATAGCGGTCCTTCCATAAGAGCGCATTAATTTGTTTTTTTTTTCAAGGCTCAGTTTCTTCTTCCACTGTATTGAGTTGGCGCCTGTAAGTTTTTCAATCTTCTCATAATTTCCACGGCATGCCATTTGGCATAAAAATTCAGAACCTGTGATTAAACGCGATCGTGAAAAGGCAGGAGGAAGGAGCTCAGCGATGGAATGACAGGACGGTACACCGGTCATATCGACAGACCTCTGTAATTATTTGAAAACCCGGGGATTACGAACATTCTCATAGTTCCCTCAGAATACAATCATGGGCGGTGTTTTGCCTTGAGAGCTGAGAGTGGAGCCTACCTGAACCACATGAAGGTGTGAAGTGTGAGGAATTATAGGCTCCTGCTAGGAGAGGAAAAGACCGATTTCTCACTTCGTCTGTGGAAAATAGAAGAATGGGAAAAAGGCAGCAGGAGCAGCCTGATCTGCAGCATTGGATCTGCAGCTTGAGACAAAGCAATCCGCTGTTGAACAGAATCTCATTTAATCAGAGGCAAAGTGTCTGAGCCAAAGGGCACCAAAGATGCTCCAACTGGTGTGTAAAAAAAATTACGCCCTTGTCATATCCACATTGCACTCCAGCTCATCTTTATCGCAGCTTTGATTGTCATGCTACTCTGCTAAAATGCCCTGTTAGATTTAACGTAGCACAGAATCCTGCAATGTGGTATTACAAAGCGATCTGATGCAAACAAACATGATTTCTGAATTGTCTCATGCTGAACTCCATTGCTGGAGAAGGCAGAGGAGGATGTTAATGGATCAAGGAACAATTCACTTCCTGCTGTGATACTTTGGAGTGCTGCCACATGTTTGCACAGACCTATTCTCCAGGCTTCTCCAGCAGGGTTTTGGGGGATGTGGGGGTGGTGGTGAGTGGGTGGGTGGGTGGCAGAGGGGGGGGGGGGGGTGCAGTGAATGAAATGTCAGATGTGCAATGCTTTAGAGTTACACAGTCCATGGCTTCATTCTCAGGATTTACTTATTTTACAGGCACTCTTATCTAGTCTAGAGCAATGTACAAGGCCATTGTAGCAATGTATATTCAATGTGAGCATTTAGACATAGAACTGCCAATAAGACTAATGAGTGTCAGGCTGAAAACTAAAAAGTGATAAGATATGAATACCTAACAGCAATGGCATCAGAACCCATTGGTGTATAACATAAGGCATAGAGCAACACATTTACTTCATACTAACATAAAAACAGAGCCTAATAAAAATCTATGAGAGAAACTTTAGCTCATTCAGTTGTGTTTGCAAGGTGACAAAAAATGATTAATAAGAAAAACGTTACCTTAGGTAATACTAACAAAGTCATAGTGCCCAAAAATGACCTGTCAGAGCAACATTGCTTCATGTATTTCACTGAGGGTTTGGAATGATCAGACACTGTTCAGGCATATTTCCCATGTGAACCCCAATGGAGGTTTGTACCCAGATCATAGTATGCTTGGACTCGATTGCTTCTCGATTGGGCTCTGTCTTTGTATTTTTACAGCTCTACCTTCTTCTGCCTTTCTTCTTTCAGTTTCTCTTCTCTTGCTCCGTTTCTCCTTTTTTCCTCACTCCACCCCATCCTGTGCTCTGCAGGACTGTTAAATCTTCAGTGTCAGATAGCATAGCGGCAGAGTGGAGAAAGGTCAACAAGGGCGTTTTATCACAGCGTGAGCGGCATCATGGGAAGGCGGTTAGCGCTTCAGTCCTATGGCAAAAGGGCTGCATCTAATGCAATGGTCCATTGCTTGGATCAAAGTGTCATTGGTTGGTGTCACTTCATAATTCCCTCAACTGAAATCAATCCAGTGTTTGTTTACAGAGCGGTTGCTTGTGATACCACACTTAATCTGTGCATCGGTTCCCTTAAAAAGGACTGCAGATAGCATTAGGGCTGAGAAGTCAGAGTGTGCCCAGTTTGCTGGAGGTGGGTTGGGGTTTGGATTGGGGTTGACTGCCCTGCTGGATTATTAGCAACCAAATTTATCTCCGTGAGCAATGCAAGTGCGTCTGCGGGGGATGACTCAGCCCCAGTGATGCGGCAGTCCTGGCCGTCACTGTGACAGTTCAGTATTACCGTCCAGCCTCTGCTTTGCTCCAGTAGCTCCTTGGCCCATTGCCCGCCGGCCACCATGCCACACCCGTTTGCTTGTCTGACATGGAGCACCGCGTGGGGTGAAACAGTACAGCGGCTCATCCAGCATTAATGGTGAGATTTGTGAGGCGTTGCAATACCAAAATCGCACTCGTCCTGGAATGTACGCCCGCACTTCAAGTTCAGGAAGGGCTGGAGGACAGGCAGGGAGTGACTTAGGCCGCGGGCCGGTGGCTGGCTGGCCGCTCCTGTTTTGGCCTCTGCGGCTCCCCGGCTGTCAAGCCCGTGGCTACAGTACGACTCACTCCTGACCCCGATGATGAGGCTCTAAACACGGCCATAAATCAGTGGGCCTTGGCGGCAGAAGGTCCTCCGGCCGCAGCGCTGTGGAGAAGCGTGATGGATCGGTCTCCTCGGCGAGGTCTCGCCTCTCTCCCCGCTCCCCCGCCACAGAGTCCCCCCTGCCTCAGGGAGGAGAGGGGTAAATCACAGGAAATTAATAAACACGTGCTGTCGCTCACGGTTACCCTTATAACCGGGGGTATGTTAGTGGCCTGATGGCCATTAAGTAGATAAACGGTCACTTGGGAAATGTAGGAGGGATGGGGGGGTCCCTTGTGTGTGTATATTAGGGGAGGGGGGTGTTGTAGTTGCTGTTGCTTTTTTCCCATTCAGTCATGGTGAAGTGATGGCGGTGTGGCTCTGCTATTTAATAACACAACAGATCCAGGTTCATAGCCCTGATGCAGCACTACTTTTGTACCCTTGAGCAAGGTACTCACCCTGAATCTCTTTGAAAAAAAATCCATTTCTACATGGATAACATATATAAATGTACTTTGTGTAAGTCACCCTGAGTTGAGATAAGAGTACTGTCTGGACAAAATAAATCATGTAATAATAGGAACAGTTTCTTGCACTCTGCAGCTGTTGGCAGGTGAATAAAATTACTTGTCAAACTTCAGGCGCTATTTTACAGTGTTAATGCATAAGAAGCAAACAAAAGACCAATCTTAATTTTCCTCTGAGCTTTAACTGCAGCGAAACACAACATGGTTGCCCGATACCCCCCAACCCCCCCCCCCCCCCCCCCCCCCCCCCCATGGCTAATAGCAAACCACACCAAGATTTTTATTACTGTTGTCCCATCGCTGGGTAAGGTAATTAACGTCGGGCCGCATCGGGCGCGGTAGCAATGATAATCGAATAGCAATCCCAACGCTCCGACCGCATCAGCGATTTAATAAGCAGGAACGGCGAGCGATTACGGCGCCCCTTCTTTTCATTTCGTCTGCGACTGTGTTTGTGCTTAATTATGTTTTCCGCCCTCGCCTGCATTCAGAGCCGCTTGCCTTTAAGTTACCGCCGCCGTTTCATTTGTAACATTCCAGTTAGCGTCGCGCCGCATTCTCACCCCATTTAACCAAGCGCTGGCTGAAATCTAATTTCTGGCAGTTTGCTTTGTGCGGGAAAACCAAGAATACGCGCTGATAGCGGCGGCAAATAGGCATTATGTAAACAGCACATTAACACATAAATTATTCAAGTTAAAAGGGAAATTAGCAGGAGTGCGACAGAAGGGTCAGTCTCTGTGTGCTTACACAGGTATATTCATGGAGACGTATACATTTCATATTCATAGCGGAGCCTTCTTCTTCAGCGTTTTCTTTGCCATTCGTTAAATTTTAATTGAGCGATCTTTCAGCCAACACCTCTCCCGCCACCTGCAGTGTCCATCACCCACGAAGCTCTGCAAGCTTGACGTCCCAATTCTCCAGCTAGGTGCAATCCCCATGCAATTTCCCCTGTGTAAAATGGACGCCTGTACCACTGCATCATGGGCACGAAGTAAAGAAGAGGATTAGTGTATTCCCTCCATGGTCTGGTTTGGAAACATCACAGAGATCTACTCCGTCCTCCCCCAGCTCTCTCGTGTGCTGTACCAGGTCGGCGCTAACGCTCGACACCAGCGCACAAACAGAGCGCGCATAATCAACGCCGCGAGACATCAAAACCCCGCGGACGCCTCCTGACACTGAAATCATTATCAATTAGGCCGGGCTGCGGCACGCGGGGCCCCACGGAAGGTGCGCTTCAATTAACACGTTGTCGCCGGGGTTGTGATGGATACCGCGGGGTTCAGGGGGTTCGGGCTAACAGGTCTTATCTCGCCCTGCCAGCTGGACGCGTTCGAAATGAGTCAATTTAATATCCATCGTGGCCGTCGCGATAATGGTCCCCCTCCTGTCACGGCGCGAGATTCCCGCTCACATTAACCCCTCCATCTTTGTCTCTTATAAGCATAATTTTTCACCACTTAATTTTACACGCAGTAACCTTACAGCCCCCCCTCCCTCCCCCGCCACCACCTCTATCCGTCTTCTACCAGGCACGAGGTATTCCTTTTCCTTCCCTTAAGATGCGGTGCAGAAACTGCTGTAAAACTGGAGAGAGAGAGAGGCTTCAAGGTCATAGCTCATCTGCCTCTTTGAGGTGTTGACAGTAACACCCTTCCCCGGATGAAAACGCCTGTCCTTCTCAATTCAGGTCTGCCGCGCCTGCTGATAAATCAAGGTGGTACAGAAGAGCAACCTTCACTGGAACGTAAAAGGATATATTAGACCTCTTTATGAGGCTGAGTTAGTAAAAGCCTGTGCAGTGCACAGAGCAGACAGAGGAGGACAAAGAAAAGGTTTCGATATCTGTGCACCAGTACCGACAGGTAAACTCCACTCAGGAACAGGGCTGAATGATCGCTGGTCCCCAGGTGACTTCCCCAGTCTTCTATAGTTCAGGCTTGAGTTACAAACCAGCATGAACAGAAAATATTCTGAAAATCTAATGGGCTCCTTAGATCTGTGTTTCAAAATATACCCTGGTAATGAATATATATGCAGTTGCTCATTATATTGAGTGTGGCTCAATAAAATCCTCAATGAAGCATATGTGGCGTGTTTGTAAGCGTGTCATTACTGCTTTATAAGCCAGTTATAAGCGCGTGTGCTTTGTGGTGGATGGCTGACAGAAAGGCTACATTTTCACAATCATGGCTTTGTTTTTAACACAAAAGGTATCACTCTGTGTCAGCCATAAAAAGGCCTTGTAAATGTTAATGCTTTTAAAATGGTAATTATGCACTCAGAAGGGTTACAAATAAGGTAAAAGTGACTGTAAATTTCATTTAGCTCTATCTCTCGTCTGAACCCATTTGACTTTGCATAGAATGTCAGAATGTTCGAAAATCATCACAAACCTTGAGACTGAGTGGTGTCAGAATAATGATCTTGGTTGAATAAGGTGAGCTCTACTTTTAATCTGAAAAACTGATTCTCTGTTGACATGTTTTGTAATTTGGTAATGGAGTGATGGGTTTAGCATTGTCATTTAATCTGGCCCTTGCCTTATGTGTTGATGCAGATAAATGGACATTATGAGCTATTAATCTCCATCCATTCTTTGACACCATCTAATTTTTGTGGCTGGGGCAAATTGAAAATAATAATACTGATCTATATTTTAATTATTTCTGTGTAAACATTTGCAAACATCAATACCTTTCTTGTCACTGGTGTATATTCATGAGTGGTGTTTCAGAGACATTAATCATTAACCTTGGCTTGTTTTCAGCCGTCCCTTTGCTTAGTCTCACCGGGTTTCTTTCAGATTAAAGTTATTAATAATGATTGCAGTTCGGTGTTCCAATTTGAGACCATAAGTGGAAAAACAATAATCACCCAATTTAGTTTCACATTTGATACTGATATTAAATTTGGTGTTTATTGATTTTTTTTCTTTCCTCAGTAAATACGTAGCAGGAATTTGTTTTCTTTACCTTGTAAAAAAAAAAAAAAAAGCATTGTGACTTGACATTGTGAAGCAGGAGAGCGGAAATAAATTTAATTACATTTATAGGTGTGGTGTGTGTGAACAATATGTGAATAACCATTCCCACCACCTGTCAAAGCTATGAGGTGTGTTGCTGTGAGTTGTCTTTCATGTGGAATAGGACTGCATGAGATGGACTGTGACCTCTGTAGTGTCAGGTGTCCTGTTCCAACGGCGCTGGGTGGACAGGCCGGCAATGCAGTACAATGGCAGTGACTCAGATCTTGGTTGCACATCTACAAGGACGTGAGATGGCCTCCCTTTGATTGTCGGCTGGGTTTCACAGCTGCGGGTTTTTTCTTCGCCACCTACAGAGGAGAGAGAGGAAAAAAAGGTGCTGGGAAAAATAGCTAGGATGTTTTCTGAGATTTCCAAAGTGTAAACGCACCTCGGCTTTGCTGGCTGCGGTGTCATGTGGTCGGGTGCGCAAGGCGGAAAGCCTGTGAAATCTGAAGAAAGGGAAGTTCTTCATCCGGGGAGTATCTCCACATCCTGCGTCTCAGCGTGATACCGCTGGTTATAAGGCACCTTGCGTTAGGAAGGCTGTGGCTTTACTTTAGTGCCTTGGAAAAAAAGTGAGCGTTTTTTCAAGACAAAGGCAAGATTTTCCTGTCATGGCTGTGAGTCGTTTGATCTGCAACTACACAAGGCATCTAAGCTGGCAAAATGAATGATGGGTTTGATTGAAAACGGGGTTTCTCTTAGAACACCAACTCACACACTAGCTGAAGGTCCCCTCTGTAAAACAAAATGGCTTTTGCTGACATGGACAGACTTATCACACAGACACACATGTTTATGTGTGATAAGTCTGCAGAGGAAAATGTAACATTTTTTCCTGCAGCAGATTATGTATGTACCAGGGCCAGGCAGCCAAAGAAAGTCGCCAATTTTGCTGCTCTGCAGCAGCATAATGTTGCAGATGGTTGGCATGTATTGTGCTGGCTCTAGGCCACACCATCACTCACCCATTAGTATCAAATGCTCAGGGTTGTCATACTTTTGAGGTTCCTGCCTCTGAAGAAGTATCTGGAAGGGAGTCCTACCCATAACCATTAGGCTGTGAGGCCCTTTTCGGCTTTCAGAATGATGTACTCTCTCAGAATGCTGTACTAGCTCTGTAATTCAGTGCACACCATGGTGACTGTGGAACCGTTTGTTGCAACTGCCATAAAGCATCTGTATTACTGTAACACTGCTGCAAGATTTTTAAGTTTTGTTTTGTTGCCTGTAAAGATGCCATGGGATGAGTTTTGAAAGAAAACATCCCCTTATCCCATCTGAGGTTTTTGTGAATATATATTATAATTAGCCAAGTTTGATTTAGCGGCACTGTATTCCATGACAGGATGAAGACACAGGAAGGCAGTGAATGGCAGGGAAAATGGATAAAGCAACTCCTATGGCAACATGGGTATTTAGGGTAAGAGCAGAACTTACAAACAGAACACAGTATTTTAGCTGTGTGTGTAATCATAATAGTGATCACAACTCTTGCAGCTTATTGCACCCCAAGTCTTGTCTCTGTCTCAGGTATGGGATCGCCTCACCAATGTAGCTCCCAGGTCCAATGCCGGACCACACCTGCTCACGTGGATCCTTTTTAAAGGTAATCAATATTGAGGACAGGTCAATGAAAGTAAATATTACTCAGGGTAAAAGCCCCCATGAAACATTTCCACAGCGGAAAGGGTCAGACGAGCAATGCGCTGCCTAATGCAATTTCATGCTCCACGGCAGCTTCCACAGAAATTATATCAGAGCCCACCTGAGAGAGACGGTGAAAGGGAGAGGGAGACAGAGAGGTGAGAGATTCTTGTGGAAAAATGAACATTTATCAGACCAGATGATTTTAAGAGGATTTTTGTCTTGGGTAAATGTCATTTTATTTTGTATAAATATGGTTTGTCACACGTCAATATTGTTTTTATGTTTATAGCTGTATATCTAAGCTATACATTTGTGTGTGTGTTTGTGTGTGCATGTGTGAATGTATACACATACGCGCACACACACACACACACACACACACACACACACACACACACACACACCCACAAACACAAAAGTAACACCACTCCACTGTACTTTTTCTACAAATCTTCATAATTGATGAAGTAAAAACAGATGAATTAAAAATAGCCCTATCTGCCATTGTGTCATGTCAGAGCGTCTTTATAGAACTGTACGCTCTCAGTGGCGCTGCCTTCAGAAAGGCTGTATTTATGACCCTCCCCAGCCCTGCTCAGAGCACCGAGCGGGAACATATAAAAGGTGGGAGCGATTCCCCTGGCTCTGCTCAAGTGTTTGGTTGTAAAATTGGATGACTTATCTTGATCAGTGTTCCACAGAATGGGTTTGCAGGGATCAAGAGGCATGCAATCATGAAAAGACTTTTGCAGTGTTTTATCTCGAAAGCGCAAGGATGAAATGTGATACCGCCTGCAAAGCTCTCGGTTCCAAAAAAAAAAAAAAACTTTGCTCCTTGATAACCACATCGCTCTGCGTTAAAAGACCGGGGGATAAACATGTATGCTTCAGCTGAGGAATAGCCTTCGCCAGCCTGAGATAGATCATCCATCAAAATTTTCACTGCCATCAATGGCAAGCAAACCCAAAGACAGCCAAATGCATGCTGAGAGAGTGCTTTAAACAAATTCAGCGTCAGTAATTGTGTGGCCAGTGACACAGACAGCAGACAGCACTACCTGAGCCCTGCACACACACACACACACACACACACACACACACACACACACACACACAATCTATGTTTGTCTTTATCAATCTCTCCTCAACTTTTACACACATTAACATACTGTATTTTGATATTACATTCTTGCTACAGCCTGGATATTTGACGTACTGTGAAGCAGTTGATATACACTATATGGACAAAAGTATTTGGTCACACCTGTTAATTATTGAATTCAGGTGTTTCAATCAGACCCGTTGCCACAGGTGTATAAAATCAAGCACCTAGCCATGCAGTCTCCATTTGCAAACATTTGTGATACAAAATGGGTCGTTCTGAAGAGCTCAGTGACTTCAAGCATGGTACTGTGATAGGATGCCACGTTTGCAATAAGATGGTTTGTGAAATTTCATCCCTGCTGGATATTCCACGGTCAACTGTAAGTGATATTATTAGAAAGTGGAAGCGTTTAGGAACAACAGCAACTCAGCCACGAAGCGGAAGACCACGTAAAATCACAGAGCGGGGTCAACAACTGCTAAGGTGCATGGTGCGTAAAAGTCACCAATGCTCTGTTGATTCCATAGCTGAAGAGTTCCGAACTTCCACTGGCATTAATGTAAGCACAAAAACTGTGCGGCGGGAGCTTCATGGAATGGGTTTCCATGGCTGAGCAACTGCATGCAAGCCTCACATCACCAAGTCCAATGCCAAGCGTCGGATGGAGTGGTGTAAAGCACACCGACACTGGACTGTGGAGCAGTGGAAACATGTTCTATGGAGTGACGAATCACGCTTCTCTGTTTGGCAGTCAGATGGGCGAGTCTGGGGTTGGCGGATGCCAGGAGAACGTTACCTGCCTGACTGTATTGTGCCAACTGTGAAGTTTGCTGGAGAAATGGTATAGGGCTGTTTTTCAGGGTTTGGGCTAGGCCCCTTATCTCCAGTGAAGGGCAATCTTAATGCTTCAGCATACCAAGACATTTTGGACAATGCTATGCTTCCAACTTTGTGGCAACAGTTTGGGGAAGGCCATTTTCTATTCCAACATGACTGTGCCCCAGTGCACAAAGCAAGGACTATAAAGACATGGTTTGATGAGTTCAGTGTGGAAGAACTTGACTGGCCTGCATAGAGCCCTGACCTCAACCCCATTGAGCACCTTTGGGATGAACTGGAATGGAGCAAGCCAGGCCTTTTCGTCCAACATCAGTGCCTGACCTCATAAGTGCTCTATAGAATGAATGGGCACAAATTCCCACAGAAACACTCCAAAATCTTGTGGAAAGCCTTCCAAGAAGAGTGGAAGCTGTTATAGCTGCAAAAGGGGGGCCAACTCCATATTAAAGTATATGTATTTGAATACAATGTCATTACAGTCCCTGTTGGTGTAATGGTCAGGCATCTGAATACTTTTGTCCATATAGTGTAGTTATTGGTATAAATGTGGATGTGATGTGTGTCACATACACAAACACACTGATTCTCCCCTGCATTCATGTATTCTCTCCTCTAATCTACTCTCATAATTCAGTAAATGTGCCTCAGTCACTTGTACTGCAACTGGAATGCAAAGGCTGCTAATGTTGTCTTACCTCCTACCTGTAGTATTTGATGTCTATTTTACATGTAGTATTGTTATGCATTTTTGATTCTGTGTGCTAGTGACTGATGTATCAGACTATACTTGGCTTCCATTACCTAGTCAGATAGCACAAGTTAACTTGTGGTAGGGCTTGAATGGTGTCATGCTCAAACTGGTCTGGGAGTGTTGTTAGTCTGGTCTGACACTGTCGCTTATTTAACTTGAATGGATACATTTAAATGGATACACTGTTCTATTGTGCTGGAAGTCACTCTGGAAAAGAGCGTCTGTTAAATGCAAGTAATGAAATGTAATGTTTGTACGAAGCTGTAGTGTGGAGCTGACTAGTACATCTGAGGCAGTCTCCAGCCTCACGGTGTACCAGGCGGATCTTGGCTGCAGTGGTCTGGGCACATGCAGTGCTGGCCTCCTTTCTCCCGCTTCCCCGGAACAGCCGATGCACACTGCCGGGGGGCGAGCCTCATCTGCTTGACAACATTCATTTCACAGCCAAAGGGAAGCCTTCCCTCTTTCCTTACATCTTTGTTTGCCGCTGCAGTTTTCATTTGGTTAATATTATTGTCGACAACAGAGAAAGGCATTGAGAGAAATCAAATGGAACTCTTGTGACACCTTTAATTTGGCTCTGAGTATTTAATTTGAGGGTTGTCTTTCTTCTTCTTTTATCCTTACACATCATCATAGGGTTGGAGACTGTAGAAATTATGGAAGACAATATTAAGAAGCTTAAAAGTGAAATACCTGTTTAAATGAGGAAATAGTCAATAGTTAAAGGTCTGCATAGTGGTCAGTCTGAAGGTCTATCCTGTCTCATTTTGACCTTGTCATTGACACTGTGATTTTCAGAGCTTGCAAATCAGATCAGTTGAGTGAAGAAGACTTCAAAGCCCTGCTGCTGTGCCCTTGCCTAGCAGGTAGTAGGTAACATAAAGTGATGAACATCAACCTGATCATTCAATCTTGTCTGCACCTCTGGGGACGTTGGGGGAGATAAAGGGAGATAGAGGTGCAGTAAAATAAAATTCAGGGCAGAAATACAGTTTGTTCCCATGTAATAATAATGATGTTTGTGCTATTAAGCCTTACCCTGGCTGGAGGCGTTCAGGGCCTGCATGCGGCATACAGGATGGCCAATGTCCCCTGCCATCAGGCATGCTTTGCTGACTCCACTCCACTTGTAGTGATTGCACCGGGTCATGTTCAGAAACAGAGGCAAATTGTAGCCTTTGGGGATGCACCATAGACTGCCCACCCCCCACCCCACAATACAGACAGTGGCAGCTAATTCAATGTGAACAGTCATACTGCTTTCTTTCCCTGAGTAATGCAAAACACAGGCATTCTGCAAAGGACCATTGGGAAAAAAAGAATCTCATTCTAGTTTCCCCCGGAATGTAATTGATTACGGAATTATATTGTAATTATTTTAAAATTGATTTACGGCTCCCGTTCATTCGGCGTAACGGCTCCGGTAATGGCAGCGGCGGCGAGGCTGATTTTGTGAGGGACTAAGGACTTGCAACAAGGCATTCATTACGCACGAACTTATGTTGCAATTACGGCTGCTGCTGATTCTGGCTGCGGGGAAGGGAAGCAACAGCTGTGAGCCCGCAGTGGACTGTCAGGATCTCTTGTCTCGGAGCGGCGGGGCCGTGCCTTCGGCCAGCTCTGCTCTGGGGGGAGTGCTGAGCTACCCCGGGTGATTAATCACCCTCTCCCTCGTTACGCCAGGATCGTCTTATTCCCGCTGACACCCAGGCGCGTCCCCCTCCAGTTTGACAAACGGACACGGCGGCAAGCGCTGCGGTTCTCTGTTCGGGCCCGTGCACCGGTTTTCGCCCCAACACCCCCCATTATCTTCATCTAGAGGGGGAAATAACCCAAAGAAATTTGGAGCAAAACACAGCACTGCATGAGAAGAGGAGAGAAAATGCCCTTTTAACTGCCTCCAACTCAGACTCTAGGTCTCCTGATGATTCTGTAATTATTACAGCCGTCGTGAAATTTGAAATCACGTCAGGCCCCTTTTACCCGCTAAACCCCGGCCCCCGCCACAGAACCGCTTTTCTCCATTACAATTCCCCGGGGGCCTCGGTCTGCTGGCTGCTGCATTTATGGATGGCTGCAGGGAGACCAGGCGACGAGCGGCAGCGCTCAGTGGCAATGCCCAACTCCCAAGGGCCGCAGTGTTCGGCACGGAGCCCTCATACGTAGCCAGCGTTCGGCCACAGTCCATCAAATCTGTCACGCGTGATTTATGAATCTCTCTGATTCAGTGCGTCACTCCCAGATTGCCACTCTTCAGCAACGCACGTCAAGTCTACTTATTTATTTATTAATTTATATATACATACACACACACACACACACACACACGAGAGAGAGAGAGGAATTTCACAGCATGCTGCATAATGTGGACACAACAACAATCACAGGAGAAAACACATCCTCGAGAGCGTCCTTGATTGGTTGGGGCTCCCGAAAGGAGCGTATACTGTACGTACAGCCGTCCAGTCTCAAAGCCCCATTAATCATCCCGCGCTGGGTGGCGGCGACAAAAAAAAAAGGCAAACTCCGGAATCTTGCGAAGCGTTGATGCCGTTTCGCCCTGACAGCCCGCCCGTGACAGAGATTTATGGAGAACATCTCGCAAACACCTAAAGGTTGCCGTCTGAGTTCGCACCTCTCCCCACAGCTGCCTTGTAGTTTTGCTGGGCTTGGCAAAGCGGAGCAGAGGGGGAGCGGCTCTGGGTTTAATAAAAAGAGTGACTAACCTGAGGAGAGTGAAATCTGCGGCGTGTCACCTGGGGCAGTGGCAGAAGTCTCTGTCACTCTGTGGTGTACTGCCAAAATCTCCATCACCTCCCTGTAAGAAGCAAAGCCCCCGTGTCAAAGAAAACTTTTACGTTTGCTCAATTTCACTGTTTATCATCAGCTAAGCAATATAAGTGCACCTTAATAAAACCAACCCAAAACACCCAAGAACTTAATTGTCTGAATCAAACAATACTGTTTCCATTAGGCTAAACTGGGCTCTGGCAGTCTGTTCTTCCTTTTGCTGTGTTGTACAGAAATCTCTCTAACATGACTAGAAAATGAACCCTCTCCTTTGGTATTTATGGACAGACATCGCTGTTCAGGTAAGTGGTTTCAATGACGGTAAGAATTTTGACCTTGCTCGAAGTAGGAGGAGGTGATAGTGGCTAATATGTGGCGGGGTAGAGAGGCAGGCACTGTACGTGCCAATTTGTCTCATTTCTTGAGATCACCCTGGGAGAAACTCTTCCGTGGTCACGTGCGCCTGGAACGGCACTCACTCCAGGTGAGTTTATTCAAGGATAAAGAGTGTCGTTAGGGCCGAACGGTTTTGTTCCTCTAAGTCTCCAGCTGCTGTAAATATTAAGAGCATCAGTGTGAGATGGCCTTTGCCATCAACGTCATATAAATCCATTTTAAATGCTGGCCACTCTGAATGGAGAACTATCATAGCAGCAAGGCAGGGAATGATTTTATGGGGCTATGAGGGGTGACCTGAGTCATAATCACCACAGAGGTTATATGAGAGAATGAAAATAAGTAAGACAAATTCATTCTTTCATAATTCATTTTCTCATAACCGGGTTCACTCCAAGACAAATCATTTTCTCCTGGGCTGCACAGCACACTGAGTTTGGAAACATGAACAGTGTCTCCGTCACACTTGTTCCATGCAATTAAAAAAAACAAAAAACTTCTTTTTTTAGTCATGAGAGAGACCTTTCTGAATGGCTGCCACCAGCATTCAGCCAGGAAACAGGAAATGAGATTTGAGGCACAGCTTTGCTGCCAAGAGTTTCTCCCATCTTTGGACTCCATACCTGCGCTCGCCTACAATATCCTCATATAGATGATGACCGTATGGTCACCACTTTTTTTAAAATCAATTACAGTTCTATCATGATGAATCATGTGGCAAAACCCAGTAAGCATAGAAAAACATAGATCATATTATAAACTGTGGGATTTGCTGGATATTTTGTACAAAATAAGTCCAAAATATCCAGCAAATCCCACAGTTTATAATATGATCTATACTTACAGCATTCCAAATAAGTGAGGTTCATTAAAGTGTTAATACAATTTTTATACACACTGTGAGTGACTAATTCAGTTTCAGTGAATTAACTTTTAAAAGCATTTGTGAAACAGAGGTACTTTAAATTCCCTGATTTCCCTCAGTTGCTGCTAATATGATTGTTTGAAAATGCTTAGCAGTCCAGTATAATACTTGGTTATTTCATAAGCAAGCTCAAGGGACACATTTATAAAGACACGATAAAAAACAGCTCTAATTACACATAAATAGCTATCTGAGAGACATTTGAGAAATTCGTTTCTGCACACAACACATAAACTAAAACAGCAGAACAATAAAACACATCAATTTGATTTCCAGGATAATTAAATTTGGCAATTTCATGTTAATCTTAGACATCTGTTGGTCAGCAAGAGTATGATGCTGTCTAAATTGTATAAACAAATGGTATCATTCTGAAAACAAGAGAGGATGAATATTGCGAATATGCTAATCAGTACAACAAAATATGGTCTGGATTTAGCATGTGATGTGCTTACTGATAGCTTTAAAGCAGTCAGATATGTTTGATCAGTCCAGTTGTGTTATAGCACTTTCATACCCAGCATGCCTTGAGCCGTCACCTCCCTCCAAGGTAGTCTTGCACATAATGCAATTACAAATTACACATATGTGGAAAAAACAATCTAGTTCAATTTTCTAGTTCAATATATCCTTTAAGAAAAAAAAGAAAGCATTAGAAGATTCTGGAAATGTAACATATGTCATACTGGCGCCTGCAGTGAGGCGCTACACATGCCATGAGATTGCATCCTTCAACAAAATACCTGCAACCATTTCAGATGACTTCCTCCAAATAAAAGCTCGCTGCAGATTGCTTCGTCTACAACAAACACCTGCAGCCATTTCAAACAGCATCTTACAGACATAAGTTCGCATTGGCTTTTTGTGCCTAAATGAACATGTCATGACTGGTAGCTTGTGGAATGACAAAGATCCCTCTGGATGCAGACTTTCACGTATGAAAAAAACCCAATTTGGATTCCCCACCCCAATCTGAAATGGTCCCTTCATCACGCAGAGGCTAATCTCTCTTTCTCTCTTTCCTCGACTTGTAATGCTATAACAGCTAATTTGAAACAGCTTCACATAAAGAAGAGCTCACTCTCTGTAGTAGGATATGTCATGGGAGCAACATTTGGAATTTTTACTGAGGCAAGTGTGGGTTAAGTACCTTGCCCAAGGGTACAACAGCAGTGCTCTGAAAGAGAAATGAACTAGCGAACTTTTGGTTACTAACAGTACTCCTTACCACTATGCCACACTGATCCCCCCAATTGCAATTACAGTACTCATTTGTTTTCCATGTTTGTGCTTAACAGAGTGTCTTTAACAGAATGCATTCACAATCTTGGCATTTGTATTGAAGCTCTTGGTGTGCCCTGATACATTTGTGACCTTGGAGATTTGGTTAGAATTTCCATATATGAATGTTGAAATTTGAAGAATATGGGATAATCCAGCAGCGTCAACAAGACAGAGAAAACGTTGATCCTGTATCGAGGGAACCCTGCCTATGTTCGCTGAACAAATAAACAGGCAAGGAGCATAGACTTCTTTAACGCATTGTGGATTTTGTATTTTGTGTTATGCAGTGCTACAGCAACGTTTGGAACGAGCACATTTTGACTCATTCATTCACCCATGCACTCATTTATTAATTTATTAATTTTCCATATATGAAAAACGTGAGCATCACTGTGGAGCTGTGTTTATTAGCCTGCCTTGGGAAACAGCTTCTCATCTTTGGTGCCATTGGAGGTGTGGACTGTTCTGATTGGCTTAGCAGGGGCTGCGGGATTTATGTCAGCATTTTGCTGATGGACTGTGAGGGCAGATCAAAGCTGATCCATCCCAGTTCTCCACTGGGAAGCAAGCTTGCTTCAGCTGCTCCGCTTCTTGTAGTTGCTCCTTCCTCTGTGTGTGCGTGAGAGTATGTATATGTGTGCGTGTTTGCATATGACTTCACCAATCAAGCTATGAAACAGACACTATGCTGTCTTGAACATCCGGAAAGCTCAATGCTCCACACTGCGAGGTCCACAGAGGTTCTGTATGAGAAACCTGCGCCCCGTGATCCCAGCTCTGGTGCCAGAGCTCTCCATCTCGTGTGCAGTTTGCCAGCCCCATGCGGGACTAATATCCCAAGCACACCCTGGTGGGTGCAGGACTCAGTCCAGCTGTGGGGGGTTCGACACAGCCTGCCCTCATTCGGTTGGCTCAGAGGATGAGTGGTGAGATTTGGCCGTGTCCGGCGCGGGCACGTGGTTTATCTCCTCTTGCCATCCCCACAGACACTGTGGCAGCTCTAATTAAAGATGAGTCCATCCTCCGGCTCTCGCTCTTTGAACCCGCAGCATAAGTGATAGTAATTTAATTACTTCCCGCCAGGCCTGCGTACGCTTTACACTTAATAAAAATGTATCCGGTAGCTGCTCTTCTGAATGAAGGGAGATGAGCTCTGGTCACTGCAATACATGTGACTTTTATGGTAAAATGTCTTGCAACATGAAAGGTAAAGCAGACTTGAAATATACCACTTTTAAATGACATGGTGGGGGTATATGTGTGGTTGGGGGGGGGGGGGGGGGGGTGGTGGTTGGGAGGTTGTGGTGTATTTTCCATTACTCATGAAAAAAAAAGTCCTTTGATCAAAGCCATGACAGGTTTTTTGTGGATTTAACAGCCGCCATGTCTAGAGATTTTGCAATCAAACTTTTAAACTTTTTTACATGGGTGCCTCCATCACGCCATCACCCCCCCCCCCCCCTTTTTTTTTTTGATGTCCCGGCCCTCTCCCAGTGGCTCCGAGGCGCTGCGGCGTGGAGATAAGGCTGCTTTTGGCTTGGCCGCGCGAGGCATTGAATCATGCTGACCCCGGTGCAAGGCTGCGGCCCACTCGGCTCATTCGCACGTCTCTCTCACCCCAGGCATCATGGGATTTTTTCTGGATCATAAAGCTAAATACGAAGGAAAAGGAAAAAAAAACACACATACACATTTTTATGATAATGCTCCACGTGTATTAATAGACATTTAAAATGACATTCCCTGCTGTTAATGTGATTCACATTGCTGTTCAAGCTTGCTGTTATATTGCAGATAATTTAGCAGGGACATTTCTGCTGGTGGTATTTTTAGTCTTTTCATGAGCTGCAGGTGGGGTGTACCCTAGAATGATGGCTATATATAACGAAAACATTTCACCAGAAAAACAATTAACTAATGAAAAAATGCAATTAATTTCCTCAGTTCTGCAGTGCTACCTTAGGGTCAGAGTATTCCATTGATCAGAGGGATGTAGGTGGCTATAAAAGTAGAGTGCTGGGTATTATCAGCTATTCAGTTGTATAATTTAGTACAGAGTCATGCTGAAGTACTAATTTCTGTATCAAATTTCTGTATTAAGGGCAACACAGAATGTTTTATGCATGATATGTAATATACAAAAGCAAATTACTTTGACGATCTAAGACTGGTAATACATATTACTCAACATTTAAAACTTGATTTTCTAAGGTACAGCCGTTTATAGGTCAATTGGAGTAGTAACTGTCCCAGAGTGAATAGAAATGCAATAGACAGATTTATGCCAGGGGAACTCAGGTACATTTTGATGAGGTGAGCCTCTCCAAAGATAAAGGAAAAAGGTGAGGCACTCGCTTGGTGGCAGGTAACCAGTTTTGCCTCTGAGTAGGGGTATGTCTGTGAAAACTGGCCAGACTGCAGGGCAACGGAGGGGAGGGGCAGAGCACAGTGGTTCGGGGTGGTGACCAAGTGAACAGATAAGAGTAACAGCAAAAAAAGTGAATCACTGTCCAGTGCTCTGCATGGGACACACCGCTCGAGCGCTAGTGAGCTTTTGTCATCATTAATCACATATCACAGAAGCTCAAATACAAGTGTGTACTCTATTTGTGAGGGAATGTCGGCCACGTACTATCCTCGGGACAGTGATCGGGAACGGGGCATCAGTAGCGATCAGAGCGTGAATTCCGCGCACAGAGAGAGGGCGTCGGGGCGCGGCGGCGCACAGGTGCGTGCGCGATAACAGCTTGAGCTCCGGCGGAGCCAGGTGCCGGGAGACATTCGGAGAGTGCGCGGCGCGGACATAAATCACAGAGGGATAAAGGCAGGAATGATGCCGCTGCCAGGAAGCCGTCAGCTTTGACAAATGGACGTCCCGAAGATGAAGCAAGTGAGACATTAAAGCGGGGGCGACGCGGCGAGTCGCCGTCCAGGAGACGCCGCCGCTTACAGTGGCCTCCAGAGATGAGCGCCGATACCCCACTGAATCATGGGAAAAGAATTTATTCAGCACTCGCCGGCGACAGAGATTAATTCCGCATGCCATTTAAAGAGGAATAGCCAAAGCAACCCAATGATTAACAAATAAATAAATAAAAAAGGTAAGATAAAGCTGAGAAAAGAAATATAACATAGAAAAAAGGTGTGTCTGAATCCAAATAAAAAAAAAACATAAACTCTTATTTGAATTTACAACGTGTTACTCATTTATTATAGCCATTGCAAAAAAAGTGATTTGAATGAAAACACGTTCAAACACAGTGTTCACAAATACCTGGTGAAATTATGACATCATATTCCTGCAAAATATGGTTATCAAAAATGATTGTACGCTTCGTCTTCCAAAAGACAAGTGACAAATGCAAATTTATGCATTTTAATATTTGTTTTTTTTTCTTTGTCTGACTAAAAGCAAATTCATTCAAGCCTCGAATGCTACCATGAATACTAATGGTGTTTTTTCCACAGCAAATAAGCTCTTTCATGAGAGAATTTGTTTAGTTAATATGAATACTGATGGTCTGCATTAAGATGATTTATTCTGCAAGTTAGCATGTTAAAGACGGAAAATGAAAGATTTTTCACTTTAATACCATCTCCATAGACAGGCAATTTCCCGACCTTTGATTACTCTTCTAATGTTTGAGGGGTGGGTTTCTCGCGCTGGCCGCGATAACTCAGATTGCGCGGCCCCTCACGTTCCCCCCGCCGTCTGCGGATGCGCGGCAAATTAACGAGGTCAGCGGAGGATGGTCTGCGCAACTGCCGCTGGAAAGGGCTGCAGTCGGCCTGCAAATAGAAGAACATCAGGCCCCATCTGCTGCAGCGAGCGAGGGTGCTTCTCTGGCTCTCCGCCTCTCCTCCTCCTCCATCTGTCCAAAGGATCAGCCCAAGCATTAGCAGCGGCGTGCATGTTTCCCCTAAACCAGTATGCGGTGCTGAAACACTGGCCACCTCTTGCCACAGACTGAAGACCCACCTCTTCAGGCTGCGCCACAACCGACAAACCCTCCGACCCAAACGTGCTCTTTTGTTCCTCTTATGTAGTACAGTATGTGGAAGTGTATTTCAGAGTTTGATGTAAGTGGGTATGTCGAGGTTTACTTGCACGGTTGTGGTATGTGCTAGCATTACATTTGGAATGGTATAGCCCTTAAGTCATAAGTATTGCTTTGTAATTGTCGGTCTGCGGACACCTTTGTGATATCACCACCATGTTTGGCGCTGACACTCATGTTCACATGTGGTTAGCTGTGTCTTGTTGGTGTGACTCTTTCGTGCTCTTTTATTCGCTGCACTGTGTAAATTGCTCTGGATGACAGCATCTGCTAAATGACAATAGTGTAATGAAATGTGATGAAGTGCCAAGGCTTGCCTTCAACGCACCCGCACAGACTGTTTTGCGCATGTTAATGACCGGAAGGTTCCCAGGTGAAAGTGCACGTTTTGAGCACTGTGAGTGTCCGTGTCGTATGAAACGGACAGATTTCCAGCGGAAGCCTTCACCTGGGGTGGTGAGTGGTAGCGCTGAGAGCGTAAAGCGTAGAGAGAGGATGGTAATTACCCCGTCTTCTCTCCGTGGCCCAAATTAAACTGTCTCTCCAAACAACAAACCCAGCATAAAAATAGATGGAAAAACAGCCCACCCAAAGTGGGCAACAAGACTGCATTAATCAAAGTGACTCTAAAGCAGGATGCTCTCACTTTGTTGAACATCTGGGGTGTGAAAAACGGAAAAGGTGTTTATTTTTTGCATGTGTGTGCAGAACATTACAGCTGATGGCCACGGAAGGATTTCTCTCTCTCTCTCTCTCTCTCTCTCTCTCTCTCTCTCTCTCACACACACACACAGCTTCGGCGATACTGTACCCTGCATTCATGCAGATAACAGGTTGGGCAGAGGTAGGTTTTAATGACTTATTTCTTGGATTGATCAGGACAGGAAAGTTCTCTTTTTATTGAAAGTAACTCTCTCAATTTTGTCCTCTTCTGGCGGATGTTGAGTTCTTGGCAAACTCAACATCACAGGTTCCTTGACCTGCTTTAGTCTGATTTTGGGGTTCTTTCTTAACCAAAACTATTCATTCACTCATGTGCCTAAGCACATGCAAACACATGTACACACATCCAGTACCAGTCAAAGGTTCTCATCTGCTCATAGAAGGGTTTTTTCTTTATTTTTACTATTTTCAAATAATAGTGAAGACATCAAAACTATGAAATAACACAAATGGAATTATGCAGTGACCAAAATAGCGTTAAACAGATCTAAAATATCTTATATTTTAGATCCTTCAAAGCAGGCAAAAAATATATATTTTTTAAATTAAATTCATACATAGGCATCAACTTTAAGTATGTCTTTAGATCAATATGTCTTTGGATGCATGTTTCCCATTACCTTAATTAGACTCGCACTGCATGTGCATTCACACACACACACACACCTCATGCGGTGCCTGTGTGCCTCCATTCCCAGTATGCCAGGAATTCCAGCTGTGCGTACAGATAGACAAGGCAGCCTGGTGCATCATGGGACTGTAAGTCTGGATAGGATGTGGATAATCAAATAACAAGGCAAAACTGTCGGAGCATCCATCAAACATTAGTTTACAATAAGGATAATTAATTTAACAACACTTAGAGTTCTGTTTTAATTACTAAAGCACCTGTGGATCATTTAATTAGGATCCAAAGACTGTATGTGCCCTGTATTTGTTTTTGAAATAAGAAAGCTGTGCCAACAACAAAGCAAAGCAAATACAAAAAGCAATGACATAATGAGTCTTATATTTAATATAAAAACACATATATTTCAATTGATAAGTAAAATGTTATAAATTCACATGTCCCCGAGATGAGATTTTATTGAGCACTTAGTGGGTTAACAGGCGCAATTTGTAAAATTATTTCTCGAACACAAAGCAGAAATACTGTAGAGTTGAGGACTGTGTAATCTATGTGCTGCTGACTTGCATTAATAACTCAGCAACTACAACACAGCAATAACACTTCTGCTTGCAGCAACTGATACATTGCTTATATTAATATTTAACTGAGACATTTTTCATAGTCTGAGATCATTTGTCTCCTACTTACAACCATCCCCTCGATGAATAAACATGACTTGTAATCAGAGGAGAGAGAGGCTACACACATGCATGCATATGCTTACTCACTCATATGCATGCACACACACACACACACACACACACACACACACACAAAATCTCCCTCCATCACTCACGCTCTCACTGACTCACTGTCACACACATAAACATATTATATTTTTGGGCTACTTTCTTGCTGTCCCCTGAGTCTGTGACACAGTGTAGCGGGACACTGTGTGACTCACCCATGGGATGAGTCTGCATTTATAAATATGGATTCAGAAACGGAAAGGGGTTGCCAAGGGATGAGCCTCACTCATGGCCCTCCCAGAAACTGCGACCGGTGACTGAGGCCGAACTCTAAGCAACCTTACAGCCCTGGCCATCTCCGCCATCCATGCCGGGCCACTTTCTCGCTGCCGTTGGGGACCAGCGGAAAGGCACGTTTCGCACTTCAGACGCTGCTGTCACGTGTTCTCTATAGCGAGAAGGTGACACTGTCACACAGAGCTCCTCCAGTCCCCTCCAGCACATGGCACATACCTGAGGCTCAGCTCTCACATTCCAGGACATGTGTCATTACACACCTCTAACAACAGCCTTTGCATTTTATTTCAGGTCTTCTCCATGTGACACAAGCTTGTTGATTAGTGTTAGCTAAGCACAAGTCCTACTTTCTCTCTCACTCTCTCTCTTTCTCTCTCTCTCTTTCTCTATTTCCCTGTCTATCTGGAAATATAGCTACAGAGAGAATGAGGTAGGGGGAAAAAAAGCAGGATGGAGAGAGGGTGAGAAAAAGAGGAAGAGGAGAGAAAGAGAGTGAGAGACAGACAGATTTGCAGGAGAGTGGTGAAAGTAAATGAGACTGAAAGCGTAGCAGGGGCCATTGCAAACATGATGGCTCTCTCTCCTCCTCCTCGGGCTCCAGCGGGCCTGGGCTCATCTTCCCCATTCGACACAGCCTCAGGGCTCGCATCTGGGGGCCGCTTCTGTTTACCCCGGGGCCTCTCCTGGAGGTGTCAGCTGTGCCCCTGCACCCACGCCAAAAACAGAGACGAGAGAAAAAAAAAGATTGGGGAAAAGATTTTCTCTTCCATATTGCTTGGAGCAATATATGACAAATGACAAAAAAATGTGAATATATAGCAGTTGCAGGGGTGGGGGGTTGAAATCTAGAACATTCCTTTTTCGATCCCAAAGTAATTTTGTTGTATTCTCCATTTTGTTTGTTTTTTTGGCCGGACACTTATGAATTCTAATACAAACATGCGCGAGGGTTTGTCTGAGCAGGTAGGTGCGTGAGGCAGATTCAGGAGTCAAAATATTTATTTATTGGCTCATATTTATGAACTATTTACAAGAACAATTCACAAAACAACAAGCAGGTAACACTTTGAGAGTGGTTCTTGGACTATAACAGCGACTGCTGTGCAATGCGGAGGTCAAGGATGTCAGTATTCCCCTACAGTACACATAGGAAATGAGGCTGGGCCTTGCCATGTAACCTTTTGCAGGTAAAACTCACATAAAGCAGTTCTGAATAAAGAAATAAGAAGGTTCACCCTTGGTCCACTGCATTCTGATTCTGATTCTGATTCTGGCTTCATTTCAAATGGGGTGCCTGGGTAAAAGAGCATGTCACACAGATGAATAAAATAGATTAAACTGAGAAACATCAATCAACGCATTCCCCCCTCTCATAGAGTTTTCAAATACATACTTCCTAAATATAGCTAGGGTGTCCAGCACGTAGTGCAATGTTCATGCATGTGCTTTAAACCACCACACACAGGGATGAATCCTTTAGGGGAACCCTCCATCTACAGTTACGTGTTCATGTTGATGTGCACTCATCAACTGGGCGAGAAAAACATTGCTGGATTCTGTCCACAAGAAGATATTCAGAGCTGTGAAGCCTGAATTACACCGGTTTGGTGACATAGCAGGTAGCTCTTATCTGACTCAAGACTGCCAACATCTACTGACTACTAGGCTTTGCAATAGCCAGTCACACAGCTCAGACTAGCAGATATCAGACACATCCAATCGATATCAGATTGATATGGACCTGGCCTAAAATGTCTGGGAAGAGCTCTGTGAATCTTTCTGGAAATTGATTTTGCTGAAGATGTTTCTCCAGAGGTTCGGATGCTTAAATCCGTCCAGAGAAGATGGGGTGAACAGTCAGTTTGTCTTGATAAATGGCAACGGGAGGACAAGCACACACACACAAACACACACACACACACACACACACACACACACACACACACACACACACACACACACACACACACACACACACATTCTACTTGAATTCTACTTGATTTTAACATAACTTGTTTCAACAGCTAATTGTTGATCAATTTCATACATATTCAATTTACAACCCAAATTATGCCTCTGAAAAACATTTCGAGTCATCAATAAGATTAAACTTGAGCTGGGATTTAAAACATTTTTTTTTCTGAGCCCCTCAGTGGCTCAGTCAGCAAGATGTTTGTCTCAACTGCAGGTAGAGCCTTATGGCCCGAGTTCAATGCCAGCAGTGATTACAGCCATCAGTTACCGAGAGCCCACAGAGGTGGAACAAATTGGCCTCAATCTGCTGGGGTAGTGGTGCGTTTGTAGGTTTCTTTATCTTACCTCTCTCAGGCACTCTGTGAGATGTGCCCGCCCTCCAGTTGGCGCCTTCTTCACTGAGGTGCACTGTGGGACTTGGGGTGTGAAAAATAGCCATTGGCTCCATGTGAGTGTATTGGAGGGTGGCATTTGTTTCACTTCAGTAGTCCTGTGTGACTTCACAGGTTGTTGCAGTGAGACACACAAAATGTACAATTGGCAAAAATATGGCTGGATAAAAGTGGAAAAAAAACATAAAAAAAGAACAATTTTGCTGTAAATGTTGGATGTGGAAAACTGAGACCATCGAAGACTTTTGAAGGCAGCTTTGGTGTTGAAATTAGTCTCTCATTTAAATAGTCCTATTTATGCATTATGCTATAATTGCAGAATGCATGTCTTGCATGCAGAATGCATGCATGTCATATTAATACAAATGGACAAACGATTGTCACAGTGGCACTGGCCAAGTTACTGTCCATAGAAACAGCAAAAGGAGCACTTTATCAAAAAAAAAAGTATTCAATAAATAATATAGAACAAACGTATTTGAAGGATTTGTTCTGTTATAGGTAAGACTGTAAGTGTAACCTGAGAGTCTTTGAAACACACTTAAACAATTATTCACTACCATATTCATGATGTTACTGATTACCTTGACAAACATTGTTTAAATCAGCACAGTTACATGCTTTGATTGATAGTTGAAGGTTAATTCTTCATATGCATTTTAAAACCTTCTGGATAATTCCCAATAACAACATTTCTGTTACAAGCAAAGAATCGTTCTACAATTGCATTGTATTTTATACCACAAATTAACACCTGTCGCCTCCACATTGATACAATGAAATAAGAAGATCGCCACACTTGTTACACAGGTGGTGTTGGTATCCTGCAGAACTACCAAGGGCAAGATCCGAGGCAAGTCTGATGGATTAACCGCAATGATGCAGGTGCCAATGATCACTGACAAACTCAGGAAACTGTTTAACATAAGCAAGGCAAACAGATTATGACCTATTGCCTTTAATGATTACTGTCACAGCAGCCACAGCTACCAGGGCGATTTTTAAAAAATGACAATTAAAAATGGCACCAGTAATTAAGCCATGATAATGATGGACATGTGTGATTCCAATTAGTATTCCAGGGTACTTTGCAGAGTTATCAATTGCGAAATGGAACCAATTAGTCCAAATTACCGTGAATCAACTACGTCCAGAAATTAATCAACTAAAATTTTTCTCTGAAAGCGAAATAAAAATGAGCTGATGAGCTTGGGGGGCTTAGCTTCCAGTGCTCAGAGGCTCTGGCGCTGCAGAGGAATTTCTTCCCCAGCCGTAACAGAGCAGAGAATTCACCGGAAACCCCTGACTGAACCCTCCGCCCGAACCTCCGAAGTCTCCAAAGACCCCGACGTGCGCAGCCATACTGGGAACCACCAGACATATTTTCTGTTGCTTGACAGATCCAAGAGCACGGGACAAGAGAACGCCCCTCGCGGGACTCATTGATTTGTTAAAGTCGTTTAACTCTGTCAGCCGTAAAGCCTTTTAGAAATCCCTCCAGAGAAGCCTGTGTCCTGCCTTGTGTGCGTCGTCCTGCGGACTCCCGCTTAATGGACTGGCAGCAACAGCCTTAGTGATGGATCAATGGCCGAGCCGCTTCGCGAGCCGCGTGGACGTTATGAGGGGCTGTGCAATCGCACCAGCTTTCTCCATT